>NC_061786.1:12118750-12463125 GCF_022458985.1 Mugil cephalus
CTTCAATAAATGAATTAAAACTGACTGACTTACGGATGAAAATTCATAAAATAATTCATAAAAGATACTGGAGCTCACCTCATTACTTTAAATACGATAATATATTTTCTTGTTTCTTTGTATTCACCATCTAAAAATGATAGAAATTGAATATATATATTAAAAAAACCTATTCCAACAGTAATCTTTTAATTAATCCTTTGCTTTTTCTGCACTAATTTAATTGTTGGTTAGCCTGCTAAACCATTGCTAACTTGCTAAACCTCTGTCATTCTTGACAGCTGCCTAGAAGTTTAAGACTTACACTCTCAAAATGAAGCTCAATATTACAACATAGCAAGTCGTATGCATGAAAATTTCCGTCTTATGAGGTTGTGAAAAACACGAAAGATGACCTTTTATACACTTTTATGCGGTTTACTCATCAACGCAGTAAACATGATGCCATTTGAAGGCAGCGTCGCAGTTGGACACTCCAAAGCATTCCAGGGCATGACCCACCGCGCCCTCACCACGAGCTCATAAGTTCCATTTGATTGCACCATTAAAAATGAGATATCTTCAGAATGTACACATCTTCAGAATCGTTATTATTTAATTGAGGCTGACGCATATTTTCCTTTATTTAGTTGTCATACTGAATCTCCCAAGCACCATTTAACACGTATATGTCGCTATACAGCAAATTTGGAAACAAGGGATACGGAAACTTTTTCCTTTATTCGGGTGCGCTGTTGGCAGAGAGTGATGAAGAGTGAATAAGTTTGCCTTAAATTAATGACTTACAGTGTAACTCACTAGTCCTCAGTAACTGGAAGAGGAAGGATTCATTTCTGCCTGTGTGTTTTATGACAGAGGACGTTGTGCTTTTATAACATGCCATGTCTTTAATGGGGTATTTGTGTTTAATTAGATGTTGCTGTACATTTTAGCTCTATCAAAGAAACATTGCATCACTAAAGAGCACAATATCAAAATGTCAGAGTTGTGAAAAGCTTGCATGGATCTCTTTTCTGGCTCCTCTTCCTATGAAGACTCATTAAATAGTATTTGTCCATCCTTACTATAGACGTTGGCCTGCATCATCTGGGCTGAGTCCTACCTGCAGTGTCGTAACCTTTTGATCTGAAGATCAAGACTCTTCTCACGTTGTTTTGTTTGGGACCTTTCCTTACGGTGGAGAACATGGGCCATATTTGTTCCTTTGCTCTCTCCCACTGAGGCTACATGATATGCAAAGAATACCAATGGGTCCCCGATGATTAGATATTCCACTCAACCTTCATCTAATCAACATTTATAGTGTCCTGCCTGTGGAATTACACTGCCCTCCACTAAATCGACCCTGCATCATCAGTTGTAAACACTCAAGCATTTTAAGATGGAAAACTCTCCCTGCAGAAGTGCCATCAAAGCCAGCGGTGTGTGAGTTCAAGTGTGTGAACAAATGTGCGTATTCTCATAAAAACTGCTGAGCTGGGCTCTTCAATGCAATCAGGCACCGGTCGCAGCTCATATACTTGTTTGATGATAACCGAAGATGGAGGGAGAGTGATGGCGCTCTCCAAGGGACGACAGCCATAATTTAGCATGGGGAGTGGGTGTGAATCATGGCGAAGGCACAGGGGGAAGGGGGGGGTGGGGGGGGTGGGGGGGGATGAATCATTAGGGTGGGGGCAGGGAGAATGGAGAGATGGGCGTAGAGTCCCAGGGGGCTTAGATCCATCAGGCAGAGCTGCTGTGGCCTCGACTGCAGCATTGACCTGGAGGACTGCAGCCCAAACCTGTCCATCTTTCTCTCTCATCTCTCACCCCTTTTTTTTTATTTATTTATTTTTTTTTTTATAAACCATTGTTCTCACTATTCCACTATCACTGTGATTCATAGTAGTCCCTCTCTGTTTCTCCCCTTCTCCTCTGCGCCTATCATCAGGCATGTCATTCCACATCAGAGGCCCCATCTTTCCCTTCTCCGCGTCTTTCCTAAGCCTCTTGAAGTATGACCGGCCACAGAGAATGGCAGCTGAATTCCCAATCCGAACGCGCGCGCACGCGCGCGCTCTCTCTCTCCTTCTCTCCACCGCTCCTCCGTCTCTCCCCTCGGGCTACTTATTCTACCTCTCCTCCCTCTCTCTCCTCCTCCTCTCCTCCTGCTCTCGCTTGCAACCACGGCGAGCTCTGATGGGATTCAGAGCAAACAGCTCACCCCTGGAAGAAAAAAAAGGAAAAAAAAAATAGACGGAAAAATAGAAAAGGACAAAAGTGAATTGTTTCAGTTAACCGGCTGCCATTTTTGCGCGACTGCGCGACATGACGAACGGCGCGCACTCCAAGACACGGCCCTGGCCTGCCCTACTTCTCCTGGTGCAATAATCCATTACAGGCAACATCCACGCCTTTTCAAGAGTTTCAGCTCCCCAAGGCTTTGACTTTGGACAGGCAGAGGTTAGAGGAAAACAACCTGAAAACAGCCTTATCTCCCAACACACGAATGTTTGTTAAGGCTCCCCATTAAGTCTCCCCCTGAATTTGCATATTAATTGCATTTTGGCTCAACCCCCCCCCCCCCCCCCCTCCTTTAAGGCTGCTGTTTATAGGTGCTTTATTTCTTTGAGAAGACACAGACATCCGCGGGGAGCTCACCTGCAACGGAGGACAAGAATTGAATTCCGCAGGAAATTGCTTTAACTTGAGTGTAATCGAATTTGCACCCACACACACCTTGACTTGAGGACCTGGAGGGCGCGCACGCATGTGGAATTACATGTACGGCGCGTAAAAAATACACAAATCCGCACACAACGCGGTTATCAAACACAGAAAATAAAGCCTTCTAAAACAACGGTAAGGAGTAAAGACAGCTACAATATGGAAACTCATATTTAGATGCGCTCCATCTCCCCCGGCAACTCTCCCTCCTTCCTCACATATATTTTTGTCCCTAACTTTTTTTTTCTTGCTTGGATATCAGAGAGTCTTGTTTTTTTTTTTTTTGTTTTTTGTTTTTTTCGTCAGCTCTCTCTGCAAATGTTTGAAAAGATGTGAAAGTTTTAATGACTGGATTGAGTAGGGGATAAAGGAACAGCTGGAGATTCTGTAATGTAGTGGCTATTCTTATACAGTAGATGTACACTCAAGCTGTCTCATTTGAAAACCAGCGTTGCAGTTTTAGCCATACTTAAGAATAACAGGTGATTGAACATGCTGTCGTCCCTGTCTCAAAAACAATGTGGCCATATGGGATTTTATTTCAATATGATACACTGAGCGGCATCTTATACGCGTTACATCGCATTATGCAGAGCGTCTCTATTAGTTGTTTTCAAGATAATGGTTTCATCTCGCAGATTATGACCTGCGCGCGCGTCGTTCCCCAGCGAGCCTGGCTGCAGTTGTGCGTGACGTTCAATAGAAGATAACGAAACGGAGCGGTGTCGTCATTATTTGAGTTGTTATCCATCTCCAGAAACAATGTTTGTGATGATCCGTATCTTCCACGCGGTCATTATATCTCCGCCGAACGACTGAATTCCACCACAGGAAACTTGCGTTTTCATTTATTCTAATGGTCCTTGGTTCTTCCATTCAAATCTAATGATCTGCACTCAGGCCCATTGGAGTAACTCAGTTCCGGCGCATTGATTTCCTTTGTGTCGCAGATTGATCTGTGGCCTGTTACAGCTCAATATGTCACAGCCTCCCCTTGCAAAATGGCCGCAATAAAAAGCTAATGCACGAATGTGTATGAGAATAGAAAGCAAAGGCCAGTTTACAGAACGTATCATGTACGATATTCATCTCAATGCGCATTTCGCTGCATAAACTATTTAAAGAAAACACGGCGATCAGACTATAGATCTAGATTATTAGACACGTTTATGCTCCCTCCAGACTACTTGCAAGAAACTCGTCGTCTCAGAGTCCCCCTCTACCTTTGCGATGTCTTACAAATGGGGCCTCTTTCTAGCAAATTCTGCATCTTTCCAAAACCATTAACTCCGTGTTCGTAGCCCACTCAGGCCTTGATTGGCCAGCTGTGTGGAATTACAAAAGGAATCAAGGAAATGTCCCTCTTGTTTCTCACTTTTAGTCGGCTATGATATTTATCATCTCGACACAAAGTGCAACGCACCCAATGTCTCCCTAAAGAAGCTTCTAGAAAATTTACAGCGTGTTTTTAAACGATACTGCGTCCGCGATGGTGCGATTCCGACTCTGCCTTCCAGTTCGCCCATTCAGAAGGCCAATTATAAACCGCTGATTTTCCGTGTTCAGGATTGTAAATTGCTTAAAAATAGACTTGAAGCCGCGTAGACAGCTGCCGCGCCGAATGAAACGGTTTCTCTTCTGTCTGATGCGCGCGAGATTGATGACTGAAAAAAGTGTCGCTTTTTGTGCGGACGCAGCTTCGCAAACAAGTTAAGAAGGACCACAGACAGACCCTTAATGTGCTGCTATGCCGCTGGCCCTAATGCCTCTGCTCTCTCCACTCTAGTGTGATAATATGTGAGCAGTAGCCTGGGAGAACATTGAGTCTCATTACAGCTTCCATCGCAGTGGACCACTCCCCAAATCCCTCTATAGCGGCATTATCTCCCTTCACCCGCTGGACCACAGCCCCCTAAGGCGGATGCACACAAGCGTGCACACATGTGTGCACAAAATAAACCCTTAGTCTTTCCATTAGGCCTTTTTTTTTTTTTTTTTTTTTTTGGTAGCACTCTACTTTTCAACTGACTTCTCTGTCTCATCTGTGCTAATGCAGACTGGGCGCAGACCCCCCCCCCCCCCCCCCCCCCCCCCCTGGCAGCGCGTGTCAGAGGACGGGGGAGTGATCCGCAGCTGAGATTCGGCGCATTTATTGATAAGGACAAACAAAGCAGTACGCGATGCAGCGCGGTACACGAGCGAGAGAATGCTACACACATTTGATTCTTCTCCGAGGAGGTTTCTATGGGATATGTGTGTGTAATGTGTTCTGAGGGGTTCGGTAGGCACGCGATGGGACACATAGGGCTGCTCTCCCGCAGATGCAATTAGGCTAAATGGGATTATGCCTATCACATTTCAGACAGGCCGGCCCCACAGCCACCTGGGGGAGAGAGCGATGGTTGGAGGAGGAGGAGGAGGAGGAGGAGGAGGAGGAGGGGGTGATGAAGAGGGGTAGAGAAAAGGGAGAGGGGGTGGAGAGGTGGGGAAGATGCAAAGAGGGGAATGTGGTCTCTTAGAGACAGCATCCGCTACAGTTGCAATGCGGGCTGTGGCAGAGTTTCGGAGAAAAAACGTGTCTGTAGGACAGAACAACACGAGATTAGCATCGGCTGATTCAATTCATTCCTGACCTGCCATGTAGGGGCGTCGTATATTTCCTTTTGATGTTATGTGCTGTGGCAAACCCCCTCCGATGTCAGACTAAATGTCAGCACCAACAAAGAAACTGATGGAGGGGAGGCTGACATTTTCACACCGGGTGATTGTGCTCGCAGATAGATTCTCCCCCTGTTGAACTGTGTGGTCGTGCAGTTTAGGAGAGGCCATAGATTAAGAGGAGAGCCTGTATGCTGCGCTCAGATGCTTTAGTGTTGTAATAATATACATTGATAAGCCTAAACATCTTTGATTGACTTGGCCACAATTACAGTACTGGACAAGTGAGTATGCCATTATCATGGCACCTGACAGTGGGAAGGTAGGATATATGAGGCAACAAGTGAACTTCTTCCCCTCAAAGATAATGTGTTACAAGCAGGACTGTCTGGCAAGTGGGATGATTTGAGCGACTTTGAAAAAGTGTTTATGTCCAGGTGACTGGGCCAAAAACTCGTGGGGTGTTCCCAGTCAGCAGGCCAGGGGCTTTCAAAAACGATCAAAGGACGAAAAAGTGGAGAACTGGTCTTTGGGTCGTGAGCAGCCAAGTCCGGTTGATGGTCCGATCGAGACAAGCTACTGTAGCTCAAAAAGGTGAGAAGTTAATGTTGCTGAACGGGATAAGGTAAGCGTTCAGAGAGACTAAGCAAATTAATTAACAGTGACAAACAAAGCAGGATAGAATGCTCAATTACTATATTAGCTAGCTTACTAGCATATTATTATATCACTATTTGCAAAATCTAGAACTGTCCTGGTAACATTTGTCAGACTGACTGTGTTTACTTGATGCTACATAATACTGACCATGCCCTCAGAAATCAAAGGCTGTGGTGAGTTTCAAACAGCCAGTATATAATTGTCGCCCATATCACAGTTCAAACACACTGAGCAGTGAGACATTTGGGCCTATGGTAGACCTTCCTCACCTGCATGCACTCCTTGGCAGAAGAAGAGCAGATTAGGGCACAGTGCCGCCATCCTCCCGGTCTCCCACGCTCTCCCTCACATTAATCAAAAGGGATGTGGCGGTTCCCAGCTCACCTCTCCGTCCCCTGGTGCCAGCTGTGTTTGGGACCGGCCCTGTTGCCATGCCTGGCCTAATCACACACTGTCTTTGTTCCGCCGGCCTTGTAAACACTGAGCCTGCTACAGCTGATCAAATCCAGGGTCACGTACGCTCGGGCTCATAAGCGGAGGCGCACATCCACATTCTTCGTTCCGCGCATACAAATGCACGGGCAGAACTGGGCGCACGTTCACCGCATCCGGCGGACACAGTCCTGCTTGCGCGATTCATTAATCACAACTAAAAATCGGTTTCGTGAACAAAGCAGGAAGTCGTACCAATGCAACTTTAACCCTGCATTAGATAGTGGCGATAAATTCTCTTCACAAGTCGGTTCCCTCTGGGGTGGATATTCCACGTGAAGCTCCTGTGAATGGGAACGGCAAATGTGTACATTAGTCATTGTGAGCAAACAACTTTCTGGATGAAACTGGACATCTCTTAATGATGAGGAATTAAATGTTCGTGGTCAACCGCTGAGAGAGCCCACAATATGCTCCTGAACGTTGGGGGACAGAGATCTGAGACTTGGTCGGGGTAAACTGGAGAGCTGTGATAGGATACGGCCCATTAATTATTGAATTTGCTGACGTTATGACAAATGGCGTTGTCCTAGCCCTCGCCGGAGCCCGTGACTTTTACAAGGCCAGCTGGACAGAGTCTCAGCATTTCTACTGTTAAACCACACACGCAGTTTAAAAAAAAAAAATAAATCTCTGCTGTTTTTCTCAGCCCACCTGCAATGTGGCAGAAGTTAGATTAAGTAGCTGGAGTAAAATATCTCGAAGCCGGGGTCATTTACACCGAACTGAAATCCTCTTTGTTGAGCCTCTGTGCTGTTTTGGGAGCGGGAGTAATGAATGAGTGAGGGTGCGTGTAGGTGAGACAGTAAGCAAGCCAGTGTGGGAGTCGGTTACACCTTAGTGTCGTCTGTTTTTGCGATGCGAGGCCAGCAGAGAAATAAAGGCAACAGTGTGCTGTGTTTGCACTGCGTGGGACGGCCTCTTGCTCCTGACGTGCATGTGGTCAACTGTGCTCTAAGGAGGTGTCTGCTATGGATTGTGGGTTAAAATCCTCGAGGCTCGGGAGTGTATACAGGCACTCAGTGCATATTTCCATGCGCCGTGAGCTCAAAATACTGTTACAGAAATGGCAAATAATTTATTTTTTGAAAACCAGAACTAATGTCCACTAGGGGTGGGCGATACAGGCAAAAAACAAATCTGGATTATTTTTTTTTTTTGCCCACAAACGTACCTTAACAAATATTTTAGTTAAATAAACCTTTCTCCGTTAACTAATTACAATATAAAACAATTTTAACAGTATAAAAGTCAAATAATTCCCCTTTTACGACACACAATTGTTTTACAAAAGTATAACAATGTAAACAACACAAAAACAATGGAATATAGTTGTGCAAATAAGTAAACCTAAGAAACAATGTAATAATAAATCTAAAAATTGCTCAGAGAGGGAAATTCATTTTCCGCCAAAGAAGTGGATCTGCATCCTGTGTAATTGTCTTCTCTTCCGACTACCGATGCATTTCAATAGTGGCACCAGTGCCAGCTGTGCGATGTTGCTGTGATGTGATGTTAGGATCTGAGTGTCAAACTCTGTCCATATCCCACCTTTTGCTACGGGTGGGGATGGAGAAGCTCCATCGCGTGAACTCTGAATTTGCTTGATGTATAGAAGAGAAACTGTAACAAAAGTATCAATCTCATAACGCTAGTGTCGATACGATACTGATACTAGCCTTGGTATCGATACTATCGATATTTAGATACGATACGATACGCCAAGTGAAAACCGAACCATTTCCAGGCTAGTGAGGTAGCTCCACGTCTCGCCACTAAATCATCCGCATGGTTGCTGAGACCTTCCTGCATATTTCCTCCATGTGAGACTATCTATCGGCCGTTTTTCTTTTCTTTTTGAGATATTATAAATGTACTGTAAAATCGCACATCGTCAAAACAACTTACCATCGTATACGATCTGCATTGCGCACCTCTAACTGCCTGGTACGTTTTTTTGTGTGTGCGTGCACGTGTGTGTTATTCTGTTGCTTTGTCCCTGTGTCTGCCTCCCTACGGTCTATTGTGAATAATCTGTCATAGATGCACGATCTCATTGTTCACCTGTATGTGAGTGCTATCTAACCTTCAGACACCTCCAGCACAAGCAGTGAGAAAAGTGAGGGAAATTTGCGTAGAGCAAAACAAGCCGGAAAGCAAGTGGGTGACGACGGCACACGGTGTACTTTGTGATGAATACAAATGGCTCTTGTTTGGTTTGTCTAAAATAAGCCCCACGTTGCAGCTGTTAACCTTTAATAGCGACAATGTGTCACCTGATGAGGAAAGAGCGCACCACTGTCTTGCAAAAAAAAAAAAAAAAAAAAAATGAGTCTCTGGTGAATTAAGCAGGGCTTAAATGTTACTAATTTAAATTACTAAACAACCTGGTAGCACATACTGAATAATGACTCCTTTAATATGAGCCACTTAAGACTGACTGAAGTGGAGCTAGAATAATAACACCGTTTATGAGTCAAACGTATGGTGAGAAGTCACGGAGGGCATTCTGGGAGTATTTGTCTCCTGTGGTGTTTTCCTGCCTCAGAGCCGAGTGACTGTGTGTGAGGGAGCCGCACTTGCTTTACAGGCCGTACTCCTGTGCGAGCTGCGCCGTTGTTAGTGCCCATCCCTGTAGATACCGCCTGCTGCCAGCTGCTGCACCGGCCCTCTGGAAAGGGGGCCGGCAATTAGACCTTGTGCTTAAAACAAGGTGAGTCAGGACCTTTTAATGGTGCACTATTTCTGAGCCTCCCACACATGTGGCTGCTTAGATTTTTGCTGCGCCAGAGAACCTTGTGGCACTGAGGCGTGGAGGTTACTACGTCCAAATAATTGAGGTAGTGGGTGGCTCGGTAATGGAGCTGATTATTTTTTTTTTTTCCCTCTCTCTTTCTCTCTCTCTCTCTCTCTCTGCAGAAATGGCTTTTTGTGAAACCGATCTGCAGCCTTTAACTTCTAGTTCTTATTAATGTATTCTTATGCCTTTTCCAGTTCATAACTTAATCAATTCTTACAAAGGAGTGCAATTTTTCTAGCCGCTGTGTTAAATTTCTCCCATCAAAGGTCGACCTGCTGGAGTATATTACATCCACAGAGCTATATACGGCTGCTACGTGTTAGCTCTGCGTCGGCTCTTATCTGGAAGGGTGAGGTTGATTTTCTAATTCTGTCCTGCCTCTCATCTCTCATCTCAGACCTTGATAAAACTGAGGGGTAAGGCTGCATGTGTGTTTAGACGGCTGCACCTTCTTTCCTTGGACCTCACCCGGCTAACCTTGAGTCCTGTCAATGACGGGCATAAACTCAGCGAGCGCATTGACATGCGCGCTGCCTCCATCCTTCTCTCCCCCTTGCGCAGAGTTAAACATAGACAAATACACACACATCACGCAGAGACGTGGAACAACTTTATTTATCTTGCAGAAATAGACGAGCGTAGGCTGAAATAGCCTAATATAGAGCTAATATCCCCGCTATTTTCTGTCGCGAGCGTATATCCTCACATTTTATCCCGCCTTTAATTTCCCCCTCTTGTTCTTTTAACAAAATATTTTCACCAGAATAGTTTTTTTTTTTCTTTCTTTCCAGGAGTGGCATTGAGTGAGAAACAGGGGGCTGGTGTTGCCCTAGTCAGATGTCTGCCAGGGCCTTTTTTTTTTTTTTCAAGCTGTGGAATTTTAATCCTCGGACCAGACTGGAGAGAATCACAGTCATCCATACACTGTGACAGACGTAAAGGCCACTGGTCCTACGCTGGCTGAGGAGAGGCTATACACTCATGAGAAATGACAGCCTTCAACCTGGCCAATCTAAACAGATTATCTTGGCTGCATCTTCCCCCGGACCAGGTGCCAATGTGTAAAAGGGACCAACTATAATAAAAAACCATACAGTGGCCTTCTATACAGCGGCTTGAGCAATTATTAGGAGCGGTGCATCGCTTTTTTACACTTTTATAATGTAAATATCTTTCATCTTATTTTGTCATTTTGATTTTAAGTGGTGTCCCACTACAGTCGGACCATATAGGGATGTTGTTTTCCCCTGCCAGGTCAAAAAAGAAAAAAGAAAAAATCTCCAACATGCAGCTAATGGCGATGTTGTCTGCCTGCGTTTAAGTGAGTATGCGTGGATACTGTGCACGTGAGCGCCCGCGAAGAGCTCTTTGTTCTCCAAGAGATAAAGAGCATCCACTGCTCGGCAACAAACACATAAATATGCATTAATCTGTTCTGGTTGGGCGAATCTGAAGAACTGTCAAGCGTCAAATGTAAAGGTCATGCTTTGCTTGCTATGAGGGGAAAATCCTGGAGACCGTGGTTAGGGCACCATTTGAATAATCTATGCAGGGATTTACAAGAAGTAACCTTCAGGGGTAAACACGCCCCCTTCCATCACCGGGGACCATGCTACGATTTGTGGATGTGTTCTATCACTAAGTTCGCGATGCTGGTTCACACTGTGGACGTCACGCATATATTTATTTTATTGAGAGTATATTTTGACCTTAGATTAATGTGTCCGTTTATTCTTAGATGACACAAACGTGCCGCTAATTTCATCACATTTCTATCTAGACACCTTTCACATAACTTGTACGTCGTTTATTTATTAGATGCTTTGCTTTTGTGAATAATATTGTGTGTGGAAGGAGGCTGCACAAGGGATTACCTTTTGAATTTTGAACAAAGTGCCCCCACCCTAACCCCCACCCATCTCCGGGTGAGCATGACAGCCAGGCGGAATGTGGCAGGTGGAGGTCTTTCAGGCAGAGCGAGGGGGTCACCTTGCCACTTCCTCGGTAGAGTCCGTTTCGGTTTGTAACACGGCGCCAGGTTCCAGAAATGCGCTCCGGCTCCGCAGACAGGCTTGGTGAACAGAGGGCCAGTACCCGGCCCCAGTCTCGTGCGCAGCCCCCGTGGCAGCAGATGCCACATGGCGGCCCCGGAGCCTTCAGCCGGCGAGCAGACGTAGGCGAGCGCCAGCCGGGTCACCGGAGCCCATGTCCGTGTCATGCACGGAGAGGGCCTTCTCAGCGGGCAGGCAGGCAGCCTGCCGTCCTCTCCTGTCCCCCTTTCTTGGATGCAGAGTGTAACAGCTCGTTTGCACGTGCTTTGTGTAGATTAAAGCAAGAGGCTGTCAGGGATAATTAAAAGTAATAGAGCTTAGCGCTTTTTGGATTAGTGTTCTAGACGGCGACACCACTGTCTGGATAAGTGCATTTATTTATGTTTCCTGAGAGTGTGTGTGTGTGTGAGAGAGACTATATCCGCACATATAGTATGTGTATGTGTTTTCAAATGGATAATCACAAAACAGACTGACGCGATACATAATATTGAGAACTAATGATGATGTGTGTTACCCTGACCTTGTGTCTGTGTGTGTGTGTGTGTGCGTGTCTGAAAGGGAACAAGACAACAAAGTCCTCTCATCCCATTAAGTCAGTTCTTCAATCATCCAAATGGTTGCTTGGGCAAAGTTAATTGCGACTGTGCACTAACCCACGTTAAAAGGCATAACAAAGACAGAATAATTAATCTACAGACAAGGAAAAAACATGGTGCATAATTGACTCGGTTTGCTCGGTCATTCAAACATCAATCTCTACTTTTCTCTTTTGTCTGTGTTCATTTTATTCTCGTTAAACAATTTCTCTGCAGTGAATTTGCAATTTATGTCCGCTACCTTCACCTGAATGTCATCAGAGCCTACTGTAGTAACTAATATTGGACAAAAGCCGCCCATGTGATGTTTTAAAAGGCTTTGTATTCAGTAACTATTGTCAGTTCCCGAGGCATTAAGATATCATCTCTGGTGATTCTCTACTAGATCTTTACTGCTGTCGCCTTTGGTTGCGTCAACCACAAACGTATAGTAAAAACCCGCTGGATGAATACCCATGCATTCATTCTGGGAGCTGTGCTAGTACCATTTCCATTGATGCCGTCCATGCGCATGCCCAAGCCATTACACAAGCTTTATTTGACAGATGAGTTGATGCTTTTAGTTGCTCCTTCTTTTCAATCAACAATCCACCTCTTTCTCTGTGTATATTTTGGGGAACTGGATCCCAGTCTGTCTATTATCGAGGCTCATGTGTAGTTTTGCTCTCAGGTCAAGATAAAATTGTTTATTTTGACAAACCAACTACATTCTGAGCCGTGTGTGAGTGTGACAAGAAACCCAAGAAACGTTTAATAGCCAGGGATGCAACTCCGTTTGAACCTTTGCAATTCAGGAACTATCTGTTCTACATCCTAGGCACAGTTCTTTTTTAGATTTGACATTGTAATATATGCTAATACAAAGAGTCCAAGAGCCTAAAGAACAAAATATGTGTAAATTGTAACTATAATATTTACACTGAGGACAAGCTGTAGCCACAGGATTTAGCATATATTAATTAAAATGGTTCTTGATAAAGCAAAGTATAATAATAGGCACAGCAAGGATAATCTATTCCATCCTGGATTTTAAACTTTCTGAGAAGAACAGGTAAGGACCTTTAATACACTTTGCTTATTTAAAACAGATTATGTTCAACAATACAAAATGGTTGATATAAAGGAAAAATGTTAGACTACAAGTTAATTGAGCAGAAACATTTAAAAATACTTTTACTTGGATCAGCTGATGCTTATCTCAGAAATGCTCCTTTCAGCACTTCACTCAGCAGAAACTTTGTTTAGCCTTTATTCAGGCGATTTTTTTTCTTGAAATCTCTTTCCCACAATAGCAACATTTTTTTTTTTTTTTTTTTTTTGGTAAAACAAAAAGGTATACCTTAGATTACCAATCCAGATCGGAGACTAACAGGTCTGCTTTGCGCAGAATGTCCTCTGCTGTTATTAAAAAAAAAAAAGGATGCAGGAAGTTCAAAATGCATACCATAATGAAATTAGAGAGGACGAAATTACTATTTGGACTTGGTACAGTAATAGCATGATGAATTATGGCACATTTTCTTCAGGGGACATTGCTTGAGGAAATGTTGTAAAACGCCCATGGGAACAGGCAGTCATCAATCACACATGGTGTGGTTGGGGGTGCTGTCGTGGCCCTGAGGACTTGGGTCTGCGCGGCAGCCAGTAATCTAAATGGTGACACTGAGCTCCAAGGCCCCCATGGGGCTGCCCGCTCTGTCGCCTGCAAAGAAAACAGATCAGGGGAGAGGGATCAAGGTTTGTTTTCTCCCTTTTCTAGGTCATTATTTATTATGTGAAATATCAACGTCCTTGGCTGCTGCATGGGATCTCCCCCCCCCCCCCCCAATTGACAGATCTCATTATAAGATAAACGTGACAAAGATAGCTCATAATGCTTCAGAGAAATGTAACACCATTAGCGGGTCATTGTCATCGTTCTAATGTGTCCTTTTAAGCCGCTTAGTGAACTGGTGCTGAAGTGTGATACAGGGATTAACCTATCAGAGAGTTGCTGCGGAGGAGTTGAGCCGCCATTGATGGAAATTTTTGGACGTGCGGTGATATCTTCCCAGGCGCTACGCAGAGTCATGGTGGAGCCTGATTCCTAAACACACAGAGGTTTTCTGGGATATGGGGGAGGATGTCTGGAGGGTATAGGCATGCACGAGCCTGGGACTGGCGTGTATGGCGTTTGAATTCCTTAGTGCTGCAGAAGAAGAAACGCCGTGCTACTTGATACATATTTATTCCAGTTAGGCCTGGAAATTAATTTTCGTACGTTACGTAGCCTATTGCCGGTTTTGCGCAACGATACTGCAGCAATTACCTTCCTTCCAGAAGCGCAATAAACACTGCTCGTCGCATTGCAAACAAAATAAATCTCATTGCATTGGTAAACTACATCTCATGCCTGGGACAGCCCTTTATTATAGAATGTGCTTTTTAATGAGCTGACAGAACTGATGTAGTGAGGCCGAGCGTCTGCCTGAGTGAATTAATGAGTCAGTTTCGCGTATGAGTTGTGGAAATGACTCGAAAATGTGAATGACGGCAAACGCTTCCAGGGTTAAACGGTTATTTGCGTTTGCCGCCGTTTCATTCCGCCGTACAGTGGAACCATCTGCATTTTTTGTCGTTATCCTTCAGCCATCCATTGTGCTTTTGGAGACTGGCGGCTGACACGGTTTCGCCGATCAGTCGCGCGACCTCGTCAATCATTCTATTAGCGTCGCATTAACACCCTATTAGGGTTGGTGAACGGCACAATAGATGTGTTGATCGCTGGCTGGATGGATCGTCTTCGGCGCGCTCACAAGATTTCGGCGGTAATCAGAGATGAGAAACTGAGCACGCCGGTGTTTACTGTACGCCGCCTGGCACGTCCTCGTCAGTTTTAATGGAGGTAGGGCCTTTCAGCCCGAGCGCCACTATTGCATTTTCTAATTTCATGGCTCAGCAGGAATTATCAAAGCTTTTTTGATTACATTTTCATATGACCTTGATCTCAAAGGGCAGAGCAATCAATACAATAGCCATTAGCATCGTGGTAATTGTTAGTGAAATAGTAATCATTTCTCGGGCCTCAGACTCTCTTTTAGCTTCTTATTTATTTATTGGGCATATGGAGGGAGAGCGGAGCTGCTAGCCGAGATGGATGTGATGAATAGAGCCCCGAGATGCAAATTAAAATGTTTGTAATTAAACCCACTGATCATAATTTTTATTTATTTATTTATTTCCTGCTGGTTCTGGCTCCGACACACAAATGGATTTCGATCTGGAATTTTTCTGAATTTTTGCTGCATTTAGAGTTGAACTTTTTTTTTTTTGCCTATTTAGCATCGTGAAGGAGGATTGGCACACGGGGCCGTGTTGTTTACGTACGAACATCAGGCTACACGTAAGCCGACAATGCACCAAATCACAACGCAGTAGTCAGGGTAATGGGACTATTTATTCAGCTTTGTTAGGAGAAGAGGTCATGTGATCAGGGGATAGTAATTATAGCATACGCTTAATTACATTAGCAACCTCCTGTCTTTTCATATTATCTCTGATGCAAAAAAACACAGAGAGAGATTTGATTATGTTAATAAGCTGCGTTTTATACATGGTAATGGAGGCCTAGTTCAAAGCCATTAGTGCTATGAGGAATATCCATTTGAGTGTCGGAGCTCTCGAATGCAGCTCGGCTCAAAGTGCACATTGTTTAATGGTATTGATCAACGGTCTAGTGAGCTCGGGGGGCTTTTGCTCATTACTGTGTCTTATTCATGCTTTCTTGGGTAATGATGCCCACACAGCAATTACTGCCATAGCCATTTAGATGATCTAAGAGAGGAAATCATAATCATAAAAGGTAGTGGAGAAACAGAAGAAAAAGGAATCTACGTCATTATCTGAGAGTTAAATAAATAAATAGAAAAAAGAAACGGCTTATTGAGAGGCAGCATGTCAAGATATCAAGCACATTGACTTGTGAGAAAACTCCATTAACTTTCATCCATGCCATCATCTTTAAATTGTGAATAACTCAAGAAGTTATAAGATTACATTTTTTTTTTTCATTTTTTTTTAGTAGAGGGATTTGTCTGAGTACTTCTTTGTTCCTGTGCCCGTCTCAGTTGATTTCTATTGTGTCTTTTGTATCTGAATTGTATCAAATTATCTTGAAGCCACCATCAGTACAATAGGAAATCCCCTAAAGGTATATAATGTTAGTGTTTACATAACCGAGGAATATCTGTGGAAATTATGCAGCACCCGAGGGTTCCCTTCATCACAAAGTCCTGCACTATACACTCGCGTACCTCATTCCACGGACAAAGAGAATAATCATAAATCTAAAATGAAGCAGTTCAATTGTTATTTCAGAAACTGTGTGAGAACACACCCTTGTTAAGATGTACCTTTTGCTCATGAGAGCTTTCTAAAACTCATCAAAGCTGGTCCAAAGCCAGGTCGATTTCTAAATCAACCTGGCTCCACTCATGCATTCTCTGCCTGTCTGCCTAGCTTTCAGTTTCTGCCTTTCTTTCCCTCACCCCCTCCCCTCCCCTCTCCCTCCCCCCGCGCCCGCCCTCCCTTATCCCAACCTCTCCCTATCAATGAGGCGGCAGAGATCCCAGACCTGCTCAGTCAACTGCTTCAAGATTTATTCTTTGCAACAAATCTGCAACAGCTGGAGAGCTGGGGAATGCATGTAAACTTTGTGTGTGTAATTTGGTGACAAGTCAGGCTTAATCAAGCTCCCAGTGGCTGGATGAGAGGAGCGCAGGGGAGCGGCATATGGGGAGCTGAGTGGTGAACAGGCAGTGGGCAGGGAAGGAGACACAAAGCTGTGTTCGTGTGCATTAACATGCTGTACAGTAGCGGTGGCAGGCACGCACGCAGCTAGCCGGGCCTATGTCTGTGCACCCACATGGACATGTAGGGAGTTCCTGCACTGGCTGTGCGTAGATTAAAAACATAAGAGTCTTTCTAGCTGAGTATATTTAGTGCGAGTAATAACTTCAAATGAACAGAGAGCAGAAATTGACTCGCGTTAACAAATTGTGGCCAATTATCGGTTTACTCAATTAGTTATTACTCATATAATAAACCACAAATATTATATTATATACTATCGAAGATCCTTAGAAGAAGACTTAAGTGTATTGTGATCTGTGTAATCTGCTTTTGTCATGTTTGTCATGTATCGGATGAATTTTTGACAGTTGTTCTTAGAGCACAACTCACAGTCTTTGTGTACATCAGATCAAGATCATGTATCAGCAGGGGATGCTCGTGATTGAGGTTAAATATTGCGAATGACACCGGTTTTTTCAAGATGTAACCTGCACCACTATCCTCACCTTCATGAGAAACCCTGTTTTTAGCTCACCCTGATTACCTAACGCCTCCTTTTGATGTGTATTGTAAAGATGGCTAGCATATTCAGCAAACTAGCTTACTACCAAAATGAGCATCTTAAGGTGGATTAACCATTGTCTGATTTGTGGGGGTGACGGTTGGAACGGAGTTAATAAGTCCATTTCACGACAAGCATTTACGCTGTGGTGTTTTCCCACTGTGTGGAAGTCGATCGTGGATTCTGTTGATGTTACAGCTCTTGTCTTGCGGCTGCTTTTTTATTGATTTGAAATATTTTACGCTTCAAAAACCATAGAGAACTTTCCTGAAGATTGTGTCTCTTTCTCATCTGGAAAGACTGTTTTTATTAAGTGAAAACAACTATTTGAGATTATGTGAAGACTGTAAAGCAGGGGTCTTCAATGTTTTTCAGTCCACATTTTGAGGACTGAATATGCTCTGTTTAAATTTGTGGGAGGAAATAAAAAAAAATATGTAAAAAACATGTAATCAACCAAAGATGTTGCAATCCCCCTGCAGCTTCAATTAAACCCAAGACCAGTGTTGTTGTTTTTTTGTCGCTGACATGAATCATCTGCAGATGAAAATTCGGACTTCTATTCCCAGAGGGCGTGCGGCTTTATACCCTTCTCGATTTAAACCCCAAATGATTGTTTGTGGACTTAATGTTAGCTTAGCCGGCTAGCTGCTGTAGCTGGAGCTGATCAAATCTGGCTGAGGTGGTCATTGTTTAAGCTGGCAAAATGGATGGTCCGCGGCTCGATAAGCCTCCCTTTATCTCTCAGTGAAATCATAAACCCGTTGTTTCTCTGCCACTGTTTGACTGCTTCATGCGGCATTAGAGTAAACAAACAGTATCTGTAACAGTTCTGAGAGCGTGGCTTTATTCACTGTATGTTTTCGGTAAACCCGATTGTCTTTATTCAAAAGATTTCGTTGTATTGAACCGATAGTGTGCACATGGCATTTGTGATAAATCCGTTTTGGTTGTCACATCGTTCCCAAACGTGGAAGCCATTGGAGATGTCCTTGCTGCTGGCCCCCGTTGTATGAGTCATATAGTTACAAACTGTCGCTCCCTCTCGCACACACAAAGACACACATGGGCACGAGCACGCACAATGACCACAGGCCCCAGCGCTGGGCCATTCAGGGGGCTTAATGTTAATGACAGGGTCTGTAGCTGAACTGAACTGTACAGCTGGTCCCAGCTGCCCCGCGCAGCTGCAGCACATGATAAAGAAAAGGAAGAGGTAGAATCAGAAGAGATAGATAAATATGGGAATAGATTAGAGAGGGAAACGACAATAGGATGAAAACACTGTGAAGGCGAAGGAGTGGGCAACAGATTGAAATGTTTGTGTTTAGTGGGAGGTAATGGGGAAAGGTCAAGGACTGTGAGTATGGCGAGGTCAGAACAGTATAGAGGAGAGAATAAATGGAGCAGACTGTTGGGAAGTAAAGAATAGGGCTTCGTATGGTGACCTTGGTCTCTCAACATAAAGGTTCCTATTGTAACGTCCATTCACCACGTTTCTGCATCGCACCTCGACAGAAAAACATTAGCTTTTGTGTGTCCACCGCGTTCCGAGGTATTTTGTTAAGCAATGTGTTAGAAAAAAAAATAAAAAATCTATAGTTGTATCAAAATGCAATGAAATGAATGACTTACAGAATAAAAATATATTATAATACATGACATTCACTGTTGACTTTGGGACGGCCACGTTAAAAGGATTCACTGAAGAAAGATGGAAACCTTGGTACGCGTGTACGAAATATTTAAAATCCGAACGAGACTCGCACAGCGGAGGAGGAACGCCGGGGCGAAGAGGTGCGGATTGTGCGACCGCGGCGTGCGAGCTTGGGCGAATGTGCGTGCGTTTTGCCGTGATGCATTATAGTTTCTCCTCGGGAACACATGGCAAGGTATTTACCAAGCCATCTGCTAAAATCGCCTGGCTGAATTGAGCTGACGTCCAGTTGCTAAGGAAATGGATGCTTTTCAAAAGGGCCAGCCAGTGTTGCACACCTGTCAGTGTAAAAGGACCCAGTCTGTCTCTCGCTCGCTCCCTCTTTCTTCATCTCTTCATGCGTGCGTGTCTGAAGCTCGTCAGTCACGTGCCGTGTCAGACGCGACGTTCCTGCCTCAAAGAAAATTCACGTTTTTTATTTAGTTTTATTAGATTCTGAAACCTAACGTGTTTGTTTGCGTCCACCCGCAAGTCCACAGCGGTAGTTCTGAATTAGTGCCGTTGTTTTTTAACCAAAATTACAACAAAACAGCGATACGTCCTGATAAAAGAGCCGACGCGGCGCAGCGCTGTGCAAAGCCTGACGAGCACCGCCCGAGAATCCAACCTGAGAAAGGAGCATAGTGCACTTCAGCACAGTTGGGGCACGTCAATGAGCAGGTGGTTATGATTGCTTTAGTGTCACCATACTGCGGCCCGCGGCTAGACACTTTTCCCAGAAGAAGTTAATGCAGTTGGAGAAGTGTGTCCGGGGCTCGTGATGAGTTTCAGAGAACGTGGCTGCGGGGCAGGGCACGACCTTCGGAGAGACGCTTTGTCATCTCAGCCTGAGCATTGCATCCCTGTCTGGGCGACACCTATAAAGGTCACCGCAGGGGCAGACTTCTGGTCATAAATCAACAAGGTAACTTGGGACGCGGTGTCCTTCTGGTCCCAGTTCCGCCGTCCTGTTCGGGCCTTGCCCTAGATTCGGTAGGCGCGACAGCATCGTGCAAGATGGAGTGTTTCAGCACCAGTGAAAGCCTGGAACACTGCGTGTCTTTCCCTGAAAGCTCAGAGGGATGCGGCGATTTTCTTGAGCGTCGTAACCGATAGAATTGGTGTACATTTCCCCGTGTTAATGAGAATATATTTTACAACATAGCAGCATTGACGTGATCCTTCTTTCTCTACATGCCGCTGTTCTGTCATTGTGCCGTAAAATGACAGCACATCTCCCTGAAACCCCTCTCAAAAACACGACGGCGATAAGTGAGTTCGCGTCGGCGTAACCTCGATTAACTGGGTGAATATCTGGGTGCAAGATCAGAGCTTTTGTGTTGCCTTTGTACTTAACATAAGCTTTTGTATTCTACACTCCGCAGTATATTATTACTTTACCATAACAGGACCATCAGCCTTCCATTAGTGAAATATTAATATGCATCTCGGAACGATAATGGCCCTCGCTGCTCTCATTACCCAGACATCATGTGAACTTCGAAACAATCCCTCCTGTCTGTCGGCCGCGGAACAAAAGAGCCTTGGATGGAGGAGCAACATCTTCATTTCTCTCACAGAATACATTAGGGCCTGTAAGTGGGGCTTGGTTATTGCTGATGCCTGCGTTTGCGTCGGGCACCTGGGATTCTCCAGACCTGTTTGATGTGGCCCTTTTCAAGCACTCTGATCATCCTGTTAAATTGCGGCTAATGGACAGGGCCTGCCACTCGGAGAGGCCCAGACAACGGGGGGACAATTTAGTGACACGCACACACCTGTCCTTTGTAGTTGAGCGAGACATTGTGTGCACAGGCGCATTAGTCTCTGCGGTGCTCATACAGGCACTTTGTGAGCTGCAGTGTAGCCAGAGCTGCCATTTAGGCCTGAATAACCCCAGGTGCCATTACCTTGGGCACCTGAGTACCCCCCCACACCCACCCCCCTCACACACACACACACACACACACACACACACACACACAGACTCCGACCAAACAATACGCAGCCAGCGGGGGTGGAACATGCTTGCATGTACGCTTGTTTGTGTTGTATATTGTGTGACTGCATGTACACTCTGGAGGTTCTTCTTCACCAGGGGGTAGTGCTGATGCATAGCTGCACCTGTCTCTTCAATGGAATCCCCTCAATGGAGAATAATAGATGGTGGAGGTGGTGGTGGTGGTGGTGGTGGTGGTGGTGGGCTGGGGTGCTGTGGAGAAGCACCATGTTTTACGGCATCTAAGTTATTGTTCAGGCCAGAATATTTATCAGAAATTTTCTGTAAGCTTTCTGTGTTGTTAATCTGAAACATGATCTTTTTAGTTGTCTATAAATGAATAGGGCTGTGGTCTCCAGTTTAACCTCTCAGTTGGTCACTATGATCTAGTCTAGTGGTTCCCAGCCTTTTTTCCTTGGAGCCCCGCCTACAAGTTCAAGCTAACAATTCTGTTAGCAATTTAACCATTTAATGAAGTTTCAATTTATACAAAAACATCTGTAGATCAGGTTCTAACTTTAAATTGCAAAATTTACATCCTAACATTTAATTTTAGTTATTATTATTCTAATTTTTACTATATTTAAGTCCTTTGTTTGGAGTTAGGACACATTCTCTCAGCTTCATAAATTTCCACTCTATCTTTCCGACATCAGTGACTCGGTGGAAAAAACGCTGGCTTACATGATGCCTTCAAGAAAACTCAGAAATTCTATATCCCAACTTGGAAAATTCAAACGTCCAATACCATAGCGTTCAAGTTAACGGTTAACTCTGAGGGGATAAAATAAGTTTGCTATATTGTCACCATTTGCTGAAGATTTTTTTTTTTATTATTATTATTTTTGGAAGCAGTAGTTTTGACAAATCAGAGCTAATTTTTTCCCAAGATGTCTTGGACGCAGCATCAGCTGCAGCTGGATCTCAACCAAACTTCCCAAGACCCACCCCCATCCTACTTCTGATTGGCTAGTGATGTTAGTTTGGAGGGGGAAAGCTGCGTTGCTGTCATTCCATCGGTAGCCGAACTCAGGTGACTGCTCGAACCCGACGATATCGCGCATCAACATTTTTTTTTTCTCGATGTTAACTTTTTCGAATCACGATCAAATGCCACACGCCAGAAAAAACTGGTGACTGGCGAAACAGGTGATGTAAGCTCAGATCAGACAAGTTTGGCACGTTGTGAACCACGTTATCAACCACTGATCTAGTCTAACTAAATATTTTGGCCGGACAGTTGAAAAAGCACATCAGTAACCTTCCAAGATGAATCCATACTTTTCTGCTCCACGATGCCGAGACATTGACCACATTTTGCTCAAATGGAAGACTTAGTAGCAGAGTGCGAACTTTGCAAATACCACTTTGTCACAGCTCAGCAACCAACATGCGGACCATCTACAAACATCAAATCTTGGCCACTAGTTGGCTCTGCGTCTCTTATCTCCCCAGTTTATATAACAGTTACATTAGGCCGGTTTAATATGCTGGCAATACTTGTTATGTATGTTTGTTATTCATTTAGGCTAACAGCGCTACCAACCAATGATGCTAATCTACCATAGCATGCTTTTTTTTTTTTGATTGGGATAAGACTAAGTACGATTTGAGTCAATCAAGATTTTCTTTGGTTGACTTAATCTGTAGGCACCATCTATTATTCCTTAACAGAACCGAGAGGCGGCCCAAGTAATGAATATCACGCTGCCCGTGCGAACGCACTCCAGGCTACTTTCCTTAAGTGTGCTGGAACAAATAACTGAGCAGGTAACTGAGGAGAACCTTTGAGAAATGTCCGAGGCTTGGCTCCAAACCAAGCCCATATTGAATGGCACCTAACAGTTTTAAATCAAGTCTCTGTGCCCAGCATCTGATGTGGGAGGGACTGGGAAAGGCTTTCTGTGAGCGCACCGGGAGATTTTTATATTTGAGCTTAGTATGTGTGTGTGTGTGTGTGTGTGTGTGTGCGTGCGTGTTTGTGTTTGTGTGGACAATGACAGTATCTGTTGTGCCAGAGGAACTGATGAGCAGGTGGTCTGAGTGGGATTCAGCATACTCTCTCTCCCTCCTATTCACACTAGCACTCATCTCTCTCTCTGCTTCTGTATTTGTGCTTGCGTGTCTGTCTGTCTCTCGGGCCGTCTCACTCCCATCTCTTTCTTTCTGTCTTTCTTGGTTTGTTTCATTTTTTATTTTTTTGTAAGACGTGAATCATCGGGTTTAGCGGTCCGAGCGCAAAGTAACACAACTTACTTTTGTTGGACATAGAATTGATCTGCACCGAATGGGAAAATAAAAAAAAAAAATACATAAATAAATACACGCTAACTGTGGACATAATCTTGAATATGGGAGTTTTGACACCTGTGCCTGAAATTATCTTTGAAGTTGCGATGAATAAAACATTACAGGAACTCTCCTCTTCGATTACAAAGGCAGTGCAGTGTTACATGACTCAGAGGACTCTGGACAATACCCTTTGCCCACACACACACACACACGCGCACACACACACACACACACGCATGCATACTTTACATACCTTCACTAACCAGATGTCTACACTATGTCTATTGATTGCTCCAGTGACACGCTTCAATGGCGTTCCATGTAGCTCATGTGGACAACACACTTACTGTCCACACACACACACACACACAAACATGTAGACACAAACACACGTATACACACACACTTGAGCAGCTCGCTACAATGAACTGGGCGGTGTGGCTTGCATCATTCAGTGTAGGTCTAATGTGACCCATATGTTCCGGGTTCTTTGTTGACCTCCTTGGACAGTGACACCGTGTTGAGTATCAGCTCCATTCAGAGGATCAGGTTGGTGCATGTGCATCACGGTGTCCCATATCTTCCTTTCTCTCACTCAGGGTGACTCTAAAGGTTCACACTATTACGTTTAGGATGTGACAGAACTGCAGTAGACTCATTCAGCTACTGTATAGTTTTGAGATATTTTTACAGCTACTGTACAGTTAGGGTGGACTACGTTTATTTGAAATGAATCTTAAATAGATAAAATCGCATAAAATCAAACAGGTAATGAAGCTGTTATAATTTGCTACAGTTCATAAATTACTGAATGACCTGTGGAGCACAGAAAGGGTCCACTCTGCAAAAATTGTGTTTTTCAGTTTTGATAGTTTAAGTATATCCTAAAACAAAACTAAAGAAGTTCTTTGGGTTTTCTTGAAAGTGACTTATTCAGTTTGAAATTTAGATTTTTATTAGGAACATGAATGAATGAAAGTTTATTTGAACACAGAATAAAAGGAAAAAAAGCAAACATTCAAACAAACGCCAGTAGTCCTAAGACAGCAAGGCAAAGTAAAAAAAAACAAAAAAACAACACAACTGAACACATTTTATGTCCAAAAGGAGTAGGAAGAAGCCAGAGCTTATAAAATCCCTCCCCCTTCTCCCTATGTTAAATGAATATATACTATGATAAGTTATAACATAGTAATATTTAGATATGGCATATAATAATGTATATTGTATAACTATAACATATATGTATACACATATACACACATATACATAGTTAAAGCCTAAAGTCTTTGAGCAATGGAATGATCTTCTCAGAAAGAGTCCAGTTTCCTTTGTCTTAGATTTGTTTTAATATATCAGGGCGTCTGCGGGGCCTTTAAAAGTATTAAAAGTTCATGAATCAAATGTCGGACAATTAAGGCCCTTGAAAAGTATTAAGTTTAAAAAGGTGTTGAAACTAACCTCAGGATTCCTGCATGTTCCCTGGATACGCCACTGAAGACTGAACGCCTTTCACAGATAGATTTCTGCTGCTAAAGCTTCTGTTTGAATTTTATGTAACGCTGTATTTTTACAGTGCAGGATCGCACCTCGTGCCTCAGCATGTAGTGTGAATATTTTCCTATTGATGTTGAAATGTGTCAGTTACCAAAAAGGCGGAATGCCGGGTCACATCCGCCGTCCTGTTAGTTTCTCTTTGATCAGATATTGTTGTTTTAAGAATAATTCGACCAATTTTAGACTCATTTTGGTCATTAAAACACCGCACTTTGCCTGTTAATACAGTCAGTATTGTACAAAACTATTTCTCTAATTAAATCCAGTAACATTTTGACTAACTTTCACATATTCTTTGTGTATTTTATATTATTCTTTTATATTATTAATTCATTTTTATATTGTTATTTAATACTTGTGATGATGACAAAACTAGTAAAAGTGTACTTTTATGTGTGTTATGTGATAACAGGAACCTTCTGTCACAAACAAAAATGTCTGAGGAAATGTCTGTTTTGGCTTTAATAAATTGTGCTGTTCGTTTTCTGCATATGCTCATACATTTATTGTCAGGACTGAATTATTATCACAGCCGACACTATGAGTCAGAACAAATGTGCGAACAGAGCGTTTTTTTTTATTTTTTTATATATATACTTTTGAACTGGTCACCTGCGTTTTTCCTCATGCATTGAAACGACGAAAAGAATAAATTCTCTCGACATATATGTGACACAGCTGTGCCGTGTCAGCGCTGATGACTGGGCGAGATGTGAGCTGACTAACGTCGACGGCTAATGACTGATGTGCCGTGAGTCATAAATGGGAGAGGGATGGGAGCGTTTCTTCTGGCCTGTGACGATCGTTCCTACGGAGACGTTTGAGTTCTTTGTCGTCGCGTCTGCGTCTGCATTGTGTTGGATGTGAAGTGTTTCGGCAGTGCACTTCACAGTAGCAGCCTGTTTATCATTTCTCCCGGTATCGCTGCGACTTGCGGCAGCCCAAGGCGAGAAAAAAGCCAGCCAGTTTTAAATATGCAAATATTTTAGGAATTAGGGGGTTGATTTAAATAATGATGTGAAACGATGCACTTATTTTTCTGGAGAGGAAGAGACATGGTAACTTTGGTCCACTGTCCTGTCTCATTAGGCACAGCACATCAAGCCTGCAGAAGCTTTGTGTGTGTGTGTGTGTGTGTGTGTGTGTGTGTGTGTGTGTGTGTGTGTGTGTGTGTGTGTGTGTGTGTGTGTGTGTGTGTGTGTGTGTGTGTTTGGATGTGTCGTACAAAACCTTCAGTCTTTCTTCATGGCTCTTTAATTAAGGAATACACTCTGCATTCTTTTGTCAGCTCTTTATCAGCTATGGCACCACAACTGAAACCTCCAAACCAAGGGGAGTGACTTATGTAGGGAGGAAGATAAACAGTGAAACTGCAGACTGGACTGTAGATGTACAAATTCATCATCATTCATCTTTTTTTTTCTTTTTTTCTTTTTGTTTCATCTCCTGCTTTAATCTCACGCGAGAATCCAGTTGCGCGGCGCCATTTCATCGCTTGTGCCGTCACAGTCTCGGCAGATTTTTAATTGAAAGCTTCACTCAGATGATCTGTGTAAATAATGTTTTTAATGGGACTGCAAAGTGTGAGAGAAATTATAATTTGCGTTTCGGTTCCCGGCCATAATCTGTTAACAATTCCCAACAGGGCTGGGCTGTTTGTTAATATGTATCGGCAGTTTTGTTAAGTTGGAAACCTGTGGATCGATAAAGGGGGCACTTAAGAAAATGAGGTAAATGATTTATATGTATTGGTATTGATTGTGGAGTCTTGTGGGAGGTGATGGGGAGTGCTGTGAGGCCTCAATAAGGCGTCAGAAAAGTCAGACAATTTGGGGGTTTACATTTGATTTCATAGCCTTTGCACATTCTTTTTTTTTTTTTTTAAAAAGGCCCAAATATTATTAATATTATTTTTTTATTTCAAACATGTGCAACAGTAGGCTGGCCGTGCCAGAAAATTGCAGGAGAAAAATAAAAAAAATGTATAAAAAATGTCTAAACAGCTAAAGATTTTGCCCCCCTACAGTACCTATATGGACCCCCAGGGTTCGCGGACCGCCTGTTGAAGCCCTGTGCTCTGAATTACTCATTTATTTCCACCCAAACATGCAATAACAAAAGATTGCATGCAAAAAAAGATGTACTTTATTAATGTGCCCGTGTTTCTGTGAATACAGGAGCTGTCACAAACCGTGACAATGACAACTTCATGTCTGCGGTGTTTGTTAGCGTCCTCTTTCCGCTCATGCAAATGTGCATGCCCTGGCGTGCGTCTGTGATTACTGTGTGAACTGAGCTGTGAGTGGGTGTTGTCCATTGACCAGCGCCTAGCGAGCTATGCCTTGGCAGGTGTGGGATGCTACGTGGGCTAACTGAAGTCCCTCAGCCAGCCCGTTAGCCAGCCAGTCGCACACTCACTCCGTCAGATAGCCAGCCAGCCAGCCAGGCACACGGAGAGGCAGAACACAGCTGTCTGAGCAGGCCTCCATTATCCAGCACTATGTATTGATTCACCCTGTGGGATTTTTCCTCTTTGGCATGGGATCATCTGCGAGGACACACCAGCGCGCTAATGTGCAGCTCTGCACACAGGCATGTGAGCGGACACACACGTGTGCGCATGTGATTCACGCACATTTGCACCAACATCGGCTAAAAATCGATCGCCGGCGGGGGATCTGGGACACTTCTTCTTTTTTCTTTTTTTTTCATTGGCCATATATATATTTTATTTATTTATTTATTTCTATTTTATTGTCTCTGTTCCTGACATTCACTCCTGCTGCTGCTGCTGCTGTTGCTGTTGTGTTTTCTCTAATTATACAGCATGGTAATGGGCAAAGACCCATAAAGAATATCTCTGACACTATAATTACTTTGGCTGGTTGCAAAAATGAATCAGATAATGTCATTAGTATTAACAAATGGTTGGATTTTTTTTATTTTTTTTTTTATGTAGCCTCCAGAAAAGGCACGGTTGCTTTTATTTGTTCGGCAGTCTTTTGCTTTTTAAAGATTCGCTTTCTTTTTAGTTGGTATAATTCTATACCACGTTCAAAGCAAAGATTATGCTGGTACACAATGCATCAGGAAGAAACGACAATGAAAAGAATTGTAAGTGCGACGTGTTTGCGTTTTTATCCTCCCACATGCGATTGTACGGACAAAACAGGCAGTAGAGATCAAACGAATAAGCGTCTTAATCAGTGAGTGAACACAAACAAACCAACAGATACAGTATGAAGCAAATGTAAACTCCAGATGATCGTATGATTAATGTATTCGTCCTATGCGTGCACCCTTCAGTGTTATTGCCAATAAATAATTCATGAGCCCGGGTCTTTGTTTATGGTACGATGTAAAGCGTGGTCCTGAGTATTTTGCGTCCGTGCCAAGAAATGCTTCTCAATACATCGTGATCCTCCGTCCTCTCTTCCCTCCCCATGTCCTCCTGCTGAATGTACACTGTATTCTGTTTGTGTCGCTTGTCTCCGTGTTGGCAGCGGGCTGAAACAAGGCTTTGAGAACAGCGGGGGGAAAAAAAAAAGTTAATAAATAATAACAGCCGATAATCTCTGATGGAAAACATCTTTTCATATGAAAATCTCCAGGTTGATCTCCCAATCCCGCCGCATTGTCAATCTGGAATATGGAAGCCCTGGAGAGAAAGGCTCTGTAATCTGCTCTTAATCTGTGCAACCCCCCCTCCCACCCCCCCCTTGCACAATATCCTCAACAGCAGCTGTTTAGCGCGCTCCGCTTGTTTTCATCACTATGGATTGTCTTTGGATATCACTCTAATATTTAAAATGTCTCTCTTCTGAGATCGTCTGCGAAGATGATGGGACAACCATTTAGGGCTATTGTACAGAAGGAATGTGCACTTGGCCAGCCTGTATCTAATTTGGAAATTATAGTGATTACGAGCTAAATATAAAAACCCGGGATTTTGAGGCAGTAAGAGGCCTGCAGGGAAGGCTTACTGTATTGTTTGCCAGATGCACACACACACACACACACACACGCACGCACACACGTACAGACGCGCACATGCGAGCAAAAGCACAAACAAGAACATGTGCGCACAATGGAAAGAAGAAAGCATCTGATTCGCTAAGTGCTGTTGTGCTCTGCCGAGTGCGTGTCAGCCTCTGTCTGCGCTGCCCTCTCCCTCCGCTCTTGTTCTTCCTCGGCCGCGCCGTGTGTCCGTGCCGAGGGAGACTGTTTTGGGAGCAGCGCCGCTAAAAGCCTGCGAGCGGGGACGCGGGGAGCCTCCTCGGGGCTCTTAGTCCACTCTGGACTTTAAATGGAGCCACACACGATGCCTAACAGATGTTAGCCAGATTACACGCAACATGGGCCCGGCCTCGCCTCAACCGCCGCTGTCTGTTTGCCTCCGCTCGAACGCTCCAGGTTTGAGTCCTGCCCCTCTCTCTGTCTGACTCTTGCTCAAATCCACTGGTTAAAGTGTGATCTGCAGGGTCATAGATGCTGTCTTTCAATTCCCGGCCGCTTGCTCTGAGGGCAGCGTATACACGCGCGTGTGTGCGAGTAGAGGGTGGGGTGGGGTGGGGTGGGGGGTCGTATTGTTGGAAAAAGAGGAGCGTGACGAGAGTCTGCTGTGGATATAATTAATAGGCCACATGCGGCTGCACCAAATGTGTCACAGTGAGGGGAAATCAATCGATGAAGTCTGCTGGCATAAAGGGTGTGTGTGTGTGTGTGTGTGTTTGTGTGTCTGCGTGTAGGGGGGTGGATGGGCGAAGGGGGGAGGGACAGGAAAAGAAGGTGGGGTGGGAAAGAGGCGCAAGATCTAAGAGGGGATGAATGAAAGAAAGAGACGGAGAGAAATGCAAGGTGGAAGCGTCGGCGGAAAAGGAAGGAGAGTCGATGCTGCAGAGGTGAAGTTGGGAGTCGGGAGGAGGGGGGGAGGCTTTGACTCCCCCATCTCAGTTGGATAGAAATCACAGCCTTCAGCAATATCCTGCTGAGACATTTGACATGGAAATTCATGACCGTGTCAATATATGGACATAACACAGATCTAACGCATAAATCACAGGAGCCCCCCTCCCCCCCCAGCTGCATATTTAGCAGCTGCATTTATCCCCACGTCACAGGCGAAACCTTTATTCCTATCATGCTTCGGCGCTAACCGCAGTCAGAATTAGGCTAGCTGCACGCAGTAACGTCGATGCTGTGGACTCGCCACCCAAGTGGTGAGGCATCCTGCATTCTCAGGGCCCGAGCGCCGCAGTTGGCCTGTTTTTTAAAGAGGCGCATATCTAAGTTTTGAGGCAGGGGAGGAAATCAATGGAGATGAGAGTTGGATAGAGAGCTGTGTGTTGAACAGGCTGGCAGCAGACTGAGAGAAGCAGCCTGTCACCAGCTGCAGGGCCCTTTTTTTTGTGTGTGATAGCGTCGGTGTGTGTGTGTGTGTGTGTGTGTGTGTGTGTGTGTGTGTGTGTGTGTGTGTGTGTGTGTGTGTGTGTGTGAACACAGGGCACACAGTCGCTGATAGTGCTGCCAGGCGCCAGACACCCGTAGATGAGACAGGGGGCGTCATTGCAGACAACTAGCGCCCTTGGAACATTAGGTCACATGGGTAGATATACACACACCCAAAAACATCTGCATTCAGATCCATACACATAAATAATGTATGTGTATATATATATATGGCAACACAAAACACACACGGAAGCTAATATTAAGTTCCACCTGCACCTGTAAACTGTCTGCCTCTCAGCTGGGACAAATGTATCCAACAGATTATTAAGTGTAATATGCACTCTGGGCCTAAAATGCGTAAGAATGAATTTTGTCTGCTCAGCTGTGTGGACTGTGTTTCCAAGGGCAGTAATTTAAATATGAATATTGAGCTTAAATAAATCCGCATTGAGGAATTTAATTTCTTTTTTACCATCATTCCCCTAAAATAACTCTGCACTGTTATTGCCACGCTGCTTTTCATAACCCTCCCCATAACTTGGCGGATTTGAAAAATCAAAGCATCGTCTTTTGGTTTTGTATAGTTGGTTTCATCATATACTGTAGGTGGTTTTATAAACCACTCTAATAGTTCTTAGGCACTTACACAGAACCAGAATTAGCTTAAATATTTCAAAGTCAAATGTAAATTAGGAAATCTGCTGTTGCCACAATTGCAAAATGCCATTAGATTGCTAACTGTAGTGTGATGATGAATCTAAAGCTAACTAAAGCCTGAGAGTCACTTTAGCATCTCCTTGGCCATGGGACAAGACAAGTTTCACATAACTCTGTCTATCAGCAGTTGTCTGCTGATGCTTAAAGGGCTTTTCGTGTGCTGTGTCTGGATGCATGAGTGACATTTTCCGGCCCACAGAACACTTCAGATGCCACATGCAGCTTTGGCCACGTTCACACGTACCAAAAAAATGTAATTTTTTCTCTGGTTTCCTTGACGTCTTTTCGAGAATGCCATAGCAAACTCGCGTCTAGTTGTAAAGAGGCTGTAGTACACATCCCAGTCCTATGCGTGGCGCTGTTTCTGCTACTCAGCCAAAAAAAAGAAGAAGAGGCGGAGCATGCGCATCAACTCTGTGCGCTGTATACAAAAATAAAGTCCGCATTACAGTCCACAATCCTTTGTAGGTCATCGTAGTGACGAAGCAATAGTATATATTACTCTAGTCACCCAACAAAGGTCAATATCTGATGCAGCACTGTCACAAGCCTGTAGCCCACCAATAATGTTGTTGTTGTTGAGATGTCGGGGCACCGTGGGACCTGGATTCAAAAAGGTGTGCTTCCAGTCACCAAAAAATCTGGATACGTCATGACGGTCGGCTTAAACATGCAGGACTCATGCGGTTTCACCCAAAGGTTGTATTTGTGTAAACGTGGCCTCGATTCATGTCCTAGGGTAAATTAAAATTAAAGATGATTGCCATTTTTTAAATTAACAAGACAATAACATTTGACATGATCTATATCAATATAAGGAACGGATGCACACAGCTTGACATCAATCACAGGATTCCTGAAGAGCAGTTTTGAAGCTCACTGTGGTGACTCTGGACGCCGCCATCTTGGCAGGGCATGACTCCACCTTACTCCCACATTTGTAATGCGATCTGAGCTAAGGTTGAGCTAAGGTAGGAAAGACAACCAGCAAACACTCATTGAACTGAACTGTCAAAGCAGTCACTCCCTTATAAATTTAAGTATACCCTAAGTTATTGAACAATACCTGCAGCTTACGTTGGCTAGCTTGTACCTCGCCACCATGTACATTGTGGCCCGAGAATGGTAACTGTCACAGTGTCAGTGTCAGTGTCCTGTATTTTTGGAATCAACTACCTGAGTGAAGGGTTATCTATAAATCTGCAGGGTCATGTAGCAATCTTATAACACTGACCAGAGCTGCTGAGATTAATGACACATAATATATTAAATGTGATGGTATGCTAGGATGGAAATGAGCTAGTTGCCTAAGTTTGGAACAAAAGAGGAAAGACTCTGTCCACACACTAGTATGTGAAATGCTTGCTGACAAGAAGACTTGAACCTTGTGTTAAGACCAGATCTTCACACAAGACTGTCAACTGCTGCGTACCGAAATTCCATTAGCAGTCACAAATCAGATTTAGTAATCCTGTCTGGCTTTTAGTATTTTGGTCCTCCATCTGACCTCTTAATTGGTGACAGCCACTCTAGATCAGGTGGTTGGTGGCTTGTTGGTTTTGGGTGGATGGAGGGGGTGGTGTGGTGTGGTGTGGTGTGGGGTGGGGGGGGAACTAAAAGAGCTGTTACTTGGTCTGAGGAACACACTGGCCCGGACCCGGTGTGCCTGGTCTCTGTAACACCCCTTGCTGCCTCCCCCTAGTAAACAGTCCATTAGCGTGGTGCTCCAAGGTAAACATATTTACTGGCTGGTGACGGCTTGCCAGTGTGGCTCCTCAGGCCCCGTGGCAGAGGGGATTTCATTAGGCAGAGGGCAGGGGGAGAAGGGAGGAAATTAATGTGCCATTCAAGATGATTTCTTTGTTTCCCATCAACATGATCACAGACAGGCCGCAGGGAAGAGATGATTTACGCACACAAAGGGAAGAGACAGGGAGAGAGAGGGAGGGTAAGAGGGAGGGAGAGAAAATATCACAAAAGGCTCCCAGTGCGTGAAATGTCTTCCTTTTGGTGAAAATGCTCTTGTCATGATTTTTGTTATGGCTTGAAGTGCTGGAATTGTTTTCAATCAGAAAAGCTTTCTTGTTTGTCATTAAGGATTGGGAATGGAAGTATTTCCGAGCAAAAGCACCAACAGGCACAACAATGTAATGCAATTTTTTTATTTTTTTTTCCCACACTATCTTCACACAGTAATCCAACCAATGCGGTGATGTCCTGCAGCCTTGTTAAGAACCTGCTTCACAATAGGATTTTTTTTTTTTTTTAATGCCGTTTTTTTTGTTTTGCAACCTTGAGGATATTATTCTGTGTCCTGCCTTGTTTATTAATAACACGGATCACCAATTAATTATCTCGAAAGTGAATACAGCTAATGGCAGAATATTGTCGGGTGCGAGACTGCTGTATTGCTCGCAAAAAGTAAAGCTACTTTCATTTGATTGAGCAAACTTTTCTAAGTCGTTTTTTTTTTCTATCTGTGTGAACAGTTTCCATAAAATGATATGGCAAAACGAACAATGTGCACATACAAATGAGTTCTTATTCCAAACAAACGAGTTTTTATTTACACATTTATCATTCTCAACCAGCAGCTTGTGCAGTGCAGCATGTATATGTGCATGTCGTACGTGGACTGTTGCCACGGTAGTAGTCTGCCATTTTGGAATTGGAAGTGAGTGGAACATAATAAGGGACGGTGGTGGTCAAAAGTAGGCAGCTTGGAATATAACAAACACAGAAAGTGGCTCGGGCAAATTGGATGAAAGCCTGTCTTTAGTTGGAGAGGACGCTTTCTTAAAAGACGTCCTTTCCAGACATAGCTTTTGTCTTTCAAAAGAAGACAACTGAGAACACCTCATCCATAGAGTTTTTGATACTTGTAACACATGCCAATAAGTAAGGATAAGTGTTCGTATGATATGATAAAATGGAATCAATATACAGAAATCATGTCTAAGAGACATTGTTGAACTCAACCATACCTCTATGACCAGACTGGGCTGCGTCATTCATTCTGGATTAAGGTGCTACTTAACTATTTCCTACGTATCTATTTTGTCTGTGGTTTTCACAAATAAGTGATGGCCTCTACTTTTGCTTTCACCACCTCCTCAACAAATTCAGACCAGTCTTGGCTCACACTTACAAGCGTCTGAGATAAGGATGTCCCAATACTCATGATAGGATAGGATAGGATCTGTAGGATTGGACCCTGATACTGCTCACTACATCTCATAAAACAGCACCAATATTACCGCACCCATTCCCCCTTCACGCCAACTTAACTTTACCCTCTTGTTGTTAATGCACCTCCAAGGTGGTTTGCCAAATGGGTTAGGGTTAGGTCAGAAATGTGTTGTACGGCCTTTGGACGTAAAATACCATAACCTACTCACACTTAGACATTCAGTTGCAGATCAACCTCCAGCAAGATTTGCCAACCTGCTGGAATATTTGAGGTGCAGTTGCAGTCTGTTCTGTTTTTGTTTGAGGAGTCGAGGAGATAAGTGAGTTCCTCTCACTGGGGAATATTCGGGAGAATACAGGATGGACACTGGAGGCTGCTCCGACGCTTTATCATGAATTCGTTGGGAATGAGTTCATTCAACTTTCAGCCATTATAACTGTATAGTGATAATGGCTGTGAAGATACTCACATGTATTTCCAGGTTGCCCGTGTTTTTAATTGACCTGCATTGTGAGTCAAATTTTGATTGAAGTTATATCAAAGTGGTGAAGCCCATGTCTCTCTAAAGTAAGATGGGTTCATATCGATTTCTCAAAAGGAGAAATGGATTAGCTGGAACGTTGGTAAACGATATAATTCACTCCTTTATTATCCAGCTGTTTCAAGTGTTTATTGTTACCAGTACTTCTTTTCATATTAGCTATTAGCATAATAGCTTTTTGTTTACCTCTTTTTTTTGCCTTTGACTTCATATAACGAATACAGTTTTGACAGTTTGAGCGCGCCCATGTTTCTTTCTTTCTTTCTTTCTTTCTTTCTTTCACTCTTTGACTCTCTCTGCTTTCTCTCCATCCGCCCCTCCTTCCGTTCAGGTCATATTCAGGGTTGTATGACACCTGTGAGCGATGTGCCGGGTGACATGAGCTGCATATAAATGACTGCAGGAGGAAAACATGGCCCTTTTTATTTATATACACACACACACACACACACACACACACACACAACAGAGTGTATTTTCAGATGCCCATCTCGCTCTGCTAGGAGGCAGTTTCTATGTAGTTGGTGACCTTAGACTGTGGAGCAGGTGTTTAGGCTCTGATAACATCATGACAGAGAGTACAGGTGTGGCTACGTACAGACAGGAAGGACACACACGCACACACAGACTGTGTGTGCGGATGGTGCGACCAAGTAAAAGACAGTAATGTCATAGCATGGGGGGGGGGGATTATTCTCATGTTTGCATACAACGAGCAGACAGCTGTGAATGAATAAAATCTATTTAAAATAAATGCCGGGGAACACGTGGACACATTCTACTCTCATCCCCACTCAGCATAAGCCCTTTTACAAATTTGCATCAGTCCAATACAAGTAATGCCAACACAGTTAACAGTGATTGTGTAGACTTTATGTTTACCTCCATTTACATACATGTTGCTTTTGCATCGGAGGAATAAATAAATTAGGTAGCTGAAGCCGTTTCAGTGTGTGTGTGTGTGTGTCTGTGTGTGCGGTGGGCATGCATACCAAACAAGCTAAAGGTAAATGTCAGCTTTCATGTAGTCTAGAGGGAGACTTGTCCTCTGCACCATCATGTGGACAGAAGCAGTACAGCAGTGGCTTCATTGACATTCCTCTCATAGAGGCAGCGGGCAACCCGGCCTCAGAAAGTAATCCTTCTTTGCCGAGGCGTGGGAAGGAGCGGGGCGCATTGTAAAGCCGATCGATTTGATCCTCACCGGTAAAATTGTACGTGCGGCTTCCGGAGCCGAGAAGTTTGACCGCTATTCTGCCATCCAGTCCCGCGCTCACGCCCCCCGAGGACGAGCGCGCAAAATGTTTCTGCGCGGCGTCAAACCGTGAAGAGATGTTTACAAATTCAAAGTGCGCAATACAAGTGTAGGATTTTTTTTTCTTTTCTTTCCTTTTCTTTTTTTTTTTTTCTTTTGAGGCGTCCTAGCCTGCGGGGTGATGTTTTGTTGATATCCAGCGAGGCCCAAGGTACAGCCTTGATAAGGACTGATATACAGACAGAGAATGTTTTGTCTCTCCAGTTCTCATTGAGCATGACAGAGAGGATTTCAGAGAGACTGCACTGCCAGATGGGAGATTGTTCCTTCATGGGTATTGTCTGCGAAACGCCTCGGAATATGTCAGCTTTATCTGTGTTAAAACATACCAAACATTTTTGCATGTGATACTGTGGTACCGAAGCTATAGCCTCTCCCATCTGTGCCGTTGCGAACTGTATCTCGGTCCTGCAGCATCCAGTACACAAGGCAGAAATAACTCCACTGATCTGAGGAGAAGGCTGCCACTGCCAAATTTGTGCTACGTAAATGTGTGAAATATTGTGATATTGAGACATGGTTCCAGATAGATTATGCTGTATCAGTGAGCTGTGTTTTATCCGTCTCCCCACTGCTCGCTCCTGCTCCCTCTTTTCCCTCCTCTCTATCTCATTCACACACACATACACACTGACACACATTACGCTCTATCATTTCCCTCATCCCGTGCAAGAGGTGCGAAAGGCAAATATATGCTCTCCTTCACTGTGGACATAATACCGAGGTCATGAATGGAATGTTAATGAATGTTTTACCCACATACCTCTATCAGTGGACGTGCACACATACATAATCGCCCGCTCGCACACACCAGGAGTTGCCGAGCGGGTACCAACCTAGCCAAAACCATAACAATACACTAATTCAAATATGCATTCCTCTGCAGGCGAGTGGGTGTTTTTTTTTTTTCTTTTTCTCTTTCTTTTTCAGACCGCCGCAGCTTGCTTTGACTTGCATGTCGTGCTGTAAGAATTCGAAAAATGACAAAAACAAAAAAAAAGAAGAAATCCAGCTGACCAGCGCCGTTGAGGGAGGCGAAAACAAAAAAGTCGGCCCCTTGCAGCCAAGTGGGTCCGTTCCCGAATGCGGCGCGTGAACTTCAAATCCGTGTCACATAGGGAATAGCAATAGAGGAAACAAAGGGGACAGAGGGTGTGGGAAGGAGAGGAGGGAGGAGGCCGCGGCTCGAAGATCAAGAGGCTGTGTTTGAGTATCTTATCGCGGCTGTCGCCAGCTCAACCTGGCTCCATTGACTTTGTGTGGGGATTAGAAAGGCCCACAGCGGCTGATTATTTGGGTGAGTGAGCGGTTCTGTGTAAACAAACATTGTGGCCGGGATTGTTCCAGTCGCAACGCGGCTGGTTGGCCCCCGACAAACCACACACAAACACCACAAACATAAAGTACGACCAATCTTTCGCATCCAGCTCCTCCTCGTATAACCTGCTGTTTTTGGTGGCTGCCTCGCATTTTCATTCTTATCAGCGTCGCTCTCTCGCTCTAAACTTCAGGAAGGAAAGGGTGACGCTCGCTCGATCGCTCGAATCAGAACATAAAAAAAAAAAAAAAATGTATCTTGGATGCTAACTGAGATTATATTTCTAGCGGAAACATTGTTCCTGTTCGAAGTGAAACGCGCCGAGAGATGGCGAAGCAGACTGAAGCTACTGTAACCAAAAACTGTTGGCATCTGTACACTCGCTAAAGCCAAGAGGAGTCAAGTGGAAGCATATTGGGGGAGAAGGGAGTCTAGCAATTAGAAGAAAAAAGTGTATTATTTTATCAACAACACAGGAACTCTATGCCAAGCAGATGGGATAGCGCGCAAAGAGAAAAACTTTGAGAGAAAGGCGTGTATTTATAAACCCGCGTCCTCGTGCTTTATTTTTACCGCAAACTTTCACTGTGCATTTTTTAACAAAGGTGGAGCGAGAAGAACCCGTGAAGGGGCTGTGAAGTCGGCTGAATCTCCAGATATCCATTCCAGATGCTGGCTAGACTTGGTGGAGCCAGGGCCCACTGTACTGGGGGCTGGATTTAGTTGTCTTTTCCTCCAGGTGTGATGCCTCATGCTGATTCCCCCACATGTTCCATGGGTCTTATCCAAACACGCTGAGGCTGGTGACAGCGCCGGTAGGCCCTACCTCCTGCACTCCCTCCTGCCTGCCTGCCTGCCTGCCTGCCTGCCTGCCTGCCTGCCTTCCTCTCTCTTTCTCCTGGCCTCCCCTTGTGGCCCACCCACCCACTCTGCAACAGCAGCAGTAACCAACCAGCCCTCTTCTCCTTACCTGTCATCGGAGTTGCTTGTCCGGAGCCTCCTTCCTTTGAGCAGCCGTACTCTTTTATTTCACACACTCTCCGCTCCTTTCCGAGCCTCTGTGTCCTCCCGGGGTTGAACCCTTTGACAGGAGGTTATGTTCACACAGCAGCTCCACGGGCTCTGCCGCAGAGGGGCACAGACCAGTTGTTGCTCTAGTAACCCAATCGTGCTCAGCGGTGATGTAGGACGTATTAAACTTGTCATATTTCAAGCCCGGTCAGTTTTAGGACGATACGCCATTAGGGAGCGTTAGGCAGTAAAAAAAAAAAAAAAAAAAAAAAAAAAAATGAAAAGAAAAGAAAAAAAAAAGCAGAATGGAGTGGAAAAAGAAAACAGAAGCTCTGCTGTTTTGTGTATTTGTTCCCCAGCTGAATTTTCAGCGTCTGTTTCCATTAAAATCGTGGGTGAGCGAAACTTTTTATCCCACTGTGAACTGGGTTGGCTAAAGGTCTCTCTCTTTGCAGTCATTAATTCACTTAACATCATGACTCTATTCCTCCACGACACAATCCATGTTTCCCTTTAATGTAAATGGATTCTTCCTACTCTTAAAGTTGTTTTTTTTCTTTCCCTTCGGGGAAGGAACAGATAGATGCAGTGGGGGCAAAACATTATTAGCTAGCCCACACAAAATATGTCGTCTCATGGCTCGAGTTGGACGCCTTCCAGCTCTGGCATAACCGAGGACACAACATATTTATGGGAACAAGAAACAAGCGTCCTTAGTGAAACATGTTGGCCGTCATTTCTCTGACAGGAATCTGTCTCGGTTCATTAGTGTTGTGAGAAATCCTGAGCTAGCTTATTGTTTCTTTCCATTTGAAGTTTTTATCAGGGAAAAGTGAAAATGTTTCTCTGTACTGATTCATTAAACATCAATTATAGAGTTGCAGATTAATTAAAAAAGCAGGCATACATGTTGTTGTTTTGAATGATGAACAGATTAAAGTGAATGTATACGGAAAGAAGCTCTGAAATGTAATTAAATGGTTGTCTTAATCCATTAATCTGTTGAGTTGTCTTCAGGGTTCTGTCGTATTAAGAGACCGCGTTTTGAGTTCGATCACACAGTCGTTGTGCAAAGCTAGTGTGTGCGTTTGAATAGCCTTCTGTTGTCATAACTGTGCTGAGATACTTCGTAACTCTCCATGAGCCAAAGAAATGTAAATTATTTCCTGATGTTTAAACCCTCATTTCTGTGATTAGACACACGAGATCAAGATTTCATTTCTTAAACTTTCTGCGTCGTCTCTAGAGCTCATTACAAAACACGCAGAAGGCGACTCAACATTTCGCAATTGTGCAATGACAGAAAGTGACTAGGATTTGAATTTTATTGTTTTCAACATTATAATGGCAACCCACTGTGTCTTGAAGCCCAACAGCGGAAGACTGAACGCATCAAATTCCTGACCATCCTAATGCAAATAACAGTCATCTGTATCTTATCAAGTAATTTTCTCATCAAGTTTTATCCAGCATTGAATAACACTGTAATTTCCCCCTGGGGGTGATTAATATGTTGTGTCAAACTAAATCAAAATTTTGGCAACTTGAGTTTAATGTGATGAGTGCAGCAAATGTCAGGAAGCTGTGGTTTGGTTTGGAAGCTGTGGTTCGGTTTAACTCTTCCTCGTTGCTCTGCTTCCCCTCCCTTTCGTTTGGGTGGCTCGGAGACGCTGCTGCTGCACCGAATGTACAAATGTTTAGGGTGAGATTTATTCTTAGTTTGAATAAACTCTGATTAACTGGAGGGGAAAAAAAGCTGATTGATAATTACATGAGATGGACTGATTGTCCATTTTTTTTTTTTTTACCTCTTTTGCTGGACTGAAATTTTTAATCTGTATCAAGTTGGCACTCCAATACTCTTCAAAGCAAAGTAGTGCTTCCATTTCTGGGCCTCTCTCATGAAAAGGGGCCGATGATTTCCTGCTGTTAGTTCCAGGTGGGGCATGGCTAGCACTGGCGCAGGGACCCCAAAACACCTTGTCTCATGACATCATTGCCAGTCATTGATTTGGTCTCCTCTGCTCCAGTTGGAACTGGATGTTGGACCTCAGTGCGGCCCCAGTGCTGGTATTAATTTCTCGGGCCTGTTGGCGTCTGTCCGCTGGCAGCTCCAGCTCCAGCTCCAGCTCCAGCCCCGATCTCAGCCTCAACTACAGCTCTGGTTCCATCTCCATGTAGGAGTGTTCCTGGAAACCTGGCCAACGGGATATGTCTGATAATCATTTCAGGCCAGACCTGCCAGCATCTGTACCGGAGTTTGCAGGAGATGGACAAAAATGAAGAAAAAATAAATGGTGACGTACATGAAATGCACTCTCCCTGCAGTCATACATCATCCTCACAAACCCTGTGAAAACAACCTCTTCTGTAATATGGCTTTACGGCTTAATATCAGTACGGTGTGTGCGTTCGTGGAATTTTACCGTAGTTTCCAAGAGTTCGAGCGGTTTATATTTGTGAAGGAAGGGCTGTTTCCAATTGCAAACAGAAGGAACAGCTGAATAACGAAGAGGGAACCGTTGAGGATCTCTGCGCTAAAGTTCACAATTGGTTTCATGTTTAATACGTTCACCACCGAAGCGCAGTAAGCTCATTCGCACGAAGAACCGTTTTTAAGTAAAGAAAAACATATTTGACGACCCATTTGCTGTGTTCGGATTTTGGAAGGAGGCCCGTGTACTACAGCCACTTTGGATTGGGTTACTATAAGACGTGGATTCCAGTCAGAACCCAGTGTGTAGGCTTATTCCTTTCAAACAAGCCAAAATAATGAAAAACAAACTTGCACATTTGCGTCTCTATGTGGTCAGTTTTTAATATTTCACATAAGGGAATATTTCTGTAGGTTTTGTTCCGTGAGCCAGTTGGTCTCTGCCTTGTTCTCTACTCTGGTACTGAAAAAAGATATGTCTATAATCAATTTAATCGTATCCACTAACGATTGGTACATCTGTGTTAGTGATTTAAAGTTTACATTACTTGTGATTGTGTGTCCGTGAGAGTGGAGGTGGTCAGAAATTCCCACCGGGTCTCGTTCAACCAGTCCCAGGATTCCAGTGGCTTCATGGGATGCCACATGGTTTCTGAGGCTATTAGTGAATGTTTAACGTCGAGTCAACGAAAGGGAATACTGTACCTTCCGTCTGTTTATGCGACCAAGATGCAGAATGATTAGACCTCATCTCTGAGAGTCATTATAACTAGGCGTGCTCGTTCTGGAAAATCCTATTTTTTTCTCCCCTTCTTTTCAAATGAACATTTCATGGATGGCTGATTTGCACGATTTTCTCCACTTAATGTGTTGGCTCCTGGAGACGTCGGTGTCCACTGGGATTTGGTCTTGGATAGATCGGAAACCTTTGCAGCCCTGACAAGTATTTCATTCTGAAGAGCAGGCGATGAGAAATGGAAAGTCGAGAATTCCTGCAGAAAACTTGCGAACCACAGAAGAAAAGTAGGAGGCAGCCTCATCAGTGTTGCTACGTAATAGTACTAATATGGCATCTTAATTTTTATTTTTTTTTTCCGAGTAAGTCACGAGTTTGCGTGCACTCTCAGATGGCTTACTGACCTCCGCCATGACGCCCATGAATCTCCTCCATCCCGGACTAAGAACTCCTGAGAGGTTTCTCCTACAAGCTGTTGTCCCTTCTGTAAACACAAATAGAATATAGTGTGTGTGCGCGCATGGGGTTATTCAAAAGCTGTTCCACTTGCATGGCAACGCCTCATTACCCGTACTGCCTTCGTCTTTGCCCTGAAGTGGGGTGCGGCTCCCCTCACTGGGCCCAGTCGTCAAGGTGACCCAACATGCCCCAGGATGGCAGGCAGGCAGACAGGCTGGGAGAGAGGAGGCTGTTCGCCCTGTCTTTATTGTACCGGGGCCACCGTATGCTAGGCGGTACACTAGGCCCTGGGTAGTTCCAGACTGCTGCGTACATCCCGGTGAGCAAGCAGCTGATCTCATTTTTCAACACACAGCTGCCCCAACATCAGGCTCAGGTGAAGGTGACCTCCCCTGCCTGTTGGAGTGCCTCTGAACGCGGGGAGGTGCAGTCAGTGCCGTGCGAGATTCTTCTTCTTCTTATTATTATTATTATTATTATTGTTGTTGACTGAAAATCACCATTTAATTGTTGACGTGACGTCGGCAGCACGCGAGACACAAATGTGACAGGTGTTCGCTGAGTAATTTTTAGCGGCGATGTTTTGAGAGAGCACAAAACTCCCACCATTTTATCTCCGCATACATCCATCTCTATCTATTGCTCATTCTCACTCTATCCATCCATCTATCCACCAGTTCCTTCCTCTCATTTGTGCATCTCCCTCCCTTCCTGTCTCTTCCTGTCACCCTCCCCCCCTCACCCCCCGCCCTCCTCCTCCTCCTCCCTCTCCCCCTTCTAACACAGGACAGATTGGGAAGCCGTGATGGCGGCACAGAAGTTGAGGGAGAAGCTATTTATCCCAGACGGATCAGGAGGTGTGTGACGGAGGTGTGGACGGTTGCTGCAGGTCAGTGACGTTGGCAGGCGCCAGGCAGGCCGGCCCACATGGCTCGGGGACTGTGGGACTACAGACAGATGGCACCTGGTGGGTGACAAACAATTAACAAACCAACAAGAATAGCTGGATCGGCAGTATACCCACAAGCACAGGAGATAGCAAGAGAGCGGGTGCATCTGTGCTCCGAACACTTTTACTCTTTACTTTTCCTCTTCCCAAGTCTTGTTTTGTGTAACAGTTGCAATTTACCCATGTGTCTTTTTCACAAAAACAGTCTTGTTGTCGTGTCGCTATAGAACGGTCTAAATAAAGCGGCGTCGAGCATATGCAGCAAGCATATGTTTCTGTTTATTTCAGTGCGGTTTTTGAGAGAAGCAGTAGGTAATTTAAATGTACAATACTGCGAAACAAAGCTTTTGGTAGCAAATGGTAAGAAAAAGTTAGAAACGGATACGTTCCTTGTTTTGGCACCGCGTGCTGATGTTTTGTGTGAAATTCACACTGGAAGTTGATTCATTGTGTTGGTCAGTGTTTTTTTTTTTTTCCGCCGTCTAACTGCACTCAAATGTCATGGTAATGGTTCTCCACTCTGCTTCCAGTTACTGTCCTGTGAAGACGTCCTCCGCTGCTCATAAACAAGAAAACCTAGCCGCAATTTTGTAATCTCTTTCAAGAGCGGCGAGAGCAGGATTATTATCCACGCTGAACTCTGTCTGAAAGTAAATGGCTGTCATCTGCTAGAATTATTGCTGTGGACTGGCATCGGTCCTTGTGTGTGTGTGTGTGTGTGTGTGTGTGTGTGTGTGTGTGTGTGCGAACACATCTGGAGTCTAGACTCCGTGGCTCTGTGGGCAGGGTCCTATCTACGAGCAGCATCGGGTCCGGAGACCGGCCGTGTTGACATAGGTGGCACACACATCCCAGCATCTGTTTCAACAGTCAGTACTCTCACCAAATACTCTCCCCCACGCACATCTCCACTGAGAGATGGAGGGAGGGAGGGAGGGAGGAGGGGACGGAGAGGGATGCAAAGTGGAGTTACTGGGGAGGGTGGGTGGGGGGGGGGGGGGGGGGGGGGGTAAGGAAGCACCGCCTGCTGAACCCTCAGAGATCCGTGGTAGCAGAATGCAAATGCTACTTCTCAGAAGCCGCACTGTAAATCCCACAATCCCCCTTTTCCATTGCTGCATAAGGATAATAAGACAGCATGTGTATTTGTGTGTTTTTGTCTTTCCTCCCCCCCTGTGCTTGTTGTATCAGTATTTTTGTTTGTACAGTATGTGTGCGCCTTTCAGTGTGTTTATGGTGTCCAGGCAACATGTAATGAATTTCCTCTTGAGGAGTTATGGTTAATCATGAAAATGGCCCCATGCTAGTCTTGGGGGCGGGCGGGGAGGGGAAGGAAGGGGAGGCGGGGGTGGGGGGCGTCTATGAGTGTGTTTATGAATGTGTGCGCGCGCGAGAGAGGATGACTGCTAGTGGGCTGCATTGCAGGGAGTATGCTGAAAGAGCCTTTAGCGCTTCCAGATCAGGGACTTTTATTAGCCCGTATCAGAGCGCTGCCACTTAGGATTTACATCTCTGTGATGTCAAAGCACAAACACACACACACACGAAAATGCATAAACGCATATAGCCATACCCTTCTTAATGTGCACACGTGTATATATTTATATATAAACATAGAGAATATAGCACAGAAACTCTGCAGCGGGGGAGATAAAACTGAAGAACAACAGGAAAGATGGATGAATGCAGACAAAAGAGTAAAAGATGAATAAAACAAACCAATGCGATAGTCAGTCAAAATGATGGCTGCAGCACTCTGTAGCCAGTTTACATAATGGCTTGACGTATTAGTGGGATAAACACAGTGATAAATCTTGGTCAGGGAATGACACGCAAAGAATGCTGGAGCAATAGGGTTTTCAAAGGAGGAAAATAAACACTGATAAGACTGTGGGAATAATCACGGAGAGGTAGGAGGTAGGACGAAGAGGCGCACGCACACGCAATAAATGAACCCTTTCTATTCTCAAAGCTTCAGACAAATGTGATTGCTAATAGCAAAGTGAGTCAGTAGAAGCATTAAATCAATAAAAAAAAAAAATGAATGAGCGTCTCGGAGTAAAAGGGAAAAAAAAAAATCCATTTTATGTACGCTCAAAGTGGTAAGAGAGCAAAGCAGAATGTGCTCGACTGCAGCATTTACACCCAGTCAAATGTCGCCAAAAATAATGAGCATCCCTGCAATAGCAAATGGATCTCCGCTAATAGAGTCTGGGATATAAATTTTCCTGTCACCTTTTCAACCTCCAAGGAGCCTCTTGGTCGATAAGGGAGAAAGATTGGGTTGAAAATTGATTTTCCAGAATAATTGCTATTCTCTTCGTCAGTAGGACTCGAGTGTCTCCAAGGCTTTTTCCTATTACAGCTGGAGGCTCTCCAATTTACCTGCCCACAGTAAATGCTCGAAAGGGCACAGCCTTTGGCCTCTGCAATCATCAAGGTTGCGAAGCTTCCAGCCGGCGAGATTCGTGGTGAGTTCAGGTTGATTGGCCGTCTCTTGCCGACGTTTGACCTTTATGACGAGTAAAGAAAAAACAGTCCCATAAATGACACGTTAACTTTTTATGGTGCTGTAGAAATCGTGCTGAACAAATTTGTTTCCAGGTCGAGGTCGTGCGGCGCTGAGCCGCGCAGGCCGCTCCTGCGGTCTTTTCAGAAATGCGATGGCCTTCTCTTGTCGCGTTAATGTGACAGATATTGACACAAGCACGCTCCTGTTGGGGATCAGCAGTCCATCATTACGTGTGTCATCGCCGCTTTGATGTCCCGTGCTCCTCCATCCAAGCAGCAGCAAACAGACTTTTTGTGCGAAAAGTGATTTAGATCTAATTACCTACAACTTAACTAGTTCCCTGGTCTCGCCCTCTTGCGACAGATGCCAACGCTTTTGTGCAATCCGGTTGCGAGAGAGCATAACATTATGGCCACTGACAGGAGAAGTAAATAACATCGACCATCTTGTGATGATCAAATGTTCTGCTGGGCCTGCCATTCATGTGGATGTTAGTTGGACATGTACCACCCACCTGGACTAGACCAGGCACCCCAACCCAATAGTAATGACTCTCCTTGATGGCAGCAGCCATCCCCAGCTGGATGTTGGTTTAGGAACAACTCAAAAAAACGAGACAAGACACCCTCAGAAGGCCCATGTCCATCCTCTGAGGAGTGTTTTGGACGCACAAGGGAAACCTACACAATATTAGGAAGTTGGTCATATTGTTATGCCTGATCGGTGCACATTACCATGGCTCCAGACGCATGTAAAGACTTTAATGTGTGGCATAGACTCATATGCTTAAAGCTAGCCACTTCTGATCTGATCACTCAGGACGTTGGATAATGCAGGGTCTGAACAGAGCCCCGTGTGTACATGCATGACTGACAAAAAGATATTATGCATTACGTCTAAGCCCAGTTGAAATCTGCCAGACACCGTAAACTACTTTCAAACTACTTTCAGAGGCATTGCTTGTGAAGTACTTAAGGCTAAAATTCAAACTAGAATCACTTGTGTGTTTATTCAAACGTTTGACGCGGCCTCAACCAACACTGCATCTCGCCTGTGACCGTTCACTGCAAACGGCGAAAGCACGGCGCATGTAATATATGCCAGTTGAACACGGAGCTGTGCTTCATCCATTAGAGATGTGTGGCGTGTTGCATTGTACCGTATCATTGTGTGGAACAGAAGGAGTGATTCTCCAGCCCTCTGTTCTCCTGCATATCATACTCGGCTGCCATCTGAAGCCTCCCCGCTCTGCTCCAGTGTACAAAACCCTATTGTGGTTTCCATGAGATAAGCAGAACCGGTGAGAGAGAGAGAAAGAGGAAGGAGGGAGAGAGGGTGAAAGACTCCTCTGGAGGCGCCAGGCCTATCTCCTCTATCTCCTCCAGGGAACATGCCGACATTCCCAAAGACACTGGTGCTAAGAGGCTCGTCGCCCCGCTGCCCACCTCCTGCACACACACAGAAGGAGACGAGGAGATTTATGTCATGGTAACCCAATCTCTTCCCCTGCTGAACTCCCCGTCTCCCTCGGCTGCCTGGGAGAGCGACGGAGAGTTTAAGGTTTGAGGGCTTCTGATGTCTGTGCAGAACAGAATTGGAGTGAGACAGACGCAACGTTCTGTTTCTGGTGTTGCAATCTGATACGCGAGGGCTACTGTAATTTGCATGAGTCTTTATAGCGCTTTTATGTGTCCGTATGTGCACGCTGCAGCGTTTGATATCTGATACCAGTGGCCCTACTTTATTTGGGACCGACTCCCACGGATAGCTTTGAGATGAGATGTGACACTTCGAGAGAAAGGCAAGAAAGGAGGTCGTGTAAACACATTCACACATAAATACACACTCGCATGTTAACACGTTTCATGCCAATATTCACACAGTTGCATTTTTAGGATGCCTTCCTAATGCTCTTTTAACATTTTAACATTCGCCAGATTTTCGTTTTTGATCCAGACTGAAAAAAAGAAAAGCCGTGAAGAAGTTGAGACTTCATAAACTAAACAGATGCTGAGAACAAGTTGTAAAGCCAACATGAAGATTGCGCTACTTCTTCCTATCCGCACCTATTAGAATTCAGAGAGTCAACAATGTAGTGTAGGACTGCATAATGAATGAAACACAGAATGTGACATCTCCTTGAATTCATAGGTTTAATATTTCATGGTCCAGAGGCACACCTGAGAGCTGAACATATGACTGAATCAAAACTTAATGTGGAACACGCAATATGCTGAAATTATGGAGTCAGGGGGGAGGAGGATTGTGGATTACTGCATCAAGGATGACAGAGCCGGATAGTAAAACACTGAACTGCAGTCACTTTTTATTTAAAACTTTTTAAAAGATTCAATCCATTACCCCATGAATAGTACATTGAATGAATTTGCACTTTATGCGTGCCCTATATTTTATTCTCAGTCTACCATAACGCAATACCGGCGCAACGCAAATGCTTTCCATAACATCCACAGAACACTTTTTAAAGTCTTTGTAAAGTTTTTCACCTGCAGCAAACTCTCTCCGCACTTCTTCGCTCGCTCTCACCTCCGTAGCGTCTTCTGAAACATGTGTCGAACCCGCCGGGAGTCCGCCGCGTGTGTGCGTGTGTGCGTGTGGCCTTCCCCGCACATGTGTGTTCAGCATGACGCGGCGACCCCCTGCCCTGTTCAAACACGGCGTTGGCTGTGCAGGCAGCCTCATTGTCAGGCTTGGTTTGCCAGTGGTACATGCTGTGCCTGGCACCCCGTGGAGGGGGAAGGAAGGAGCGCAGCGGGGCCATGCTGCCTCCAACACCTCTCCCACAGAGCCAAAGGCCCCTCTGGTTGGGCTCCGAACACCAGAACAGGCCCAGGGAGAAATGATAATGAGGACCAAGACTGTGTTACACAGGATAACACGTAGGGATGCCATCAGAGGTTCTATTAAACCACACACACGCGCACGCACACACACACACACACACACACACACCAAGACGTAAACATGCAAATATGAAAACATATGTGCAAAGCATGCCTGCTCATAATCAGGCTGGCAGGGATGCAAGCAATCGAAGACAAACACAAACTAATCTAGTTTATTAAAAGACATCTTGCATTCAGTCCACATGCCCACTACTACATTGATGTATTTTGAATTTTGCGTTGATAAATGTTCAGGAGGTGACCGGAATTGGTGGAATTGTCTGGTGTCTTAATAACAGTTAAACTACAGTTGCTTATTTTACTCCAAACTAACCACTTCTGCTACTGCTAAGCTGTATGTGAAAGTGGCCCAAGTCGTTTTCCAGCTGTACTCCAATGTCTCCAATTTATACTTTTCTTGTTTTCCCACAACAGCTGTAAAATATGTATTTGGTAAAAATCCCATGCCATAAAAAGTGGCCGGCTGGACGATATTTTTTTTTTTTTTTTTACTGGTATTGGCTGATACGCGGGTGTTCGCCGATACATATGTTTATTTCCCCCGGCAAGATTTGCAGACAGGCAAATCCACAGGCAGCCCTGTGCTGCTGGAGACGCTGTGGACCCATGCAGCCCATACACTGCCCCTCCCCCACTAGCAGGCTGTGTGCAACTGGAAGCTGGAAAATGGTTGTACTCATAGGTGTGTAGATGTTGGGTTTTTTTGGTTATTGTTTATTTATTATTTTTTGTTTAAAAACAGTTCCCACACCAAGATCTACTTAGTTTATCACTCAGCACCAACACATTACAGTCATTAGCAACAGCCCTAACTTTCACTGTTGTTGTTACTGTTCAGTAGTTTAGTTTACCTCTCTGGTAAACTAATAGTGTAGGTTTTCAATCCACCACTGTCCTCAGTTTAGATTGGAGCCGTTGTGCTGTTGTCGAGCTTTTGGTAGGAATATGTGTTGACGTTAAAGCCAAGGTGTAAGACCTCCTCATCCTCGACTGGCAGCCGTCCTGTCAATTCTTACAGTGTACGAGTCAAACCAGCTATAGACGATCCTTCCCGATCATTACATCGTAAAGAACCACACCCAGTTAAAACCCCGATAAACACGTGGACCCAGAAAAAGACCAGCACCCAGCACAGCAACACTTTCAAACCTTCATAACCTTTTTTTTTTTAATGCTAACTGTAGCTGCTGTTACTGTTCTAGTCTATTTATTACATAACTGGATTACATTTTCTAAATAATAAACATTTAAATCAATGTTCACAAATTAGTTTATTTTTGATATGTTCTTTCTCAAACCTACTCGTGCATATATAATGAGTTATTGATGTTGCCAAATTTTTTTACTTCAGGTGAACAGACTGTCTTTTAGTAGCTCTACGTCCCATTGCAACAAAGACTGCGAAAAAACCTAACAAATTTCAAAAGTGACAGGTGTCAACTCGAGCGTTGATAGAATTATGCAGATCCGACACGTGATTACGACACCGGTGGGAAGCGTATGGGCTGTAGATATAAACCATTGCATGCATGTGTGACTGCTTTGTGAGATGTTAAAGATGAGAGGGGATGAAAATTGGATTAAATTGTGTGTGGCAGCTCACTGTAGGGAGGTAATTAGGGACAAACATTGAGACGCAGAGTCTGATCTCTCCTGCTGGAGGTTAAGTGAAATAGGAGCTGTGAGTCCCAGCGTCCCGGTGGCACAGTGATTAGAATTTCCTAATGTGGGGCTAATGGGATGTCAGCCGGGAGCAGAACCCCTACACAGAACCACTCATAACAACAAGTGGTCAAAGATCAAGCCTGATTAAAGAGATAGAGAAGAGAAACACGAACACTCTGTTGATATAGACGGAAACAACATCTGAGAGTTATGAATCATGACCATCAGCGATATCATTGCACCGTTCAAGAATGGAAAGATGAGAAGTGGGATGTTGCTGTTTTGTTAGATGCACAATTATTGTGACGAGAAAAACAATCGCAGCGTTCCGTTTTAACAACCTACAGATTGCAAATGTTTCCGCGCAGATGTGTTGCTTTTATGTTCTTAACTCGACGCGTTGCGTATCAGCAGATTTAGACATCATAAAGATAAACCACCAGGTAAAAAAACACATTTGTAGACAGATGTCAGAGTCATTCTTTAAACTTTTTAAACGCCGCGTGTCTACGGTTAGTGTCTCCCTCCGCCATTAGACGTGTGCCGTTTTTTCCCGAATCCCGCATACCTGCTCCTCCTCGGCTTGTTTGTTTTGCTGCTGTTCACCCACTCCGGCCTCAGCTTGCGCTCGCATATTTGATCAACCTCTGGTGAGGATTAGATAGCGTCCCCAGTCGCCAGTTACAGCGGGGTCTGGTTGAAATAACAATAGCAACACAACTTGACTGCCAGCCCCCGATGATGAAACGGCAGGGGGAAACAAAAGCAGCCCCCAGAGCTGCAGATGTTGACGCTGGAAGCTGTTTGTTGTGTGGAGGTGTTCGGGAGGTGGAGGTGGCGCGCTTTTTTTTGTGTGAATATATGAGCGCGCGTTTGATCGTGTGTGGGTGTGTGAACACGTGTACTTACACGTTTGTGTGTGCGCGCGTGTGGGTGCGTACTGTATTTCTGTCTGTCTGTCTGTCTTGCGTGCGTGTGTGTCAGAGCTGCGGCCCTGTGGCTATGAGGAGCCCAGCTGGGAGGAAGAGTGAGTGCATTCATCCTGGCTCTCAGGGGCCGGGGGCCACACAGGTACCCAACGAGGGGATGAAAGGCTGCTCTGCAGATGTCACCCGCTGGGGTTCAGTGGCCTAGCCAGCAAATGTCATGTTTGGCAGCTGGCACGCTGCTGCTCTCCCACCAGTTGTTGGCAGAGGCGTCTTCTAAAGGATGCTAGAGTGGGATGCAAGCACCGGGAGCGCCCTAATGGGAGCAACATTAAAGAGAGTTGCTGGCTTCTGTCTGTCATAGAACATTAACCTTGTCCTGTTTCCTGCTTCTCTCGGGCAGCTGACGCATATACTCTCTCTCTCCCCTGCGCTCTCCCCCTTTGTCTCTCTTCCCCAGTGTCTTACGCACGCATGCACGCATGTCTGCGCACGGGCTCCTCCGCTATCCGCCCGTTTATCTGTTTATAGGGTCAGTCGAACCAAATAATTAAAGAGAAGCGCGTGTCTTGGTTTAATTTGTTCAGGTTTTGTGTAAATTTTCTTAAATTGCTGCAAATAGTCGAACTAAAGTGAAATAGTTTCATCTCAACTTTCGCCTTTTGTCAAACGTCGACTTCTCACTATGGCTCGCGTTTCCTGTTTTGCACAACATATGGTTCTCCGGTGTCAAAGGTCACATGACTTGCCAGTGGTTTGTAGACCCTCCTGCCGTTCCACAGCTGAGCTCCCTAAGGTTACTTACACACAGAAACATCACCCGCTAGGACCAAACGCCACACGTGACTACACATCCAGATGCACACCGAAGACACACTTTTTTTTTACACAAGACATCCTCCTCTGTCTTTTCTTATGTGTAATAATGTACTATACACGCAATTTCTAATAGGCCTACATGTCAGGAATTGCAGATGTTATCCCCTGTGAATGCTTAAATGCCAGTGATCCAAGTTTGCACAATAGAACATGTTGGTGTGTATTTTCCCTGCTAGTCACGCAGTAATTCCATTGGCATTGACAATACTGTTCCAGTTGTTGGCCTTTGTGTTAATGCTCACCAGGGCCTGTACGTGAAAATCCCATTTGTGCAAATGCTAAAGGAAAGCAATAAAGAAAGGTCAGTTTCTCACTGTAGGACTGCTTTTTAACAACACATCAGTCGTCTCGCAACACTAAAAAACACTGGACGCTTTGTTCTGTGTGTGTGTGTGTGTTTGAGTGAGATCATTTTTCTCATCGTTAATTGTCAAACCATTAATAAGAAATATATGCATATGGAAAGAGGGATGAATCAGTGGTTCACTTACTCATCAAGTTGTGTGTCGTTTCCATTTACGCTCCACCGCCTTCATGTTCAGAGCCTTAAAGAACGGTTTCTCATTAGACGTCAATAGGTTAGTTATCTTGAATTTGAATGTACAAGCAATGTAGGAAATGGATATTTCACTATTTTTTTTAAAAAAGCAGGTTGCGCCATAACAGCTCCACCGTTAGTGGAAAACTTTAATCATTTTTGTCATCAGGCGTTTATGTCAGTGTCTTAAAAACTAAACAACCAGCCTGACAAAATAAATGTAATCAGGAGGTCTTACACCCACTACAAGTGGAAGTTGATCATTATTAATTCCTGTTTCTGTTAAGGCTGACTGAGACTTTTTTTGCTTGCTTCTTTCTACTAGCACCACTAAAGGCCATTACCGCGTAACCGTAAGCACCACAATGGTTTTATGAGTTCACGTGTTGTACTAGAGTATTTCTTGGCCTCCAGGACTCCAGTATGTGCTGTCCAAGACACATTAGCACTACATAAAATTAAGTTTTAATGTGCTTTAAAGATGGATTTTGCCTCTTTTGGGCAGAGCCAGGCTAACCGTCATAAACTATGTATGGCCACTGGTGGTAGCATCAAATATTTACTGTACAGATATGAAAGTAGTATTTAGATTAGATTAGATTAAACCTCATTGTCATTGCATGTAGTAGAGGTACACACAACCTAATGCAGTCAGGCATCTAACCAGATGTGCAAAATTTAAGGGAGAAGCTATGACTATTGTATCAAGTAAGTATGCAAGTTAGTTAGTACTTTAGAGTAATGGTATATTTTGGAAAATAGTGTATAATATGTAATAATAAATGCGTAATATGAACAAACACATATATACATACATATCCATGTTAAGTTCATTCATCTTCTTATTTTTTCTCTAAAAAATGTAAATAAATCTCCCCACAATGTCAAACTGTTCCTATAAGAGTTTTGTTCATGTGATGCAGCATGTTTGACACATCTATGATTCATATCCATATATTTGTAATTTGTCATATCAGGGCTCAACTGTTTTGTTTCTTTTGCTCCCTAAATGCTGCAAACCAGCGTTTCCGTAAATCTCTAAGATAAATAAGGCAGCGTGTCCTGTTTGTAGTGACCATGTTGTTTTCACAATAAGACTCAAAAGTACATGGGCGGCGTGAAGAGCGAAGCGACCTTCGCAGCTCAGGAAATCGTATGATCCGAGGAGCGTGTGAATCCAGCGCAACTGCTGCTGGTTTGAAGGGACGCAAAAATGCCAAACCCGGATCCCTCTATTGTTTGCGTAGCGCTGTGCAGATAGTTTAGGTTTCAGCGGTCTGCTTTAATCATTCCATCGTGTGATACCATCCTGGGAGGCCGTCTGATTGATTGGTCCCGAACTCACTCTGCACTGTGACAATAGCCAACCGAATATACAGATGGAGTCAAAAAGAACTGTCTCTTCAAGACGTCTTGCAACAGAACAACATGAGAGTCTAGGATTTCATGAAGACATAGTTGGTCAAAGATGGTTGGAAGAACATGTCTGCAAATATACCTTAAATTACAGTGTACAAAAGTAGAGGTGCTGTTTAAAATTCATATAGAGGCCCCATGAAATATTCATTTGAGTTGAACGGTAACTGAAAAATTAAAAACGAACAGAATTAACATAGATAAGGTCCCTGTTTGGAATAATTTTCTGACTTCCTGTTCAATTGTAATCCACTGTTTTACCTACACTGGGTACGTATACAACTCATATGATAAGGCCTTTATAGTGTGTGCTGCTAAGTCAGATGCTCTGTTATTTGCCTGAAGGTTTACTGTACCCACACATGCACTGTATACGCATGTGGAAATAAACACACATGCATACACCAACGTACACACACACACTTGACCACACTCTCATATACACCCGTGCCAAGTGGACAAATCACACCCAGGGGATTTGGATGCATGCAATTAAGATTATGATCAATGACAAGTCAATCATGTGAGGCTGTTCTCCTCTCCCTTCCCCAACTCAGCAATTATTCTCCAGCTGGCAGGGTCTGCCCCGAACCATTGGAGGAGACATTATACTCCTCTTTTTCCATCATTTCTTTCCCCTCCCCACCCGCCTCCACCCCCCTCATGCTCCTGCTCCACCCTCGCCCTCCCTTTCCTGACTTCTCACACCGAGCGGTTTGCTTTGTCCTCCCAGCTCCCCCTCCCCTCCCTGCGTGTCATCTCCGCGGAGCAGTTAGCTCTGTCAGTCACATCTGACAGCTCGGGGACCTTCGCCGTTAGCCCCTGGCCTCCCAGCCTTTCGCACAACATGTTAGGTCAGATGCCCCCCCCCCCCTCCCAACACCAAAACACAAAGACGGGGGGTTTAGCGTTCATCTCGGCCGAACTTGAAAACCCAAAATCTCCACCTTCGGAAGTTGTTCCGATTAATTATCGCAATTTTATTGTGAGGGATCGCTGCCAAGTGTGGACAAACTTATTTTTGTTGCTATTGTTTTCCGTGTTGTCACTTGAAAAAGCTGCTCATTTTGTTGACCAGTCAGAGCTGCGTGGAATGTACACAGACAACAGCGGGAGAGGAGCTGCACCTGTCCTCTTCCCTGTTTTGTTCTTTTTTTTTTTTTTTTTTTTCATTGGCAGCACAAACAGCCTGGATTTCACAGTTTCTCAGGTACATTTGCCGCTGCGCTACCGACTGCACTGTATAATAGTGTTCGTGGTTGTGTACGTTGAAGGGAGGCATGCGCTGAGCTCTGCCCATTATTCATAATAGAAAGGGCTGGCGGGCTGGCCAGCAGACCCATCGCTCCCGTGCTATCTGAGAGCAGATAAAGGAGGCAGGTGTGAGGAGGAAATTAATGTAAATCCATCAGTCTTCAATTAGAGCTCTGCTCACACCCAAAATAAAGACTCCATCTCACACCAATAGGACCCCAGCTTTATTCACATCCCAACCCCACCTGCACAACCACAACAACAACAGCAGCAGCAGCAGCAGCAGCCCTGCCGTGTAAAACACTCAGGAGCTATATAATGCAATGCTTAATGACGAGAGAGCATGGGATGTGCGATATGTGCAGGTGCGAGGCGTTATCTGGCTCGTGAGCGGCAGCCAGGGTGTGCACGGTTGTCCATTAGGCTCCCAGTGTGTGGCCCGGCTAATTCTGTGTGCCTGGAGGTGCGGGGCCAGAGGCTCTCCATGGACTGTGGGCTGAGGGAAGGACTGCAGTTTAACCTAATTTGGTTCTAATTACAAAGACAGGAAGTCCACCTGCCACACATACGGCTGTTTCCTCCCCTTCTAGGGCTGGAGAGAGTCTAGAGAAAGAAGGAGGGGAGGGATAAGGAGGGGGGCAAGAAGGAGATTCTGTAATTATTTTTTTATTTTTTGAACATTTATCTTGTGTCCTTCTGCGTGGTACAGACAGTCCCGTGATTGCACAGCATATATAGTACCCTCACAGCTGATACCAGACAGAATAGTTTCGCTATCTTTTATTTCCTCGACAATAAATATTTGAAAAGCCAAAAGCCTTGAAGTAGGAATTTCAAGGTGTTGCGGGAGTTTTCTAAATGTCAAGATGAATGTTATCTGACAAGATAACAGTTATCATCTCAAACGTACCATCGCAGGTCTGAGAAATCAGCCGTGACGTACGGTCTGTCACTTGGTTAGTGACTGAGATTCATGTCTCATTGTTTTATTTTGGTTTGATTTGGTAAAAGCGTGATGCTGATCGCGCAACATCATCGCTGGGAGGAACCACTACAACAAGGAGTTATTGAATAAAAAAAAAAAAAGAGTGGTTATGTGCTTGCCTTGTTCTTAGTTGCTTTGTATTGTTGTCGCTTTCCTGTCGTGTTCAGCCTTTCTAGACGTCTACTTTCTTTACTTTAACATTGGCTTAGGGTGATAATGGTACAGGAGTTATTTCTATGAGAAATCTGCGTTGTTTGCCTTTGCTCGCGAGGTCTTAAAAGCTGCAGTTATTGGAGCTTTTAAATGCTCGGCCATCTCACATCTACGCATCAAGTGTTAGCTGCTCAGTATCAACTTTACAGGATCTTCAGCCCAAAAGACGTAAGTAATTGCAGCCGTCTCGGGGGACAGTTTGAATTTACACGCCTTCGAGACCTCGCGAACGCTGCCGCGACGTTCGTGTGTCAGGTCTTATCAGCCGACTCGATCTCCCAGCGGTGTTAATGGCAGGCTCTGGTGGCGTAAAAGCTCCCCAACAAGGAACCTGATTGTTCTGTTAATGTGTTACTTCCTGTTGGAGTCACTTCTCCGGAATGGAGCTGAATGTCCTGCGCCGGAAGAAATCTCCCCCCCTCCCCCCTCACATCAGAGCGATCGCAGGCCAGCCAGGGTTTCACTTAGCCAGTGAGCCGGCCAGACAGCTAGCCAGAGAGTCAGCCACACGGCCTCCTCCGCCGCCGGTGATGGAGGAGATGGATTTCACTAAAGCAGTCGCTGTGACCTGACACCCAGTCTGAGGGCCTTGGTGGTCCGAATTAGACCAGGATAAATCACAGAGAGGCTTTGCTCCCCAGAACTTTACAGGCAATGGCCTATATCATTCTCCCATTATAAATACTGGCCAAAAAACGCCTCGTCCCATAATTTATTGTACATTTCATTTCATTTTTTGCTTGCCACTGATTCATAAATATGTTACTCCATATTAGCATTTAAGGCAGTTTTGCCACTGTGACTTCCTCCAGCTTATTTCCCCAACTCTCGGATTTAAAACTTTGATCTCAAGGTATTAAAGCCAAATAGTACCCAGACTGGGTAGAGCAAGGGGCTTATGGGGCTTTATGTCCCACTCTATATTCAGGGAGCTATCTGAGGATGCAGGTGAGGAGGGAGGGTGGCGTGACAGAGGGGAACGTCGCAGCGAGGAACGAGGAGGAGAGGGACACAAAACTGAGACGGTGACAATTTGGCTGATCGCGTGAGTAGCGGGTCAACTCCTTGGCAGAGGGCTTGCTCCGTTGCTATGGCGACATGCCTTTTTAACCACCCCGGAGTCGCGGGCCAGGGCAACATCGTTGCTGTGAGCGTTGTTCAAGAAGCAGTGGAGATCAGGGCCTTAATCAGTCAGCGCTGATACAAGGGTGAAGAGTGGGAATTGAGCCGGAGGCTAATTGGAACGGCAACATCAGAACACTTGCGCACACACGCGCGCACACACATACATCCTTGCACACACAGTATCCAATGCACAAACAAATCAAATAATAACTAAGCAGAATTGGTGATTTGTGTCCCACATCATTAGCAGTAATTTAGCATCGTTTTTACTTAATATGGAGGGGATTTAAAGAGTGGATCCCAGCAACAATAGTTCAGTGCATTAACATTTAAGACTCACTGCCCCCACAAACAAGATCAGCAAGTTGCTCGCACGGTTCAGCGCGTGCAGCTCCTGCTGGCACCCTGCAAATAGCTGCAAAGGAGTAAATAAGGATGCGACATGTGCGGCTTGCCCAATTTGTGTCTCTTCCCTTCAAGGATCTAAAACTCGGAAGAGGAAATCTATCCTGAAGTTATGTTATGAAACTTAATAACTGTCCGACCATCTGATTCACACCCTATCTGTCCAAGACATGGCACATATTTATTTCCAGAAAGTGATTGCATCAAATTTGTCCTGTTTTTAACTTTGTTAGGGAGGAAAAAAAAAAAAAAAAAAAAAAAAAAAACATGCTTGGCGGATGCACGGCACACACTGGTGGCTGCAGGGAGCCAAAAGCACTTTATTTATGTTTGGATGCTAGTGGGCGCTCAGTTCTGCTTGGCACAGAGAGTGTGCTGTGGTCTTTGGCACCTCTTCGCATCCATCCTGTCCCCCTGACATACACTCTCCCCATCTCTACTGGGCCTCTGTAGCATCTTGTGTGTGTGTGTGTGCGTATAAGTGTGTGTGCATTTGCATGTGTTTGGAACTATGCATGCATCCTGTGCCCCTGTTTGTGTGTTCTTTGAACTGCAGTTACGATGTCTACTACCCTGAATATCACATAGGAAGAGACAGACAGCAGCAGTGCTTTATATCGTTTTTTTACGTTGACTCCTTCTCCGTGCTGCTCGCTCTTCTAATTAAGCATGAGAAGTGTTTCAGAAAGTGGTTTTGAAATTGAAACTAATCTCCAGTGCGCGTGAGGTCACGTGACTGCGGTGCTGAAAGTTCCAAGACGAAAAAAAAAAAACTACTACATGAATTAAGATGAATGCATATGCCAGTGGCTAATCTACTACTTTGAGACTTTGCTACTTGAAACTTACTTAAAACGTCACACGCAGGGCATGAGTGACTCATGTGGTAATACCAGCCAAGTGCAAACTCTAATCTTCCCTCAGCTCTGCTTATGCTGGGGAGAGCACTCTGCCAGGGCGTCCACTGAGCGCAGCCATTCCAGAAATTCAAAGTTACAAGGTCGGTGTACATCTGCTGCCGACAGAACCTAAAGTAAGCAAATATCCCCCGGTCTATACCCCAACAATCTCATTTATTATTTTTCCTCCACCTACCCAGAGCTTTTCATGTTACCTCAGGGAACCGACTCACCCTCACTTGGTATATAAATATATAATTTATATCTCATATATTTATAAACCAAAGCAAGGCCAGCCACCTTAAAAGGAAGTGAGGCCTTTTTCCTTGTGCCGGAGCTCTGTGGAGTCTGCTGAGGCTCAAACCCAGGATTCGTAGCCTGGGTTTCCTCAGTCCGGAGCAGCCAGCGGAGCAGAGGGCTGGGAAGAGAGTGATTCTGGTCAGGCAGGCAGGCCTTCTGCGTCCAGATAACGGCTGATACTGGGACTAATTTGGTCATGTGCCGGGCTGCCGGATGACGAGGGGCTGATAAAGAAAACATGGCAGATAGACAGCTGGGCTTCTGGAGGAGGATGTGAACTCCAGATCCGTGCTGGTAGATTTTAAGTGTCCTGAACCTGCCTGCCTTCCTGTCTGTGCCTTAATCTGTCCGGTGTCTGTTTGTCTATGAATTTATGACTCCACTCCTAATGTGCGTTATGTACGTATGTCTTTACTAAGTGATTCGTTTTTGAGATTTTGCTTGATGAATGAGACATGGAAATGTTTTTTTGTATTTTTTTTGGTAGATAGATCAAAAAACAGAACGGAAGGAGAGTTGGTGGGGTGCAGACAGCCCGAACAAAGCGGTTTCGACCTAGAGGTCTTCTGGCACCCTGAAGAAGTTAAAGTCAAGTTAAAGTTGTGTTTTCCACACCAGAGCCACAAGTGTTCCTTCTGTTTTTTAGTAACAGATACATGATGCTTCAAACTCACTCGTCTACATTTTGTGTGGTATCGCCAAAACCATCACAAAGTTGACTTTTGCACAAGATCACCAAACCAAGCTGATAAATGCATGAAAAACTCCTAGCGGAGGAAACGTACTGTGAACATGAGCAGTCTTGGCCGGTGGAGTATGATTACAGAGCAGCAGCACAGTTTGAGAAGCCCTGCCGGGGTCATATGGTTCTGACAGTCCTGGTCTGCTTAGGCTAACACAGAGCCTGTTGCCTGGCCTATAGAGGGGAAAGACAGAGAGATAGTGTTTGGCGGTGGTGTGTATGTGTGTGTGTGTCTATGTGTGTGTGTGTGTGTGTACTGATTGGCTCCCGGAAGATCGGGCAGTGGCTCAGGACTGCGAGGAGGCTGCTGGGAAATGTCTGTGTCACCGGTGTCACCCAAGCAAGGCAGATACACAGAGCAGCAGTCACGGACACATTCTTGGCCCAGGCCGATCTCCAAACACACTCACTACCGCGATCCCCCTTCTTGCACTTTCAAGCTCTCACTCCGTTTCCTTTCTCACTCACAGATGCTCCCTCTCTGGCATCTAGGGCTCTCTTGCTCTTTCTGCCTCTGTCATCACACACACACACACACATATAAACACTATTTTGTGTGTGTGTTTTTTTTCTCAAGACGTCTCCACAAACGACAATTTAAGACGCAGTAACAGAAAAATTGTCTTTAAGACATCATCCAGAAACAAGTGTTTTATTGATGGAGAATTTTTTTTATTTTTTATTTTTTATTTTTTTTTTAGTGAAAACTTTCCAAAATCATTGTGTTAAGAAGTTTAGTTTGAAATATTTGCATTATTTTTTTTTTTATTGCCATACTCTCTCCTCTTTAGTCTCATCTAGGTTCTAACCCCTTCAGTTCACTGACGGCAGAGGAGCCAAATGAAGCTAACTAGCACCCCCTTTTGAAAGTGCACACTTGACCAGAAGAGCAGCCTCCCGTCCTCCTCTCTCCACCGCGTTCGTAGGCCGAGCAGACGAGCTCTCTGTCACCCGTGCAAATCTAGATCGTTTGCGTCTCGCGGAAAAAAACGAACGAACGGATGGAGTGATGAGCCGAATTAGCGATTAATTGGGATTAAAATGTTTACCACGGGAGGTTGTTGCGGATGACCTTTTACGTGATGCTGGCGCGTGTGAGTGTGTGCGTGTGTGCACCCGTGACAACAACAGCTCAGCTTTGATTAATATGGATTAGGAGTCTTACAACTCATAATTCACACAGTGAACAAAAAAACATGTTTGGTAAAACCTTTAGTCCTCTCCCAACATGAAAAATCACAACAGAAAAGTGGTTAAACGAGAAGCAAATTGCTTTTTCGTTAAGGTAGAAACCCAATTTGAAGGTGAATTTACTATTGAACTGCCACCTTATATAATATAAAATAATAAATTAATCAGTTTCCTAAGAAGGGGGGAGAGTTAAGCTCAGTAAAGTTACCATGAACAACAGCATGCGATCAATATGCACATTATGTAATATATAGTAGGTTTGTGAGTCCTTTTATGATGTGATTTCCTTTATAAATGCCTCAATAAATATTAGCAGACTGTTTAAACACCGGGGACAAGGTAGGAAATACGCCCCTGACTTTATCATTATATTCTCGTTATAGACCAACGTATGTATATATTATGTTTGTTCAAGAAAAGGTTTTAGACACCAGTCACCACCGCAGGCGCACACATCCGCCCAGTCATTAGTCTCGGCCCTCTATCCATATCTACATGTCGTACATTAAATTCATCCAGGCATCTCGTCAGAGCCCCGGGAGTTTGAGCCCTCACACCAGAGAGCGGTGTGAGAGAGCCCCGATAAGCAGCTCAGACTGGATCAGCAGTGGCAGGAGGGAAGCGTGAGAGCTTCCACCACCTCTCTTCCTCAACATCCCCCCGTCCTTTAACGCTTTACCCGTGTTCCACTCGTACCCCTTGATCTGTTTCTCCCTACGAATGTCTCTGTACCTTACATCCACATGTCTCTCCGTGCAACAAGCAGTTCCAGTCGTGCACAGATCTTCCTCCAGCTACGCTGTCTCCTGGCTAACCTCCTGTCTGCCCTCCTAAACTGCATTTTTTTTTTTTTGTTGTTGTTGTTATTTTTTGAGCCCCCTTCCTCTATGCACAACTAGTTTCTGCTCAGAGTTTGGAGGCGTTGGAGGTCAAAGAGGAGATGGAGGGGCCGGGGAGTGGAGGGGGTGGGGGGAAGGGAAGGGAAGGGAAGGGAGGGCTGAATGAGTGTTGAGCTGGTCGGTCGGTCAGGTGCAGCGCCACCAGTGATCATTAGGGTTACAGCTGCCCGGGCCAGATTGTGTGCTGCCTGCACCAGGCGAGATGTTTTGCCCAGGGAGAAGAGCGAGCATCTGTCTGTCCCTCCCCGTAGACAGCAACCTCCTACCAGCCTGTCCAACTCAACCCAACTGGTAACAAGGTCACCCAACTCTTACTTTCTCTCACTCACTCACTCGCTAACTCCCTCACACACACCCACTCTCGACTACTCTGTACTTCTTTTCCTGTTTTGCTCGCCCCCTCCCTCCCCCCCTCCCCTTCCCTCCACAGACGGCTCCCCTCTCTCTATCTCGCTCTCTTCAGGACAGGTTGTGAAAGCAGCAGGGCCTTAGTGCAGTGCAGACTGCAAAAAGGAGTGCATGTGATATTTGGAATGAAATGAATTTTATGCGAGCGCGGTGCAAATGTGCGTAGCGCCGCCGAGCAGCTTTTCCTTTTCAGACCGCAGAGGCTGTCTATCGGTTATCTGGGCCCAAAGTTAATTGCGCAGTATGATCCTTGCTGATAAAGGGATCCTTTCATCACTGGAAAATAATTGTCTCCGAGCAATTTGAGAACAATTTTTTAAAGACTTTTGTGTCTTCTTATCAAGCCAGCCCAAAAATTATAAATATATATATAAGACATTTTTAAAAAATGTTATTATGTCTAGGCCTGATGAGGGAGGCCTGTTAAACTGCCCTAAACTAAAATATAAAGATAAGCTTTTATGAGTTTTCTCAATTTCTTTTATTTTTGACTTTTTGCTTAAAAGAAACCACATTGAAAGATATTATGGAAAGTTATTATGGAAGAAAATATAATTTTACACGATTAAAAACCCAATTCTGTAGTTAGACTAAATGATCCCATTCTTTGCATAGTTAGCTTAGCATTGCAACTGAAAGGAGGTGAGGGGCAAGCACCCTTAAAGCTCTCTGACTGATATGTTGCTTGTTTGCTTAGTTTAGAAGTTGTCACAAGATCTCTGTTTTGTTCTCTTTGGCGGCCCCTTTTGCAATAATCTGTAACTGCAGGTGTATATTGGAGCCTTACCCATTACCCTCATAATGTCAGGGGTCAGTTGAGTATATGTATCTGGCAAGAAAAAAATAAATAAATAAAAATAACTGCATAATGATGAAGCATGCACTTGAGGTCGCGGAACCTCATTCATAAAACAGGACGTAGGATTCATACTGAAAAAGCACGGTGGGCAGTGAGATATGCGTACGCCTCTTTCACTGCCACCTTTGTGGGTGCGCGACGGGTATAAGTGAGGCTCATGGAGTCTCAACCTTATTGTCGCTGTAAGGTTGCCAGGCAACCCGCTACAACAATCGTGACAATCAAGCTCGAAATGCAGCCAAATGAATACAACCTGAGGAAGTTGCACCAAAATGATGATACATCTGGACTGAGTGGTAATGAAATACAAAAAATAAGATTTGATTGGAAACCAGAAAATCTTCACCTGGACTACTGCACCTCCTCCGTATTCGCCATCAGACATCTGCAGCAAACCCAGGCTTCTACTGCCCATCTGGTGTCCAAGCTCAAGTTTTCCTACACTTCTATTTTTCTCCTTTCGCATCACTTGCACCCTGTTTCTGCTCAGTTCAGAACTCACGCACTCGCCGACAGGTCCGTAAGTCTGCAAAACCTACATCCCAGCCCGACCGCTGCTCTCCCCGAAAAACCTTGTCTTATTAAAAATAATTTGAATCACTGGACACGCTTTTTGTCCATTTTAGATTATATCTTTCAATGTGTATTTAATCTGCTTTGGACGAAGGCACTCGCCACGTGAATTTAAACTAATGTAATGTTTAGCTGAAAGAGTGAATCTAATAAAATAAGCTAATTGACCAAAAAATGCCACAGCGTGCGGTTCAAATCTCTGGATACAGAAGGTCTGCTGTTTACGCTCAAATCCTACCAGATTAAACGGGGAAACCCTCAGAGGAGTGATTTTTTTTTCTTCTTTGGTTGAGTGCCAGACGTCAGTATTGTTTGATAGGGTTTGAGGTGATTTGTTGATTGAATGCATTAGGTGATGGGTGCTAATCTCTCTGATCTAGCTTTGTTTGCGGGCTAACAACAGAGCTGTGCGAGGGAGAGAAAATCTTACCAGGCAACAAATAGCATATGGCCTCTGTTGTTAATCTATCAAATGCATTCCTCCCTAGACAACAATAAACAGTCAATAAAAATGTGGAATATGTAACAAGGTTGAGCGGCTTTTGTTTCGCAAGAACAGAAATGAGGATTATGAAACGAAATAGGCACGTGGTATCCACAGAAACGGGCACCGCTATAAAAAGACGGCCCCGGATTTTTTTTTCTTTTCTTTTTTTCGCACCTGTCACAGCGATCCTCGGTACATACACACAACGCTCACTTTGAACAAGCAACGATTTTGCTGTGAGTCGGTGGAGTGGAGGGGTTAGAAAGCAGTGGAACCTCTAATTCGTTTTGACAGCATCATCTGTACTCTATTGTCAGCCAGGCTGAATGAGCCGGGCCAGGAGCTCACAGAAAGGGGCTGAAACAGGTGTGACACCAACTTTCTGCCTCACAGGAGACGATAAAGCCCTTGGTCAAGGGCACAGCACCTGGGCCATTGTTTTATCACACAAAATGGCTTTTAAGTGCAAATTTCCACTTGGTCCTAAAGGAGACCTGGCCTCTGCACTTGCTTTACTCATCTGAACCAATATGTGATCCGTCCTCATTTGCATAATGGGCAGAATGGAAATGAGGGGCCAGCTTTGTCAGCCCAAGACAAAAAGAAGAAAGAGAAAAGGGAGGCAGACTGATGCCATTCTGTAGAACTGCATCTGTACAACACAAAGGTGTGATATCTTGAGTCTCATTTGACCACTTTTAATTATGATCAGAGGTTATATTGAGCATTGCCACTCTTGTGGTTTGACAAAGGCTTTATAAGTGGCTGCTATATGGGAGATAACCAACCCCGCTTACAACGTGTTTGTCTTTAATTAGTTGCTAATGAGATTTTGACTGTTTCTTTTTTTTTTTCTTCTGCTTTCAAAAGCATCTTTTTCACGTTCCAGGTTGCCGTTTGAGTTATTGAGGTGCAGGCGGCTTTCAGTCTCGCGGAGGGCTGGATTCTTCTGCTTATTTCATGCTGACTGCGTTTCACTCACGTTGCATCATGTGTTTTCAAGTTTCATCTCTCAGTCTGCCTAACAAGAGATCAGCGAGCGAGGACTTGGCAGTTGGGCTTGAATTAATCCCCGTGATGAAACATATTCTTCCCCACCATTCGATTATAACTTTATCTTCTGTTTTCCTGCGAACGTGAATTTAACAGACAGCTGCTGGTATTATTGTTTATGCCTTCAGGTGTTCATGGCAACGTAAGCAGTGCCCTAGGTTTTCTGCCCCACAAAAGCAGACAATATTTACCCAGCTCAAGTAAATAACAGCTATTTAAGCTGCAAAACCCTAAATCAGAACTCTTTTGTGAATAATTAGACACAAAATTGTTTGATTTTCTGAGCAAGACGACTCGACTTTAGATTAGATTAGGTTTAGTTACTATAGCTGTACTTTTCTCTAGGGTGGGATCGATAAAGGCCTACATTGAAGCTTTAACAAACAGCTGTTTGAATTCAGTAAGCTTAAGTTTATAGTTTATGTTTTTATTTATTTTAAAAAGGACATTGCACATTGATCAACTTCATAATAAATGTGCTAGCGTTAGCCAGTTGGCAAATTTTCATCTGTGGACCTTTTGGTAAGATGTTTTAAGAATCATCATATATGTGGAAAAAAATAAAAATAAAAAATCAAAGTTGTTAAAATTGCAAAGCAAAAAGAGCCATTCATCACAAAAAACAGACATTAGCCATTAGGCTAGCTGTTTTCTCCGTAATATAGAAGCTGCTCACAGAAAAGCACAGGATCTCTGAGGGCTGACCTTGTTGCTTTGCTACTGGAATCTTTCTGCTTTATAAAGGCACAGAGTGGTGTTAGGCAGGCAAACTTTCTACTTTACTAAGTTCTCCTAACTAAGGATGTTAAAGTTTCCTCTGCTAGGTAGCTGTGTTTTTTTTTTCTTTTTGAATTATAGTCCCGATTTCCCTCTAATTCTTTAGTCATCATTTGTCATTTTCTAGGTTCATCTACGGTAAGCTATTATAAAAACCGCACGAGTTTTGAGTTCGAACTTGCTGATGTGACTTTCTCCATGCGTGTCTAAAAAGTTGCTCTGCGCGTTGCTCTGCAACGGCACGGCCTCCTCGCCACCTGCAAAGTGGGCTCTGTGGCTGGGGCTTCAAACTGTCAGCAGTGGTGCACTGCAAATAGCAAGAAGTCACTGGCCGCATCAACATAAAGGCATCCTCACTATGACTCATTTCTGTGTTTTTCAGTTAACCACTGCCAGTTTGTATTGATGCGTGGGCCTCTGTGACCTGCAAACGGCATCGTGATGTGAGAGAGCGCCCGAGGTTGAAGTGTGCAGTGAGGAAACGATGGCACCTCGGCGCATAAAAAGACACGTGTGCCGTAAAAGGTTATTGTCTGAGTACGACGTGCAATTATAGCCATCACCTGTAATCTGCGATTGTGAATTTTAAGCACCCCCAGTTGATGTATATCACGAAAGCAGATGTATTTCCTTTCTTTTGGTAGTGAGGCAAAGTAAATTGATATAAAGGTTGTTTCTTTATACTTGAGAGACATGAAGTTCCCATAGTAAACAAATATTTCATTGTTTGTAGCTTATAAGATATGTACGCCAATGTGATATTTGCAGTAAACCACTCCTTTTTTTTTTTTTGTCGGTTTCCCTTCCCATGCTGGCAGACAGGCACGAAGGTATTTACTTTAGTTTAATCTTCTTGAGCTTTCTACAACCAGGCAACACATCCACATAAATTCTTACACGGACAAATACACAAAGAGGCAAAACCCTGTCGCCTTGTTCTCCGCGAAGGTAGATTATCTGTGAACGCACGGAGAAATTTCTCGAGGGATGCTTTGGCGCCGACTATTAAAACTCGGAGAGTGTTGCCTTTGCCAAGCTGAGACATCTGGTCACCTTATCACAGATAAGTGGGGGTTAGTCCTGGCATCTGCTAGAATTAATCCATTTTGCAAACACAGTTATCCTAATCTCCTAAATATGTCATTCCACAACTGTACAAAGCAGTAGGTGCAATTTCACCTTTCCTTCTCTCGGCGCGCAGGAGATCGATCAAAGAACACTTCGCCGCCTCGCGTGATGAAACGGTGACACGGTATAGAAGTGGGAGACAAAAAAGGTTGGAAATCGGTGTCACAACCTGCACCTGGCGAACTATTTGCCGGTGCCCAGTCTGGTCTGCAGCTAGCCACCTAACATCCCTGCATGAATATTCATGTGGGTGGATTTCTCTTTTGTTGCCTGCCTAGTCAGCAGTCACAGAACACATGGTGAGTGTTGGCAGCGCCCGGCCTAGGTAGAGGGGCCGCGGACGGAGGCAGTGGCAGGAACCAGGACCTGTGAGGCTGACTGACATTTCCATCTGTGGCGAGGCCTGGTAATTATCGGGGAGAGGAGCGCCCGCAGCAGCGCGCCATCTGCTAGGGGAGATGGCTCAATGAGGTATGAGCACGAGCGGCACTCCGTCGGGCCACTGCCTGCCTCTGACATGAGGGCTCGCATCTGCTACCGAGGAGCCGGGCCGCCCAACACAGCCTGCCTGCCTGGCCGAGAGAGGGGGCTGACAGGAGGGAGGAGAGCAGCCAAGAGCCCCTCTGACCCCCTCCACCCCCACCACCCACCCACAGCCATCACTACCACCACTGCCCTGCCAAAGGCACACTTGACAAACAGCACAGCACAAGTTTTCAAACAGATCTCATCAAGTTGTTGGGTTTTTTTTGTGAAGGGTGCGTCTAGGTTCCAGTTCTTTCAGACGAATCCGTCATTGTTACGGCGGTGTCGGCGAATGCTGGAACAGGCGTTCGGCGTGCGAAGTGCGACTCGCAAACAAATACATTACACGGTATGCGTTCGTGGCAGAGGGTGGCTGGGCTCGGCGCACATATTCTCTACCGCTGTTTGTCACAAGGATTTTTTTCTGACTCATTTGTGAAGCACCGCTCTCTGAGACTGGTCGTTTGTGGGAGCCTGGCTCCATATCACACAGCCTCCTCACACACCTGGCAGGTTAGTGTGTGAGTGTGTGTGTGTGTGTGTGATCTCATCTACTCTGTGTAGCTCCCCTTTTGAGCTCAGCATGGTTAGTCCAACTGCGGTCCTGTTATTGCACCCTGCCCACAGACGCAGGCGCGCGCTTTCAGATCCGCTCGCTAACATCCCATTAACGGCGAGCGCGGGGCACGAGCTCACCGAGCGCTCAAGATAGCTAGCTGCTGGAGAAGACAGCTGCGACGCACGCACCTCAAAACCGCAAATTGTGTTTTGAGGTTGTGATGTGTGAAAACAATTCAGTTTCGGTTGTGTGTCCCTGACTTGCTCTACTTAAGTGTGACCTCATTTTTTTTAAAAAAAAAAAAAAGAAAAGAAGAAAAAGCAGATTTTGCAGAGTAGAGATTTACGACGATTGTTCAGACTTGCGGTGCAATCAGAAGCACAGCACAGAAGATCAGTAACTGAAGCAGACGTAGACTTTGATATTTACTCGTGTGTGTGTGTGTGTGTATTATTTAGTATTTGCCGAGCAGTTAAAACCAGTTCCCTTGACTTCAGTGGGGTTGTTTGGAGAATCCAAAATGTATATATATGTAATATATATATAACTGTGATGCTAATCCAATATAGCTTTCGTTTCCATGTATGCAACAAAATAAACTGCTGCACAGAATGGAAGTAGTCTCCCTCATCGCCACCTATTATAACGGTATGTATTAGTTAATTTCTTATGTTATTGGTCATATTCTTCCATCGACCTGACCAACATTACTGTCACTCTTGACTTTAAGATCAGAGCTGAGCAGTTTTCTGTAACTCGCTAACTTTAACTTTGCCACCTCCATCTGTCAAATCTCTGACAAGTTGTTGTGGAAGTTGTTTTTACCTTTGTGGATCAGTGTTCTCGTACTGCCCCGGTGGCTCCTGCGTCACTTATTACCACTTGAGAATTGCTCTCAAGGAAGAAGGGAAGAGCAAAGAGAGAAGGCAGGAGAGGTAGAGAGAGAGAGAGAGAGAGAGAGAGAGAGTAAGGGGAGGGGAAGAGAGGGGGAGCGAGAAAAACAGAGCGCATCTCTTCATCGCAGGATTTTATCTGACTGTTTGGACAGATTGGTAGAATTCAAAATGCAGCAGGGGCCTGTGATGTGGCAATAAAGCGTTTGCCTTTGATCCCGCCTCACTATTTCCCCCCCCCCTCCGCACATGTGCGCGTCAAAATCAATTAGATCAACTCTGAAGAGGCAAGGCAGCTGCGCATCCGCACAACAAACCTTTGCATCACCTTAGTTTACCAACAATCTGGTTATTATTCTCATTGTCGACTCATTGATACTAACTCCTGCCGCGCCGTCACCTGCACGCACAACAAACTTCAAGGTGTATGAAAGATGAAATGGTACACAAATAGAATATCCTCCTTGACAGACAGAAACACGCGCTTACATCCTAGCCACAGCTGTCAATTACCTACAAAAAAAACCTCTTTGATAAGGAAAATTTGAATTTCCCCCCGCCCTGCTCTTGGAGTGGCTTTTTCAGATGTCATAGCACTTATGAGAAATTTGTGACAGCATCAACAGCGCCTATTCCCCATTCAGCGGCATTAACTCTGTGCCATGTGTCTAACAAACGGAGGCCATTCTGGAGCCCTTAATGACAAGGCTGCTTCGCTCCTCTCCTCTCCCCCTCGCTCTTTTCAAATTGCTCTCTAAATGAAGTACAGCTGTGTGGACCAGGTGCTGCCATCCCCCTTTCAGAAAGAACAGGAAATTATGAAATCCCCAAATCCTTCACAAATGGCGGGCAGGAGGGAAGGTTGGAGAACGTCAGCCCGGCTTGCCTGGTCTGTAGCTACATCTCTCTCTTGTCGGCGGATAATCTTTCATTCGCGTCAAGCTCTCTCCATCCAGCGCGCCGACCCAGAACCTATCACTTAAAAATGTCAGGGCACACAACAGATGCACTGATAGGATCATTCAGTCGCGGCGGCGTTTTGACTGGTGTCATTTTTAGAAACATGATTGATACTGCTGGGTGCAGCTTCCATGCAGAGCTGGCACTGCTAAGTGTAATATGCGCGCGCGTGCGTATGGACTTTTAACATTTTATTAATCAAATAAAATGCGTTCAAAGCTTCGTGGGTACGCTAAGGAAATGAAATACTTTCACCAAAGCAAAAAAAAAAGAAAGCGCTGCTGTCGTCCCTCTTCATCCCTTCAAAGCGAGGTTTTACTTAAAACCTGCAGCAGCGAGCAGAGTGTCCATCTAATATTCAGAGCTCTATGTTTGTTCCCTGTGTTCTCGACAACAGAAAGAGCACAACTGCTGAAGTAGGCCTCCTGCTCAGGAGACTGTCAATGTGCAGCTGTCAATGTCTCCATAAAGCCCCATATCCATAATAGACAAAGCACTCATCAAGCCTCGGCTTCATCTGGCCTCCCAGATGCCCCATCACCAGGGGCAAATCCCATCCAGGACTGAGCGGCGCACCATGCAGCCAGATGTGAGCTGGCAACATGGCCGTGGGGTCAACACATGGCAAAGGTAGACCCAATAAATGAATTATACTCTGATTATCATAAATGTGGCATCTGAGCATGGTGTTGTTTGGAAGGGGAATGGCGGGACATACTGTATCAGCTCCCTATGAAACGCAAACACACACACACAGACACACACGCACAGGCGTAACGTCGAGCTCAAAGACGTGGCGCACATTTCATCACGCTAATATGAAAACGCGACATCTAGGAGTCGAGTACGGGTGAACGCTTTTTGGTGTTCATTTGTCAAACTTTGTGCAAGTAAATTACAGGCGATAACATGTTAGAGCCAAAACGTATTTAGGATTCACAGAATGATTCCATGCCATATGCCCTGTATTTGTACATAATTCCACAATGTTCTAGGTCGCTCCCCCAAACAAATTCTGTTTCGTCACATGCCAAAAAGACCTTTCCCCCCCCTCCACCATCCCTCCTTGCCTCGGTTCGACACGTTTGCATGCGGTATCTGGCTGCCCTGGCTCCCTGTCTTCCCCTTTAAAATGCCATGCCAACTTCAGAGGACCCAGGTGTATGGGTCCGTTATCAATTCCACTAACAAGCGTGCTTACTGGGATCACAGGACGCGTTGTGGCTTGCTTTTAAGTCCCCGTCTGTAGCCAAGGCTGACCTGAATTGGAGACATGCGGCCCCCTGCTGATAGCAGCCAACCTCTGATGGGCAGTCCCTCTCCCAGACTTGGCCGGCACTCCGCCTGGGAAGGAGGAGGGGAGAGAAGAAGAACTCTTTGAAATGCTGGAGTTCCATGAAGAATTGAGAAGCAGGACAGAATCAAAGGCTTCTGATATAGGAAAAGAAGAAGAAGAAGAAAAAAAAATAGAGACATGGAGATGAGGAAAAGGGGAAGATCGAAAAAAAAAAAAAAAAGAAGCCCCCCCACCCCACTCACTCACACTCGTACGCGTTCAGGAATACGAACAAAGAACATATCTGACACCCTCTTTACAATGAAGGCCTTCATAATCTGCAGCTTAATGTAAAAAAAAAACAAAAAACGCTAACCTTTACTGTAGGTGTTACACGCAAGGATACACATAGACAGTGTAAGTTCTTTTTGTGTACAGTAGTATGAACAATAATACAGGCCCGTGCATGTTAAAAAGCAAATGAGTTCATGTGTTAGAAATGGGTCTCTAACTCAGCTCTTGCTGCTGCCTGTATTGGTGGTGATGGCGGCAGCTGAAGGCCATTATGTCCAGGTGGCCTAGAGGATGCAGGGGCTTTACTGAGAGCTATACACACACACACGCACGCACAGAAAGCTTCACAGCTGCTAGGGCCCACTGCATGTCAATTAGGACGGCAGAGGATGTACAGGGACACATGGACATTCACACAGCGCATGTATAATGCATGACAGGTTGGATGGACTGTATTGAGGTCTAGCAGTAGATTGGATCCTGCAGCAGTGGCGTATAAAAAATATATATTTCAGGCAGCATCACACACCTGAGGTTCGCGCCGGCAGGTGGATTTGATGCGCTTGTGATGTCCGGGCGTCTTTCGAGCGTGTGCGCGTGCCGTGCTGCGTTCATGTGCACTGCGGCCGCCTCGCTTCTTCTTTTTCGGCGCACATACGCAGAAAATAAAAGAGGACTGCGTCGCATGGAGGGGTCACCTGAGAAAAAAGAAGAAGTGAAGTTGTTGTGACAACCATTAATTCACTAGCATCTGGCTTCATTTCCCTTCTCACCTGAACCAAAACAATTTCCATGGTCTGGGTTTCCGTCTGCAGAATGATACCGGGTGATGAAAGATCTTTACTCAGCGGGGAAATGGTTTTCATCAAGCAATAAAAGGAAAATACCAACAAATGTAATGTACTGCAGATACAAAAACATTCATCGTTTATTCATTGTTTAACATTTAGATGATGTAACAGTTTTGTATTTTATGCTGCTGTCAAGCACATACTACACTTCTGTATATGAATACAAATATATATATAAATTCTCTTTCATCCTGTTTTATTCAGATGCAGTGCAGAGATTAGTTCACTCACAAATATTAAAAAAAAAACATTCCTTTTAAGGTCAAAGCAAGTCAGAAGTTATCTGCAGAAGCTAGAACATTATGCTGATTACTCTTATGAAAATTGCATGTAGTAAGGTGAAGGGTCACCTGAGCTTAATTCCGTTTTCATGTTTTGTTTCACACTAGCCAAGCTGTGGGTGTCTGTGTGTGAGGCACCGTTTGCTATTGGCTTTGACAGCACACAGTGTAATTGGCTCACTGAGGTGATTCAGTAATCGCCTGAGTGACACCTTCCCTGGCAAATTTTGACACTGGAGGTGGATGAGGATGCGGTGGGCTTCAAGTGCCAAGGGAGCTAACCTTGTTGGGGAATCATATTTGTAGCAGGGAAGGAGGAGACCCACTTCATTTGGTGTATTTGCATCCTCAAATGAAAAGGTGCGATGAACAGAGACACGTTTTCTTACCCTTAAATTGCCCTTGTCCTGGACTATGTTTAAAATGGTCATGCGATTTCATCATCCGCCCTCTTCCTCCTTGTTTGCGCTTTCTTTGTTTTTGACCTTATCATCGACATTGTTTAAGTAGCTTCTTACTTCTCCTTCTTTCACCTCCGTCTTCGCTTAGTTTACGTCAGCGGATCTTCACTGTTGCTGCCCTTCCCTTCTCCTCCTCACTGACCCCCCCTCAAATCTTCACCCCCCACCTCCTGTCATCTACTTCTTTTAACCCCTCTTTCCCCCATTTTCCACCTCCTCCAATTCCGTCTCCTCCCTTTTGCTCCTGGCGTCGCTCATGGAGTGGAGGAGCAGCCAGCTCTGTTCTGTTCCTCAGGACTGTCCTCCTCATGCAGAACACAGATGGTTATTATGGAGCTGCACATAAATTGATTATGTTGGAAATTAACTGTTGCTGTCAAAGGCAGCCGCCAACCTGTCCCAGTGTGTCCCTGTGCCCGCTGATGCATAGGATCCAGCTGATGGACCAGATGTTTGCACAGTGCGCTACTCCTTTTAAGGTCAGCACAAAAGTGGTACGGAGGCTCCCTGATCTCCATGTCTTTATACTTCCAACCTATGCCCTCTTGCCTTTTGACACTTTGAGGGAGTGAAATAGAGTTTTTTTGAATGTGGATTTGGATTTTGCCACGTGTGTCAAGATTTGTTTACTGGATGAAATGCTCTTTGTTTGTCTTTCTCAGCATCTATATCTGCGTATTGTGAGCTTTCTGAAGAATGGAGCCTTCCGCTAACTAATGTTTAATCCATGCAAGATTGAAGTAGGCCTTATGCTCGTGCCAAAAGACAATGTAGTCTCTTCGAAGGAACCAGCGTGCCAAGAGTCTCAGAACGCTATCCCTAAGTTGGACCGTCTTCCAGCAGCTCATTACAGGTTGGTCTGGATAAGCATGATGGGTGACTCCTGGCTGTGGCCTCGGGGGACGCGCAGCACAATGCCAAACTCAGCAGAAAGTCAGGTCTTAGGAGTGTTGCTACATCGTTTTCCAGGCTTGACCTTGATTCCAGGCCCACTCCTGCATGTTTCCGTATGCATGGCAGAGTACGGAGGGGCTGCCAAAATCTGAGCCAAACAGGGAAGAGAAGCCCCCTGTGATTCGCACACACACACACACACACACCCACACACACACACACACACAGAGACATGGGCCAAATCCCATCACGAAGGTTAACAAGCAAAGGTACGAAAAGCTGAATAAGTTGTTTCATATTTTGCAAAAAAAAAAGATTTTTCAAAAAGAAATTGGAAAGTATAGGTATAAATTGCACAGTGGCATATATAAGGTCATAATTTTATATTTATTTAATTACATTTTACTATGCTACCTGCAGCAGTGGATAAGCAGCAGATTCGCCGTTTCCTTTTTTTCCCCCACCAATATACACTCAGCAACTATTTTTGTAAAATTTTGCATATTTACACAGAATCTTGCATTCCTAGAAGTATAATAATTCAGTGGCAGCAGTCATAGCTTTTAGTTTTTAGTCTCTAGAGCCGTCTCTTTCATTCTTCTGGGCCAAAAACCTCTGTCATATTAGATGAGAAGCGTCTCTGTAGACCCATCTCTCCCCGGATGTTCAGTGAGCGATAAGTCGAGGTCAGTTAGAGACCTGACCTTTAGCCCTTCCTGGGTTGTCTTGGCTTGTCTCAGTCTGCAGTGTTCCTCAGGTTAGAATCTGATCACTCCTTACTCGTGTCCCTGTCACAGAGAAACACCCTCATAGCATGATGCTGCCACAACCATGCTTCACTGCAATGCTTCTATTAGCCAGATGATGGTGCCTGGCGTATGCCAGACATATTGCGCCGTGTTTCTGAAAGAACTCAAATGTTCTCTCCTCAGTACAAAATCTTTACCCACATGCTTTTAAAGTCATTTAAACGTCATTTTCCAAACGGAGTGGACAGCTTATGCCTTATGCCTTTTACTGAGTGGCTTTCATCTACTGAGATGGTTGCCCTTCTCCCATCTCTACAAAAGACTTCTGGAGCTCTGTTAAGAGTGACCATTTCCTTCTCGCCCCTTTCCCTGACTAAGGCCAGGTTGGCTGGATGACCAACTCTAGAAAGTGATTTCATACTTTTGTCATTTCACACTCTGATCTGTGCTTTGCCACAGATTTTCATCTTACGGCAACTTCTCATCCAATGTTTTCTGCATGTTTTCTTACATGCAGTGTGAAGCTGTAATCATATCTCAAGACTATTAAAGTTAAATCAAGCAATCAAGTGTGAGAAAAGGGACTTGCGCAATATAAAATCTGATTTGTTATCATATTCATAAGCAGAACATTGTGTCTGTTGTTACCTCTCCACGGGATTAGATGTGGTAATACCCTCCCAGCGCAAAAGTTTCTCGAAACATTTTAATTGGCACCATTCAGAAGATTCAAAATCCCTTCAAAAATCCTTTCTGCTAAAGGCTGTTGTATTCTTTCAGCAGCTTGTAGGCAGAATAAAGCCTTGCTGGTCAGTGAACTAACTGAATCCCATCTCAGGCCAGAGAGGCATAGTGACATGAATATGAATGTCAGCAGGTGATAAACAGAGTGGATTTCTAGGACGTGTGACTGTTTGCGACACATACCCCTCACACCCCAGATGTAGGCGAGCTGGGGAGGCTGCCACTCAATTTGACGACATCTGAGCAGCTAGCAGCAGTAATTGGCTACAACAGCCTGACTGTATGGCAATGAGTCTCCTAGAAAACATAAAAAAAATAAAAATAAATATATACAGAAATGAGCTCTATAGAGTACAGGCTGGCAGTTACTGTATATAATGTTTCTGCAAGTGCACTACAAGTGTTGTTTATCTAAATGGGAACTTGCAGCAGAGATAAAGTAGAAAAGTACGAAGCTGCTTAATTTGAATCAATAGTACTCTACTAATAGTACTAGTGTTTCAGTCTAATCACATTTCACATAGTTAGATTTAAATCTTCTCTCTTGCAAAACTTTAGGTTCTTGGAAGAGGGAGAAATTAGATGAGATTATTTAGAAGTAAGTATTAAATCATCTTTTGAGAACTTTTTATTGGCTTGGAATTGGGAGTAGGACCTCCTATACTAAATGTTCATGTGCACAATCTTGCACTTGCACTTGACTATGTAGAGACGGGCCACCAACCAAATGACAGCTGAATCGGCTGCAAGTACTAAGTTATACATTTATCTACAACATTGTTTTCCAAGTACCACTATGCTATTGTTGAGTAGAGGCCAGCTAGGTTAATTTAACAGTCTTTAATGAATTGTTACCACAATATTTAAAATGAGACTCTCACACCGCATCTTTCAGGCCAATCTTGGATCATGAACATTGATCCCAGATTGTTACGTTACCCTAACCCTAACCCGATATAGCAATATTCAAGTCATGTCAGGAAGCACACCATTGTGGACAGTTATACAAATATAATTGCGATGAAGTGGTCGTGGATTGAATACTGCCTAAAGAAAAATTGCAGGGCTGATGGTAGAATCCAAGTGGTAGAATCCACCCATACGACTCACATTTACCATTTTAACAATTTAATTTACTAGTAACTCACAAGTTGTTCATAAGTATGTAATATAAGGAGTCTGCTGTATGAGCCCTATCCATGCTGTGCATTGTGTTGCTACAGCGCACAATATCTCAATTGCCCCAGTCTGCAGATAATACATGTTGCAAGTCACAGACAACCAACAGCATTTGTAAACAGATAAGTTGAAGTACCTTCCTAAACCGATACACCAATGCTTACTGCAGCTACGAGACACTGTCAGATAGTCTCGGTCAAATTGAAATAGTTATTTTCCTTACATTTTTTGTTTTATGTCTGCATTTTGTCTGGAGGACCGCGTAGTTTTTGTGCAGCATCAGTAATTTAGAGTGCTACTGTTCAGTTCTTATTGGCGCACTTAGCGCAAAGCGTAGAGGACGATGTGCTACATTTCTTCAGTGGAGGACCCATTGCATATAAATGAAGGTTTTGAAATGAACAAGTTTATCTTCTTTTACAATATATTTGAGTATAATATCTTTCAACAGCCAGACGGAGTTAAAAAAAAAAAAAAAAAAAAAGCCATAGAAAGCATTCGGAAATTCAGAGCAATGTGCTTTCATTGTTCCATAACTTAGATTATAGGAGTGAAAAGGCTGGAGGATTTGGGGTGATTTACACTCCTCTGTATATAAAAAGGTAGGAATCTCCTTTTCTTCTCATCTCTATCAGGCTGGAACACCTTGGGCTGATAGGAGCTCAGAGGTAGCTACAAGCTCAAATGAATTTTTCCATGTTAAATTGTAAGCGCACACACACACACACACACACACACACACACACACACACACACACACACACACACACACACACACACACACACACACCAGTGCACGTGTTCTTCTGAACATCCGCGGGAGTGTATGTGTGCGCTTTTCACGTATGTCTATATGGGTGCGCGTATGTTGGTGGTGGGAGATATTTTCCAATCACCGCTCTGCCGGTTTCTCATTGTTCTGGGAAGCTGTTTGCCACTCTGCACGATTAACAGTATTATCTGTACCTAGCCCAGTCAGCCAGCCAGTCCTTGGGCCATTGTGTTCCTGTCAAGGGTGAGTGCTCTCGGCACTGCGTGTCACGCCTGCCCCCCGACAGTAGGGACAGGCTTGGCTAGGCCCAGGTGGGACGTGCTGGCATTTGAGCACTGTCCGCTGCAGGAGGGAAGGGGTAGATGGGAGGAGGGGGAGGGGGGAGGACTCAGAGGGAAGTGGCCTAAACAGCAGGCAAGAGGTGGAGAACAGGTCTTTTTGCCTAGCCAGAGCCCCAGTTCAGGGGTGAGGAGGGGTGAGGGGGGTGGTTTGGAAGGGCCCCCAGGGGCCACCTTCATGTGCCCTGAGCACCGGGCTCCATCTGGTCACTCTGCTGAGAGGACAGCGTCTGTGACAAGCCTGCCTTTAGAAAACAGAGTCGCCTCACTGTTTCTGGTTCACTCCCGTGTGCCTCGCTCTGATGTCTCTTAAAAAAGTAAAACGGGAAATGAAAAGCGTGATTGCGGCTCAGATACTTGAGGTGAACTAAGGTGCAAGCATGAGATGCTGTTTCCCTCCTGTTGTGCACGGCTATGTCAACATTTGAGAAAACCAGTTCATCAGTCGTTATTAGTGAAACTGCGTATGACAAGATCAGTTTCTAAAACGTATTTCTAAAGTAGTAGCTCAACATGACCCAAATGAGACAGGGCTTACTCACTGTTGCGTCAGTGCTGATAAGTCAGTAGCATGATAATAATCTTTCGTTATTGTATTGTGGTACTGCTAATTTTTTAAAGATTTGAATATACAGACTAGGTTAAGTTAATAGTCTAATAAAGCTCTAAACGCAGTAGAATTACAAAACTCTGAATTAATTAAGTCTTGTGGCCTCATTTTATCATGTGTGTTTATCATGTATTATTTTTCTCCAACAACAACAAAAAAAAGAAAGTTGTTGACCTTCATTTTTAGTCTTTATTTCCAGCTGTGCGACTGATACTGAATCAAGATGCAAACACTCATATGGAGCCTTTTAGCTAAATTTGTGTCTCATTTGATTTGACGACGCGCTCCCCTCTGATGTAAATGTCATATTAGCATACCACTGACAACCTACTGAACTGAAGCTCTCCATTCGGGTTTCTCTGACCCCTCTGCCCTCTCCTTTGATGAACTCATGAATTCATTGCCCCGGTTCTCGGGCCCTTCTCTTCCTCTCCTGCTCTTTACCCCTCTTCCCTATGCTGTATAATTGACTCAGCTGCAGCCTTTGTGATATAATAGCTAGTTTACCTGGCAGAGTGACATTTCACAGGCTCTGAGCCACCATAAAGCTAATTGTTCTAGAGCGAGAGGGAGAGAGCGGTGTGTGCGCATGCAGCTGATGATAAGAGGAGAGCAGGCGCTCCATTTGTGCTGTATAGGCCAACGGAGGGTTAGAAGTGACATTTATCTCACTGAGCCTCAGACCCAGCCATGGCTTGATGTAGTCTCTCTCACTGCTCCCCTTTCTCTCTCAAATTTTCATTTTTATTTTTATTTTTTACCTTGCATAGACATTTTGTTGTTTATTACTTTTTAATAACAGTTGTACATGCGCGCGCATACAAGTAGTTGGTTTATTTCACCTCTAGACATCATCCAGTCACCCTGCACAAGACAGATAGGCTCCGTAATTAGGCCCAGTGGCTCTGTTTCCTCCTCTCAGTATTCAGCATAATGTGGAGGAGAAAGCGTGTATGTGGAAAGGAGAGGCAGGTGGTTTAGGGGAATGTATGTCTGACGTGTTGCTTCTGGTTGCTCAGCGCTGTTTGCCCCGTCCATCTGTCTCATTTAAAATGAATATATGGTACGGATCCATTTGTTCTGTGTCAGCTACCAAACAAGCAACTGCTGTTTGGCTGAAACACTTCCCTGTACACGTGAAATGAAGTCCTGTATCTCTGTTTAAATTAAATGTCCACCTGAGAGACTGCGGAGGGAAAACTATAGCGCTCACAAACCTCCACAGCGAGTAGTGTTACGCAGGTGATGCGCTGTATCTGACTCAGTCTTTTGAGGGAGAAGAAAGTTTTGCATAATTTATCATGTACTGTATTGCAGTAGTCACCAGTTGTGTCACCTTTAGCAACAGGATGAGGATACGCAGTAATCTGAGTTTAAATGTAAACTGGGTTTTTTCTTGATTCATTCATATCGCTTATTGTGTTAAGTTGCAAACCCAACCACAAGCATCAGGGATGAACAGATGTACATTTTCAAGCGCATCTACTTTGAAAAGGGAGGCAGAAACTCCTCCCCTGTCACTCATCAGCTCCTGGAGAAGAAGATGTGTGGTCTCTACCCTGTCGACCTCATCGCTCGTGTACGTACGGCCGTCACCGCGTGCATTAGAATCATTGCTCCGCCAGTGCTAGTGTGAAATGATAATTTTGCCAATTTAATGTGGCTGCTGTCACTTGTTCCTTTTGAGGTGCTGCTTCATTATTTTTAGTTCATGACCTTTTATTATGGCCGTGCCACCATCTTCAGCTGACACTGCCGTGTCTAGTTCTTTTGCTTTGTGAGTGTTATTGGGACACATTTGCAATATCAGGCAAGAGGTTGTTCCAAGGGCAAGGACAGTCTTGATTCATTATGATTGTGATGAATGTTGGCTTCCCTTTCTTGTATTTTTTTATTTATTTAATTTTACCTAATTGTTCATTAAACTAGGTGTCGTGGAGCATAATTGTGAATATGTTTGTCATTCTGTTTTACTACGAGTTACCTTGCAGCATCTAGGACTTGAGATGTAGCAGTCTGCCCGTCATTCCAGTGAATCAGATTCTTTATGTAGTCTGACTCAGAGAATAGAGACCTGTCACTGACTTGCTTTGTATCGATTCAGTCTGTCTGACATTCAGATAGCCCTGTCTAGAGTTTCAGCAGTGAGGGGGAATGAGATGGGCGGACAAATACTGTATTTATAGACGGAGGAGAAAGCTTTCAGAGTGAGAGCAGCTGCTCGGCAGTGCAAGAAGATACATTTCGTAATAACAGCATATTGCTATTGATTCCAGGTTTGAATGGGAGCATTGATTTGATTGAACAGTCATTACATTGGGGCCCTAAACAACCCTAATGTGATCAGACTAAAAGCATGTCTAATGCTAGTTAGCTGGGGATTTTTTTTTTCTCAGTATGCATGTTGGAGCATACTTTCGTTTAAAGCAGTAGTTCAAGGAAATATAAGTTAGATAAGAATACTGATAGCACCACCATGTGTAAATATGAGATTAGAGATTCTTAGCTCAGCGTGGGATAAATTAAATGGGAAAGAAATAGTTTGGGTTTGTTCAGAGCTTGAAAATTTAAATTGACAAAATACATGAAGATATTGACTCACACTGTCGACACTCGTGTATTTGTCTTTGCCTGCTGGTTAAGAGCTACCTCCTCATAAACCACACATTTTATGTGTGTGAGAAGATGTAAATAGCTGAGCGACTGAATCTTGCCTTAACTTTTGATTCCTTTTCATACTTAAAGTACAAATCTGCGAGCGGTATGTGTCCTACATCCACTTTGGACACAGTGGGTGGTGATTGGACTGGGTGAATGATCATTGCACTTTATTACATCACTTTCTACACAGTGTATGAATTTTTTAAAACAAAACTTCGCTGTCATATTCTGACAATGACCATATGCGATTGATTGATTGATTGAAAGCAAATAAGTGTATTTACCAAAATGTATGTATTTTTAAACTGCTTTTGGTCATATACCACGTATGGAATATGTGGTGTGGTAGTAACAGCGAAATAAAATCTACTCGGATGTAACAGCCTGCGTTTGAAATTGCGCTTTTATCGTTCTTCAAGACACAGCCTTTGAAGTCAGCGCTCTCATTTCAAATGTATACGTGGCAACAAATCCATCTAGGCCCCAGGTTTTTGAGGAGGCAAGTCTGCCTGCCTCTGTGTTGAACAGACTGCAGGATGTCACTGTAGCGTCACTAGGTTTCTTCTGCTCTGTTCCTGTCAAAAAACCCACAGGCCCACCCATCCAAGATGGCCTCTCTGCTTCCCACTTAGAGAAATAGATGGAGTGTTTAAGTGTTTTTGTCGAGTCAAATGGCACCAGGCAGATGACTGCATGTTATTACCATAATTTACCCTGATGCAGGCTGTCAGGGTGTATCGTCAGGAGGTCTGTTCCCTGCCCTATGGAGCCTCCAGGAGCTTATAGACAGGTGTAGCAATCCGCAGTCGCTCCCTGATGTTCCGCGCAGGTTCACATTGCTGTCGTAGTTTGACAAACTTTTGTTTGTTGTCTGCCACAGCTTGTCACCAGTAAAGTTAGCTCCGCTTTCTCTTCTCTGGTGACAGCTGAGGGGTGCTGAGTGGCACTCGTCCTTCAGTCTGTCTGTCTGTCCGTCCCCACCTGTCTCTCTCTGCCAAAGCTTTCAGGGGCTGCCCGCACAAATCTGTCAGGCAGATGGAGGGCCGGCTTTTTACATGTCACTTGAGGGACGCCCAGGCAACACAATCTGCGGCCCACAATGCAGTGTGTTTGAACCTTGTGAAGCCCAAATGGAGAATCGATGCAGTGCCATGCACAGCCCAGATTCTCTGAAGAATGCCTCCGTATCTGCCTGTCTGTGTCTACCTTCTGCTGGGCTCCTTTAGAAGAACTATGCATCTTTTATTTATCTCTAGAAATAAGGCTGGACCCTGACGAGAGCATAGGCTGCACACACAGACACTCGCTATCACACACGCACACACACACACACACACACACACACACACACACACACACAAATGGGCCTCCTTCTGTTACTGAAAAGTCGGCAATTATGGAGAGAGAGGGGAGGGACAGTTGGGATTTGCATATGTCGTTGAGAGAAGAAACTACATCTCCCACAAGGCCCGGCGGTGGAAATGAACCAGCTGTCCATGGTTTGTAGATCAGATCCCATCCTCTTGATTACGAAATCACAGAATAATAAGGACCAAAAAGTTGTGGGCCACGCTGTTTGTTCCTCCTTTGTTGTTCCCTAGAACAGAAGTTATTTTGCTTCCGCTGCCTCCGAGCTGTTTGCCATGTGCCAATGTTTGGTGCACTGTGCTCCACTTGTTCTCCTTCTCACACAGAAAATCAGAAGGCTCCAGCCCTGCCCCTCCAAAGCTGTCATGTGAACTCCCGCCTTTTGTTTAATTTACATTTTGAGGCGCAGCCCATCGATTCCCCCTCTTCCTGCTGCCCCCTGCCAACACCACCACCCCACCACACCAACTGGCTTCATCAAAAATGCAGAGTTCAAACTAATTAGTGACATTTGGCCATTTGTGAAACTTTTTCCCTCTCCAAGCTCAGCTTCTGTCAAGCATGGCCTTATAGCTCATGGAGGACTGGAATACTTTTCATCAGGATGAAAAATCTGAGTACAAAAGAGGAAAAAAGCAAATTCTACCGCTTAAACTACAGAAATCTGAGTAGCTATCTGATGCATATTACAATAAGAGATTCTCTTACTTAATCTGAACATAAAATAACTAAATAATGATTCCAATGATTAATTCCCCCTTTGCGTCCATCAAAATTCAGTAATAGATGGTATTGGTAAGTATTATTTAATCGTAGCATTCGCAGAAAGAATCCACATAAATGTCAAAATGAACCAACTGTTTGCGTGTGTGCATATGCTTTTCAGCAGATTTAAAGGTTTGCTTTTGTCAAGGGAGACATCTGTCTCTTTGATTAAAAGTAGCTCTCAGTATGAAGGCAAACATCTGTAGGGACAAAAATAAATAGATTATGCGATTAAATGATGACTTGAAAGCTTAATTACACAGATAAGTATTGAGGTTCTAATAGCAGCAGAAGTGTAGAATCTGGGGCTTAGAGATAACACGCACTGGCACATGCAGGCCTATTCACTGCGATTTGGCCAGTGCAGTGATATTTTCAATGGGCCTATGGTTAGGTGTTTCTGTACTGCCAGCTGTTCTTTAGCAATGCAGCAAACAGCTGCTGTGTGGAATTTTTATTTCTCTAGAAATGCGCTTGAGGTTGACCATGTATTTTTGCATGTTTGCTTTGAAAGGTTTGGTTTCCACTATTCAGTAACACGTATGTGTGGTTTACAATAACAAGTGATCACATGATAACTCGTACGTGACTAAGGTCACTTATAGAATATAAACATGACAGGGCCACCCGACTTTGTAGCTTTGTAGCTAAAGACGGTTGATTTGGCTGACTCTGACCTTTCTCCTCAGCATAGTTTTGACCATAACATAATGATCACCTTCCTAGTATTGTGTTGGTCTCCCTTCTGAGGGTGTCCTGTGGTGTGTGGTAGAGTGTTGTTAGTCGGATCCTTTGGGCCTCTGTGGATCATGTCCCACAGATACTTGATCAGTTTGGGATCTAGTAAATTTAGAGACCTAGTCAACACCTTTCCCCGTTTTTTCCTGCTGGGAATGGCTGCTGTCATCAAGGAGTGTCATTGCTGTGGGGTGGGGGTTGTACTAATATTCAAAATTTTGCATACCTTAGGTAATACTCATATATGGATAGGTACTTTATACAACCCCACTTGAAAGAAACCAAACTATTTTATGGGAGATGTTTTTACTGCTGCTGTTAAGTGGCCAAAAGAAGTTGTTAAATCTGGGACATGCACATAAAAAAAACGTGAAGGTCAGTTTGACCTGGGGCCCTGCTCAGCTTGTAAAAAATGACACAGTATTCTTTATGGTATTGCACGAGCTTTTTTCATTTCAGAAAATAAAGTCTCATGGTGTCAACAACTCATTCTCATGAGATAGGGATTTAAAAATACATATGCGGAGTAGAAGGCATAGGTAGTCTAATGAAAAGATGCGTTACCTGATTATATTTTTTGATATATCAGTATCAGTGTATTTGTCCAGATTTATAAAATATGTGTATTGTGACTCCCAACGTGGCATTGGAAGTATATTAGCTGTACCTACTATATGTTAAATAACCCAGATCTACCTTTGTGGCATGCGAAGACGTTGGGTATTTCTTCTACATCCAGAAAAGCATTTTTTAATGTACTGGAGCAGCTGTATAAAATCTATTTGTCAGGATTTGAAAGATACCTGCAGTGATGATGGAGCAGCTGAGTCAAATTGTGAGCTGCAGTCCCGTCTTTCATATCATCCTCCTGAGTTGCAACTTCTGACTCAGACCCACATGGCACAAGTCATGACTTGCACACAGTGTTGTGTCTCTGCAATTTTAACACACGGACGCCTAATTATTCATAGTGTCACCACACCTGACTCACCACAAATGAATGACATCTTGTCAAAAAGTGTGCGCATCCCTGACCTTTATCTGAACCGGGCTGTGCTGAAATCCGCCTTGCCGTCAGCTTTGTTTCGATCACACCTTGTTAGTTTCTTATAGGGCTTCGGAAGCAATTCCAAAATGTGGAAGGGATGACTGCGAGGCTGAAAGTTTCTGCCAAACTTTCTCGTACCGCTGTGTATCGCGCAGGGTCTGAGTGTGAGGGGAGCACTTGAAAATGAGCAAACAGCAGAACATGGTGAGGAATGGAGCAGTGCAGGTGAGGCAAAAAGCTGACAACGTTAATATGGAACCAAAAGGAGAGTGCAACCTGGCAGTCACTCAAATCCTGCACCTGCACCTTTATAAAACAAGCTCTCTGGTGTGCCTCTCTGGCTGCCTCTCTCTCTTTTTGTTTCCCCTCATTTCTCTCTCTTTCTCCCTCCCCCTCTCCCTTTTCTTTCCATGTGCTGTGGCTTGGGGCGTTGTCATTTTCGGCATGTTTTCTCTACTTGGTGCACTCTCTGTGTGTGTTAATTGCGGCCATCCTAGGGGAAAGGGAAAGCGATGAGGAGGACCTGTTTGAGAGCAGGCGTGCCAGGTTCTGAGGTACGACTCAGCGTGGAGCTACAGACACCTGGTCTGCCTGAAGGGCAAGAGGAAGGTAGACTTGCATTTTCACTTCTCCTTCCTTCTGCCCTCCCTTCGCTTTCTGTTCGACCTCTCTCCTTCTTTCTCTCTCTCGCTTTCACACGTACTCTCTCTGTCTCTGCTCTCCTCGAGCTTGGAGAAAACAGCTGCTGTACAGCCTGCACACAGGCATCCCACCTTACCAGCCCAACCTATCCCATCAATCATGGCACACTATTTTCTGCTGCTTGTATGGATGCAAGTCTGCTGGAGAGGGAGAAACTTAGAACTTTGTGGGTCAGTGACTTTGAAACAATTTATCCAGAAGGCCCGCGGCCACCGTACTGGCTGAAAATGCTTTATAAATTACAACAATATATCACCGGCCATCGTCAACCACTCTTGATCGGAAAACTAGAGCATACACGGGACAGCACTCTGCACTTATTGTCCAGATTATTGTTGCTGCTTAAAGGACAATTCAGGTTTATACATGACAAGTGTTGTCTTATTTTGACAGTTTTTTGTTTTTCAGTAACGAAAAGACTGATGATCTAACAGGTTGTGAGGTAGGGCTAGGGCTAGGGTTAAGGACTAGGGTTAAGGACTAGGGTTAAGAACTAGGGTTAAGAACTAGGGTTAAGGACTAGGGTTAAGGACTAGGGTTAAGAACTAGGGTTAAGGACTAGGGTTAAGGACTAGGGTTAAGAACTAGGGTTAAGAACTAGGGTTAAGGACTAGGGTTAAGAACTAGGGTTAAGAACTAGGGTTAAGGACTAGGGTTAAGGACTAGGGTTAAGAACTAGGGTTGAGGACTAGGGTTAAGCAAGAGTTTAATATTACCAAAAGGTCCAAACTATTCTTTAGGAAGGTGAGCAAAGCGAGAGTCTCTCACAACAATGTGCAGAAATAAGTTTTGCTTCATTAACATACTAAACTTAAACTAAAAACTGATCAAGATGCACATTTAGGTGTTCATTTCATTGTACTTTGTCTGTGTTGTGCCTCTAATTCACTCCTAAATTCGCTGAAAGTCAGCTTTCTAAACAGGCTCGTAACACTGTCAGCCTTGCCTCTACCCCGGCATATGAGTTACCATTGTGAAGGTCTTTTTCTTTTGTATTGGCAACCAATCGTGAAAGTAGAAAGGCCAATCCGAAGCTAAACTCGAACTTTCATTAGTTGGTGTCGACTTCTGACAACGTGATTCGTTCAAAAGCGTCACAGACCAGATATTCTGCCGGTCTGTGTTTATCTGCGAGGGACATTTAAAAATGCCACGAAGTCTTCTCTAAGAAGAAAATTACAGCTCAAATTAGCAAGAAAAGTAGGAGAAAAGATCTGACGCATATTTAAGTAGAGAACTCCTCATTTCCATATTTAAATTCACAGAAAACTTGTAATACAAAGGACATGCAAATGGCCATTGTCTGTGTCCATTTAGACCTTACTAGATATCCATGTGTATTTTGTTTTGGCGTAGGAAGCTGGACTGTGATCTGTGTCAGTCACCAGAGCGTGGCTCGGATTTATAGCGGGTGGAGCTTTGTCGCTGCTCCTTGGCCTTTCCAATCAACTTTGACATTCACCATCAGCTTTGTGGCCATATGTGCGCATGGTGGTTGAGTGATGAAAAAGTTGCCCGTTTTCATATTCAAGTCTGACATATTGAGGGATGGAAAGATGCTCGTGGAGTGCTTGTGGGCAAAGACAGTGACATACGGACGCAGTTTCTCTCTCTCTCTCTCTCCTTCTCTCTCTCGTCAGATACACATGCGCACACAACTCTTGGTCAGCAGCACAGATGAGTTCTGGGAAAACAAGCAGCTGCAGGAGGAGGAAAGGACCATACGGCCGGACGGCTTGCCAAATTTCATCATCTATTATGGATTGCCTGAGATGCACACTCTACTGCACGTCTCGGATTCACACGCAATCACAAATTTGCGCGCACGCACATGCATGTTCACGCACACCTTTAGATGTTCTGTGGTGCTGCTTTTCAAACTCAAAACCCGTCGGAACCTAAAAGGTCAAACCGAAGCTTCAGCGCCACCCTGAAACATAATGTGTCGCTGAACGTCACCTTCTTCAACTTCTAAAGTGTTCTCCTTGGTAGTGTAGCATCCAAGAGCAAAAACTACTTCAGTTTTAGTTTCCACAACAAATTTCTGGTGTATTTATTCCCTTGAATATTTGTTTTTAACTTTTTTACCAGTCTACTAAGTGAGAAATTTTCATATTCAGATTTAAAGTAAAAATTAATTATTGCGATAAGTGACTCCAGCACAAAACAAATATGTCGAGACACGCAGCTATTCTTTTAGTGCAGCTGAACACCTGAACAGACCACTCCACAGAAAGACACCCACACGTGATAAAACACCCACAAAGCGTTTGTGCCAGATGTTAGCGAATCAAGATAATTTGACAATAAGTGAGTGACTCATGGATAGACTTGTTGCACTACTTCTGGGACAGCGAAGCAAATGAAAAGATAAATTAAACATACTCCACAAGAGGTGGGAACTATTATTACGTACAGTCAACAGAAGATTATCACTATTAATGGGGTACAGAAAATACTCTCCTTAGGGTGTTACTTGTGGGAGAAGTTGTGATGTGTGATAGATGCTAATTTTGCTTATTTCCAACTCGAGGCAGGTTTAGGTGAAAACTTTTTACTAATCTTAGTGCCGCGATTCGTCGTATGTCGGGAGCTGTTGTTCCACTGTTTATGTTGCTGCAACACAGCTGTGCTCATTGCAAACCTTAAAATTGCTCCTCGTTGCTACGTTACAATTAATGAGAAAAGTTTGTTTTCTCCAAGCCATGAACTGTAATGCATTTAATATCCTGACGTCTATAATCATTTGCTTTAAATCAGTCAATTGCTGAATGTCAGGTGTACAGCTGTGTTTACTGTTATCAATATCGGTTCTCTAGACTTCGTGTTGCCTGCCATGATTGGAGGTGCCATGAGTGTTTAATTCTCACATAAATAGGTGGTAGGTGGGGCCTAACACGACAGCTACACAGCGTACATATAGTAGTCTACAGCTGTGTCTGATTTAGTGGTTAGGTTTAGGTACTGGTGTCTTTGAAGCTCAGTGAGGTATGTGCAACCATTGTCATTTTGATGGTGCCTGACTCCACCAAGCTCTTGGTTTATCCCAAAAAGTTGAATGTCAGCTGAGGACGGATGACGCGCAGATCTTACTTTCCTCCAAAGTCAAACACCTGGTTATACAAGTAACATAATTTATATAGCATTTTTATAACGCCCAACCCCACAACCAACATGAAGACTTAATCAGAAGTACTTGTTTGGTGGAAATCCCTCCTGAATACTCTGTCGTGTGTCTATAACAGTAATAATAGCTCCCTGCTCTCTGTTTACAACGGCTATGGACAAGGTTGACGCTTCAACATGGTAGGATGTTAGTCTCGTTTCTTCTATAGTGTGTTATCACCATCCTGAAACCCTGAGCTTTGGTCCATGCATTTGCTGACTGGCAGGTTTTGACATAAAATACACTGTAAATCACTTTTTCGTGCGTCTTGGAAAAACAGTTTATGCGCGCTAGGTGTAGCACGAGTTCAGATTTTTTCTGTGTGATAAAATAACACAGGATAAAAACACAGGAGAAGGTAATGCTTTGCAACAATGAAATCTGTATTCTTGACCTGAATGCATACGCTGAGAACAGACAACTCATGTGCTACATACTGTGCCTTGTGGATGTGTATAGTCTGTATAAAACAGGTTGCAAATTAGCACCATTGATTGTATCTGATAGTACTCCACAGTGTGTTGTGGATGGGGCAGTGTAGCCGGGTAAAAAAAAAAAAAAAGAAAAAAAGTCTTCTCCATGTTGCTAAAGGTCGAATAACAAATTGTTGATTTAGAGATTTCTTCTCTCTGTTATCACAGGGCGTATTGAGAGAAGGCGTTGAGTGACTGCTGTCGAAAGGACTTGGACCGTTCCTCTGCTAGCGGCATTCGATATCTTTTCAGTGTGCATTGCAGTAGTACTTTTGTTGTATTTCAAGACTGACTCACATATGACTTACATATTTTGCATGTCACGGTACTATGGGCTTCATCCTTAGTGAAGTATTTCCATGCGCTCGATGAACCACTGCTAGTTCGCTGCAACGACTGATAGTTATTGTTATGCACCACCCTGGCTTTGTAGCCTAGCCGTGAAGTTGATAAACCGACTAGTCTGTAAAACCCCAAATGTGCAAATTTGGACTTGGTCTTGGTGGATTTTTATAGATCACTGAAGTACAGAATTGTTTCTTTTTCCCCCTTTCCTGTTGTAAACAATCCGTGAAACGTTCTTGCTATTTTATTCAGTTTTGTTAGGTCTAGGACATTCGACTTTGAGGTGTGCGCTAAAGTAGGTGCCTTGTGGGCCTCGGCAACACGATTGCTCCTCCTGTGTTTGGTCCTGGCATTCTTGGTCCCATCTTCAGAAAAGGAAATGGGATAACTTGTTGTTGTGCATGTTTGTGTATCTTTTCAGAGGGAACACTTTGGCAGGCACCATTACCGCCCAGCAGTAAATTGCCTTGTAAATTACAGTGCCGGGGTAATAAAGCCAGATTTGTATATCACCGGGAGTGGAGACTGTGTCTGTCTTGTAAATTTAATTAAACAGCAGGTGCAAAATCAGGTCATATGGCTTTGATGTGCCCCATGTGAGAATGACAACCAGACAAAGATTCTAATACGAGCAGCATTTACATATTTTTGCATGTGGCGGGCGGCTTGTACGGAGGTAGGGAGAGCCTCGCCTATCACCTTGTACTGTATTGAATCCCCCCTCCCCACCCTCCCCGCCACCCCACCACACACACACACCCCACCCCCAAAATTAAAGATTCAAATGAGCCTTCACCTTCAATTTTAATGGATTTACAGCAAAATAAGTGGTTAAGCTCTTCAAAAAAATCAGTCTATTGTTTGTTTAGAGTGCGCATAAATTCTCCCATTATCAACACCTCGTGAAAGCTGAAACACTTTCAGACTAATTGGCTCTTATTGCTTGTCTACTATACATTGCACGACACCAGAACCAACCTGTTAGAATGCAATTAAAATACTTATCAGGAGCTCCGGCTAAAGAAAACCGTGCCTGCATTTCAGTACATCAGAAAACGGATGAGATTCTCCAGCCAACTAGAATTGCATTTTTAATATAGATCTCCTTCAGGTTGATGTGCACTGAAGCCAAAAATCATCCTCTTATGGCCGTGCTTGACCTGTGACTCTGTCAACGTGCTGTCTGGGCTCCAGAAGGCCCTCCTCCGAACATCGGTTTGAGCGCTCTGCCAGAGAGCCTACGAACGTGTCAGCGGCATCAGTTGACCTGTCTGCAACACCTTCGCTTGTTTCCTTTCTCTTTTTTTTTGTTGGGAGGAAGTGGTTGATAATTACCACCTAGGATGTAGCCATCTGTGCCGCCCTTTCACGGCCTGTTAAGCTCGCTTTTCAGAAAGTTTACTGTTGACAGAGGGCACGCGAGAGGAGTGAACGCCAGAGCGTGTTAAAAAGACTGCACACTCAAGCAGTATTAAAAGCAGCGCTAAGGAGCTGATTTACTGGCAGAGGGTGGCGGAGGAGGAGGAGGCGAAAGATTACAGGGGGTGCTCAAGTAGAAGAGAGGAATTGTTGAGGTTGGGTACACTCATTAATAAACGCGCATCGAGAATCCTCGGTACATCTCCGAAGCGTTTAAATCAGACGAACGCGGGGTATTCTCGTTACTGAGTCGGTTTCACAGTGACCGCACACGGGTTCACAATCCGTATCTTGTTTGTGTCCCAGCATGCACACTTTCCTCTTGTTCCAGCTCCGTAACTTTTCATCAAACCCGTCCATCACTCAGAGCTGCCTATTGTCATCACCCGTGAGGGACACCTGTGTTTCTGCAATAAGGCAGCAGTTATCATCAAGCTGTCGGATATCTGTCACTACGGCAGGATCTATGTGGAAACCTTCACTGTCAAAACCTGTCAAATTTCACTGAGTCTTTAATGAGAAAAAGCCAAGTGGAAACCACAGGCGCAGACGTGTGTGTGGTGTGTGTGTGTTTGTGTGTGTGTGTGTGAGTGAGTGTGTGAGTGAGAGATAGAGCAGGCTGAGGGAACAGGTGCATGGCTGGAAGCTGTGGTGGTGGTGGTAGGAGCAGTAGGGGCTCGGTAAAGCACGTCATCTCAGATAGCTGATGATTTCAGTCCCACTAATCAAACACACATCAACTGCCAGTGACTAAAAGACACATGACCGACGTTACATAAAGAGCAATGGGCTGGAAATTGATCCAGCTCCATTTTGCTAAGTTCATGTCATAATCACAGATGAAAATACTTCTTTTTTTCTACCGTAGCCTCGGGTATTGTTTTTTTTTTTTTTTTTTAAAAAGAAGTTTCTTGCTAAAGCGAGTGTAAACTGAACAAAATTTCCCAGCAGTTCTCTTTACACCTGGCGATATCCTCATCGGTTTGCATTTGACTGCCTTTTCATTGCGCGCCAAATCCCTGAGGGGCGCCACCTTTCTCAGGTATGTCAACATGACAGAAAACAGAGTTTGCTAAGCTTTCCCCGCGGCCCTCAACAACAGCTATCCTCAACGGGCGGGCGGGCGGGCGGGCCTGCCGTCTCGGGAGGGCTTTCGGAGGCCAGGTGAGGAGGCTCAGGTGAATGACCCCGGGCAAACTTCTCCCAGATAAAAATCGAGACAAAGGAGGGCGAGCGGGGAAAGAGGCAGGAGGCGAGTGGATCAAGAAAAACAAAAACAGCCATTGGTATTGACTGTTGACATTATGCAGCAGCAGCAGCAGCAGCAGCAGCTTGTAATAAATCAACTAGGAGTGACAGAATAGTGTTTTACCTTTTGGCAAAATGGATTAGTCATCATTTTCATACGAACATGCCTTTTTTTGCCCAACAGTTTTCTTTCTCTGTGTTTATTCAAGAGTTACAGTGTAGGACTTCAATAAACGTGAACCTGTGACCAGTTAAATTAGCATAACGACTGGAAGCTGAGGGGAAAATCTATCATGTATCGGTCAAAAGATTTGAGAAAAAAATAAAAAACATTATTAATACACACAAAAATCTTGGACGGTGGCTCAGAACTATCCATTTGCCTGGCAATCTCACAGTGACGAAAAGCCTCCCTCAAGACACTGTGGTTTTTTGTACAAATTAAATTATTTATCATGTTGTCTAGTGAGCTGGCAGGCTGATTTCTCGAAAAACTTTCAAACACTGCCAGGCTAGCTGTTTAAAGTTTCCAGCCTTTGTGTCGAGCTGCGTTGACCGCCCCCTTCGTCGTGACCACAGACAGGAACACGCAGACCTCGGTAAACCTCCAATTATTCCTTTAATGTGATCGAATCTGCTAAAATATTTTGATTCACCCCAGATTCACTTCACCCAGTGCTGACAGCTACTTACTCTAATGGATTTTTTCCCCAGTCAGAATCTTAAGAGAGTGATTGTAAGACTGTCGACAAACGCGCCGATTGTTTTTGTTGATTTGACAGACCAGAGCCCATCTTGTTGAACCACGGGACGCTAATGAGAGCTAATAGGTGTCATAGGCTTAAGGGACAATGAGCAGTGCAACTACATGCTGGGATCGAATAGATCAGAGGCGGGACCCTGTCACGTCATGTCAGTCACTGGCTGACGTACAATGGCCCCTGGCCACAATTAGAGCCCTGTACGCCGCGTGCAAGTATGAGTGAATGCACATGCCTAATATTAACCCTTAACCCCCGTAGAGAGCTGGCAGGGAGCTCTTAGCTCTTAATGTCAACGTGTGTTTACTCCATTCCATCCGCGGTGGGGGCGAGCTCCACCCGTCAGCGTGACATGTCACGGAGGATGGAGGAAAGAGCCACTAGAGCTCAATATGTTTACATCTCGTTGTATACCGGACTGAAGAGTGTTTCCTTCCCCCCAGCGACACACGGGAAAATGAGGGTGCTGAACCATGTGGGGGTGATTTATTATTTGACCTGATTGCAACATTTCTGTCAAAAAACGGGCAAAAAAAAAAAAAAAAAAACTGAAAGGGCTGGGCTTCACGGTGGTATGAAGACGTGCGTGCGCGTGTGTGTTCCACTATGCACGGGCGGTGCTGTTTTATTGCAGCACTCTAGTTCCCTCTTCTGGCAAACGGATTTGAAACTGACATCGAGTGGATCGTGCCGTACTTCAAACGCCGTCACCAGACTTAGTGCTTTCTGAGTCTTAGCAGTAGTGCGTTAGAATTAAGAATAATCTTTACATAATCTGTTGAAACCGATTCTCAATTAGTTGATCTTGGTACTCAAGAAAACACAACTAAACAGAAGCAATTTTAATAAATCATGACTTCTGTCACTTTTTGACTATAAAGTATTCACTTGAAAGTTGTTCTGCATGTTGGACAAGGAATAAACGAATCTCCAAAGGGAACTGTTGCTAGATTCAGCACTGAAGACGTGCATCAAATATCCATTTTAATACTTATTCATACTAACAACGTGTGTCTAAAGCGGGTAGTCATCAGTCAAGTCATTGATTGTCACTTAAACCTATGGGAAACCTAACCTAACTCTGTGTGTCCGTGTTTTTTTTAAAAGGTGTCTTTCCTGTGCCGAATGCTGATTGGCTCCCAGGAGGTAAGGTTTCCGAGTCACTATCAACTCTTTCAATTCTCGTGAAGTGTAAGTGGTTCACAGCATGTACAGAACTCCACTGAAGGTCAGGCTAAGGCGTCATTTCATTCTGCTACACATGGTCTTTATTTGTATTTCAGACTTTTCTTCGTCTTGTCAAAATCAAGAACAGTTTTCGTAGCTTTGGGCGTCAAAAGAAAAATAACACAAAAATGCAGTTTAATCACAAAAAGCTGTCCGTTGAAGTCCGTCCAAAGACCTGAGCTGTGTCTTCAGTAGTCGGAAACTACCGGACTAACCACGTCCAGAGGATGTTTACTTGAGCCCAGCTCCTCGGATATTTTGAAGTCGACCAGGCACCCCATTCGTATCACTATTAGCGCTCTCATCTGCATTTCACTGGACTCCGTAATCATCATTTCAGTACATTCTTGATGTAATGTTAATTATATAAAGACTGAAAGGTTAGTCTGTCGGTTGGCGTAGAGCGGCGGAGGAGAGGATGCTGAGGACATCTTGGCAGCAGGGCGCTGGAAGGTAAAGCCGGAGCCGACCAGCCTGATGGGCCTGCAGCCAGCACACGTGTGATAGCGCAGCCTTGTGTTTTATACAGAGCAGGTGCAAAGGCCTTGTCTCTTCTCTTCCATCTCCTCCTCGGTGCTAGAGCTTGGCTTTCCGTCTCCGACCTCTCTGAGGTTCATCTCTTTGTCTTCCAGGTGATACGCTCTTCCCTGTCTCTCTGTCCATCTCTCCCTTTCCGTCCCCCCCTCCCTCCCTCCACCTCCACCTCCTGGCACCCCGTCCCTGCATCATACTTCATTTGCTCCAGATAACACATCAGCTTCCATGCCCATCCACAAACCCCCGTCACCATGGCGCCCACAGATGGTAACTTCCTGTGGTCCTGCCCGGCGATTGGTGGAGAGACCTCCAAACAGAGAACAGCTGGTGAGGGATGATATATCACCGAGCGTTTGCACTTTCATTTTCAGGGTTGTCTTGTTAATGCTCCCAATCCAGCATCTGGCAGGAAGTAGACACAAAGGCAGAGAGAGAGGGAGAGAACAACCTGTTCTTTGGCAGACCTTAACAAAAGGCTGACACATGTCTGATGAACACAAAGAGCAGCGCCGGGAACAGAGAGCTGCCGTGAATATGAAGGAAAGATGCCTGATGCAAGTTAAACAAAGGCTAGATGAGAGGGTGTGAATATTTTCTATGAAAGGTCATTGTATTAACGATACAAAAAAAATATATTTAAAAAGTCATTATATGATTTAAACTGTTACAATTGAACGTATTGTGCTTGGTGACAACATCAGTTTGTGATCTTGTGCTTGTTTTGCTTGCCTCTGTTTATGAATACTTGCAGTATTATTTTCTTGACTAAACAGCAAAACAATTCTTTTTTTTTGCAGACTGACTTAAAATAACTTATTTTATAGCTGATCTTAATGATTTATGCACACCTTGTACTTCAGATCCCTGTTAATGGAAAGCGGCAGTATACACTTTCATCACCAGAGGGCGCCATTTCACAACCTAAGACGCCACAAAACATCATCGGGGTAAGTTTATTTCAGGATGTAAAATAAAGAGGTAGAAACGGATCACAAAAAACAACAACCTTTAATACCGGGTGTCACAGTGTTAGTGGAACTGTAGATATACTGAGATGCTGAGTCTAACGTTGTACAGAGCTGATTCAAATATGCCATTTTACAATGCTGATATCTTCCAAGGTCAGTTACCTCTCAACTAGCGACTCAACCAGAGATGCTGTTTACCATCTCTAAATAAAAAGTCTTCGAGTATGGACAGCAGTTCCTTTTGGAAACAATCCGTCTACTGAGGTGACTGGTAATTGTCGTTCACTGATCAATCAGGTCTGAAGAGTTCCGCTCATTTAACAGTTAATACAAATACATAAACTATGATGTAACATGGGTGTAAAAAAAGAAAAAAAAAAGAAACAAAAAACAAACAAATAAATCAACAAAAACAGACACAAGAAAGCCCGTCTACTGGATGTTGGACGGCTGATCGACACTGTATCATAGGGCTGAACGTCATATATTTTTTTATTTTCTTAACAAAAGGGGAAAACAGAACAGAAGCTGGATGACGCGTTCATCGATGCTACCGTTCCGAAGATCTTTAGAGGCTACAGTATTAGAATATTTAACATGTCAGAGAAAAATCATGCAGCTTCATCTCTTGACACAACAAGTTATAAAATATAAATCGCTGCACGTAACCAAACCGGATCTTAGGATAGTAGATGCTGAGCGCTTGGAATACAAACTAATATCATTATAACCAGAGATCATTCTTTTTCCCCCAATACCCGTGCTGATGACGTATGTGAAGCAGTTATATTTTATAGGTCAAAAAGACTTATTATGCAATGTGACAGAGCAGTGGTTGTAGCGTTTGGCCCTTGTGTTTGTTGCATAATACGGTCTGTAGCTGTCCAGCTGTGTCAGCAAATGAACGAGTAATCAAGAAAAAAAAAAAAAAAAAAACAGGAGTGGCAACGGTTTGTCAGTTTGAACCTCCTTCGGGACTTTAAGTGAATATTCTGGGCGAACTTTTCCAGGCGATATCAGACCCTGACGCATTGAAGTGGGAAAACCCTCTGAAAAGCCCAGTTTCCGTTCCATTAAAACACCATGCCACGCACGTCACAGACCCCACCGAGAAGTAAAACAATTAAAACCCACGTACAGTGCAGCGCTTACATAAAGAAGCATTCAAATATTTTCCCGCCCTGTTAAAAACCGTTAATACATTACAAATACGGATGGACTGGTCAAAATGCACGTACTTTAAACAGCTCAGTTTCCACATCCCTTCCAGGAAAAATCTGCTTGGCACGATTGTCATAAAAACAACTAAAGCATCAGGAGTTCGCGGGGTACCTCAGAAAGGTAGGAAATGGAACTGGCTTTCATATTAAATGATCGTGCTCATCATAAAGGAGGTGAGGTCAGTGATAGCAACACAAGCTACAAGAAATGTACTTAAAAAATAATAATAATAAGGCTACTAATGAGGATTGTTATAGTGAATATCAGAGCTGTATTTATGAAGACAGGATCAGATGATTAGCTACTGTTTAATTTGGATTAGCTACTCTGGTTAACTTCAGATCTCTCGGTAACACTTCTCATGAAATGCTACATGAACTCCGCTCTTGAATGACACCAGAAGCGAACTGATAAAGTAAATGGCTTGTCGAAGGAAATGCTTGGTTGCAAATCTTGCAAATGACCGGAAATGGTGGGAATGATCTCACCGAATTAAACATTTCTGAAAAAATCTGTTAAAAAATTATCACTTTTTTCCTTCCCTCTTAATCAAAGACTGTTTTTGGAAAACCGCTTAACTTTCAAAAGAAATTTTAGAGAACTAAATCCTGTCGTGCAAACCTTAAAAATAGCTCCAATAGAGTGAACACCTCCCCGGTTAAATTAAAGCCATGATATGCGCGCGTGTTGTGACATTCTGAAGCTCTCGAGACGTAATCCTTCTCATGACTTCTCATGACCAGTGGATAACCTTGTAACAATGCTAATGTACAAACTTGCATAGATAAAGTGATATAGTACAGAGCAGCTTAATACTCGTGTGTCCAAAAGTTGAACATTCTTTTATATTTATTCTATAGGCTTTTTTTTTTTTTCTCTGATGTCCCTGCAAGGAATAGCTGCTTGTTGTTGGAGGTCTAACTAAACAAAACATGGACCACTAACATATGCAAGTTTGCAATTTTGGCCAAAGGGGATTTTGTTACGTCTCAGAAAAAAAAGCGAGATCTGATCTGAGTTGAGCTCTGGATCGAACAGGACGATGTTGTTGCCGATCAGTTCTCCCGCTTAAAAGAGGCCTGGAAAATACAGGCCCCAGGTCACAAAGAACATCACTTTACGTTGTACGTTTTTTTTTTCTTTACTTTATGGCTATTAACAGAGTGGTATATGGATGACATCATAGAATCATCTGGATATAAAGGGCTTCACCGACTGACTGTAATGCTTTAAAATGCTTCTGCTTTCCCTGGGATTATTAGGATTTGACTTTTGACATTTTTTTTTTTTTTTTTTTTTTCCAGGGAAATGCCTGATTTTGGCCCTTCTCAATTTAAGGCTATTAATTTCTATTTGGCTAAACCACCACCTAGGGACTGAGAGTTAGAGGAGTGACATCTCTTTTGGTGAAGTATTAAAATGGTTCCACAGCATGTGGATACAAGGTCCTTAGGATTAAATAAACGCTCACATTAAAGGGGAGCACCACTCTGCTTGGGAAATGAATGTCAAGATCTGTAAGTAATGAAATAGTTAAATGAAGGCGTATGTAAAATAATCCACTGAAGACAGTATCAATAACGAAAAAAATAACATTGGGGTATAAAAATGTTATCTTTCTTTTCTTTTAAATTTGAGTGGCAATCCCCTTTAATATGTCAGCCTAGCGACTGGAAAACACTCCGAAGTACAACACACAGACACTACTCTGAGCACGGTTCTATTAAAAGCGCAAGATTATAAAACATTGACATCATCGAGAGGACGTGCTGTACATCGAGCTGAGAGCGACAACAGTCTCCCACCTCTACCTCAGCCGCAAACATGTCAAAGGGTTCATGTTTCTATGTGCAAGGCGAGTGAACACCAAACATGCGTGGTGCAACTCTATTATGCTACTGACTGAATCTGTAGAGCTACATCGGGTGTGGTGGTCAGGGGGTGGGAAAGCTTTTTGTTGCGTACGACAAACCGACAAAACAGAGCTATAAAGCAAAAGTTCTTTCCGACGGTGGCTCCTGCGCGACACAGTTCGTACAGGAGGAGAGCATTTCTTAAAATGATCTGTCCTCTGTTTTCTAATGCCCCACCAATGACCGCAGTCCTAAGTGGCGTTATCCTCCACGCCCTCAATCCACCGCCACGGACACTGTGGTCCCTCGACAAGTCCGAGCTGCGGCCACGCGCCCTCTCTTCAGACCAACGTTTTTCTGCCATGCCTCCCCTCATGCAGAGCGATGGATCCCAAAGCGGCTGGGGCTGCTGCAGGCTCAGCCCCAAAAAATTAAGCTCTCGAAGCTGGTGGGAGGAAAAGAATGCAAAGGGGTGAAAAGGACAAAGAAAGATGGACCATCCTTGAAGCGGCTCTCCGCTCCAACTTCCGATGGCGGGTTTAGGTTGGCAGCGGGTCGTCGTCGCCTTTGCTGCACTTGCACTTGCAGCAGAGGACGATGGGGGTGGCCAGGAGGAGGAAAGGGGAGGCAACTAGCAGGAGCAGGCCGAAGCCAGCAAAGATCCCCACGACCTGCAGAAGGATGAAGAAAGAATAATTAGGAAGTTGTTAAATTCAACAGACCTGGCACAGGAGCAGCACCAGAAACACAGAAAAAAAGCACAATATATTTATTATATAAGAAATTAGGAAGTCACCAAATTAAGTATTGTTTTTCCTAATCGTACTAAACATTTAAATGTGTTCTCCAGCAATTGCAATGACCCATGTTGGCCAGCAGATGTCACTCAGTGCTTGACAAAACACCAAACCTTTTCAACGCAGTTCTTAAATGTACTCTGGATAGTTTGGTCTTCCTGCGCAGTTAAATTAGGTTTTCTCTTTTTAACTTCAGGAAACCACCACTTTAACTGTCAAGTTATCATGACATCAAGTGGAGCAGCCTAGAGAGGAAGCACACAACTCGGGCCCAAACTGTCAAGACGCAAAAAAAAAAAAAAACACACACTTAAACTAGTCCAAGTAAAGTCCTACGCATAATTCAGGCAGTTGACTCACAAGCAGCATTGCTTTGCATGAAATTTGTTTACCAGTAGTAAACTCACGTGTGTATTATGAAATAATTGTGGGATCATTATGCATTAAAAGAAAAGTAAAGTGGTGCAGAGCTAAAAATAAAAATAAAAAATATTTAAATATTTGTATGTTTCTGTGTAGCTTTAATAGCGTTGCAAGTTGTTTGACTGACCACACGGGGGAGCCAGACACCATCAAATCCAGGGCCAACAACATGTAATACATAACAAGCAGTCACATGCGGCAGTGACTTATAATAGCACAATGCTTTTCTTGCTTTGAGCACAAATCTGTGCATTTTTGGAGGATCATTTCGCAGGCAGCGCTGTGCTTGTCATTAAATATTGCATCACTACTGCTAGTTTAGTCTAGTCTTGTAAACAGAGAGGGCTGTAGTAGAAAGTGAACCACAATTTGGTCCTATTAAGAGATCTCCATGGTGCTTTCATGCGACCTTCCTTCTAAATGTTGATTTGTGTCATTTGTAAACATAGACCACATGTCGTCACATACAGACAAGGGAGAGAAAGTGTTTTTTTTTTTTTGTTTGTTTTTTTTGCCACACAAAATAGATTCATCTTGGTACATCTGGTATTTATGAGTGAGGCTTTTAAGATGTGAAAGAGCAAAGGGGGTGGGGGGTGAGACGAGGAGAGCAGGGGGACAAAGACACAGAGCAGCGAAGCAATAGCTGGCTTCCACCAGCTGAACTGTAATCATATGACTCAGCCTGCCCCACTAGGCAACAGATGCCAATGTGTATGCTAATGCTGACAAACTAACAAGTATGTTGGACAAAGCGACGTGCCAATCCGCGAATAGATATTTGGCTAGGAAATAGTAAGGAGACGTTTTGGGAACACAGAATCTGCGTCACGCAAAATGAAATACATTATCACGTGTGAAAGTACATGTCTTCTCTAATCCTTCATATGCAATTTCAGATGTGGGGGATTACACCTCATATCCAATCCCTTACATGTCATTTTATTTAGTTGCCTAAAGGTGAAGAAGGGGCAACTGGTTATGTAAAGGTTTAAAAAAAGAAAAAAAAGGTGCACGTAATGAGTTTAAACAGCAGGACGCCGACCACCAGACACTCGTCGCTGCATGCGGATCAAGCTGTCATTTTGCTATTGAGCTGTCAAGATAATAGTAGTTCACCACTCAAAGCGAGTACGAGGCAGAACCAGGGAACAGGGGTGTGACCACATGCTGCTGCATGGCTAAAAAAAAAAAAAAAAAAAAAAAAAAAAAGAACGCCGTTGGGAGGCATGGCTGTTCTCACCTGTGTTCTGTGCCAGATAACAGACGCCCTGGAGTGGCCCAGTTTGTTTCGACAGGGTCCTTTGTCATAGTGGATCAGGAGAAAGTCATCCTGGCACATACACACAGATAAAGATTCACCGTTAGAAGCCTGAAAGACAAGGGTTGCTATTCGGGGGAACATGGTGGTCCGGCTGTCTGCACTCACACAGTTAAGATTACATAAAGCACTGCTAGTCATAACTCGCCCGTTTTTAATTCAGCCTAGGCTGCCATTTTCATCAGCGTTATGATGAATTTTACTTGGCGGAAAAAAACAGCTATATCTCATCCTATTCTTATCAGTTCTCAAGGTTAAGCTACAATTTCCTGATTATGGAAGGTATTGCTGTCACAGAGAGACAAACCTCTACATGCAAGATTATACAGTGCCAATGCATTATTGATCTGTAGACTTTTTTTTCCAGTTGGAATAAATTTTATGATCTTCCTGCTTTTATTTCCCCCGGTGCATATGAAGGAAAATAAGATTCTACTCACGTCCAAGGACTCCAGACAGTACCAGCAGAAGGCATGTTTGCAGTTCTTGCACATCATCTGTGCACAGCCCTCGTCCCTCTCAATGTAAACTTTACATTTGGGACAACGCTTGATTGGTGCATCGTCCTCTTCATTTTTGTAGAAAGAGCTGTGAAAAGACGAAAACAAAGTGAATTTGGTTTGTTTTTTTTTTTACTCATAAATTAAGGTTAAATACAAAATAAGTCAATGCATACTGCCTTTTTGACACAGCTTTGGTCCAGGAGCCAATAGTCAACCTAGACAGCACTCCAAATCACTAAATGGCCTTGACCTTGTTCCTAGTCTTTTATCCCGTCGGTGTCAATCAGTCTGTTGCCATTTATCCTGTGCCAATTCCTTGAATCACGGTGTGAGCAGGAATCTGTCATTTGGGGCCTCATCGCGAGGTCGGGTATGTGAAATTTAAATATATTATAGCACATTATAGACACCTCAATAACATTGCTCTAAATCTGATTAAAAAAGCAGAATCAATCAACCATTACTTGCAATTTCGGTAAAGACTTCTACTAAGACTTCCTCGAAGCACTAATAAAGCCGTCTGAATCTAGCTTTCATTAGGGACATACTTGAAGTGAACAAGGGTAGTTCCCACACTTGACAAGACTCTTCACAACTAAGAGCAGACCTTTTAATCCTCTAAAAACCCTCCCTCCACTGTGGCCTCTGAGCTCAGTCCTGAACTTGTGCAGGTAGAGGAAAGCTCCGCAGAGCTAATGACATTTCCACAGTAAGAGGATATTGCCAGGAAATGGGTCAGTTGATGTTTCCGGGACACCTTCTTCTACCGTCAGACACTTTCTACGTCTTTAAAAGGAGAGACAGACCCATCTCGGCTCGCCTCCCTGCAGTTTAGTTTCAGCAGATAGTTTTATGTCTTCCTATTAATTTGGGCCTTAGTGTTGGCTGATGTTCAGCTGAGCAGCAGCCGCCAGAGGACACGTTCAGCGAGTCCTGCTCTACGCTGATAAGTGGTCCACTCCTCCGGTCAGATGAGCTCAGCATATCATGGAGGTTGCTACTATTGCAGCTGTGAGAAAGTGCACGCTATTATAAAGTGCTGAATAATATTTAACAGTATAAAGTTTAAGTGAAGCACGTGCTACTTAATGGCGAGACGCTGTTAGGTTACTGGAATAGATAATACATTTTAAATATTGGTGTAAAAGTTAAAGGTACACCTTTTTATATAATAATAACAACATGTCTCCCATAAAATTGTGAGTAAATGCCATCCCATTATTGTCCCACTATTATTATATTTTCTATCGACCATAACGAGTGTGTCTAGACAAGTCATTCAGATGTTTAAGACCACATAATGGGAAGGACAATTCCAGCAAGGGTGAAGGGGCAACAGGAGCAGCTCATTCACATTTAAAGCTACAGACACTGAAACGGCTCGTTTGAGCAGGGCTGAGAAACCAGGGATATAAAAGTATGGTAGAACAAATGATCAGTTTGTTTTTAAGAGCTGAAAAAAAAAAAAACATACTGGGGACATGTAGGAAATACATTACTTTGTTAAAAAAAAAAAAGGAAAATATGGGACCTTTAAGTTGGCTAACAACAACTGGATAATATTACTCAGCTATATCATGACTAGAATTATACATTTTATTCCATTTTGTGTCCTAAACTAGTTTTCCAACTAATGACTATGGACCATAAAATGTTGGGAGGAAATAGTGGACAGGTGGACAAGAGTTTCACACAAGTTGCAGCTCACAGTAAACTTAGTAAAATTTAAAGTAGTACCTATTTTCTCCTGGTAGGAAGGAGGTAATGGGCAGGTTGTTCTCCTGGCAGGCCTGCCCGGGGTGCCAGTTAGCCTTGCAGGCCGAGCAGAACTCGAGAGCACACACAGCACATTGGACGAGCTGGGGCAGGGCTGGAGAGTCCGCTTCCTTCAGTTGGCACACTGCCTGACAGGTCGAGGAAGGGCACCATGTCCGGCACGGGTCCAGCAGCACCTCTGATTACACGGAAGAAGAGCTAGGTCACAGACAGTCGCTCTCTCATCGGGTCAGTTCGGCCAAATCAAAAACCAATTAATGAACAGTTTTTCTTTGGACAGTTTTCTAGGTTACATATTTCCAGTGAGCTGCGGTGAGCGTTAGTTACACCGGGACAATCAATTTACATCCGACATGGAGGGTAACCTTGCAAACTGGTAAAAGCCTCATACATATTTTATCATGTATAGTTTTCAAGGATCATATTTGTGCACGGGTACACTGAAGCATTTCATTCGTAGAAATGTTCATCGATTTTGCATCTGTTTGTTACCTTATGTCCGTGACTCCTCTCAACACTTCTGAACAGTCACGCTACTTTTTAAGATGAGTTATTTTGCCACTTCTATAAAGCACGATGCGCTTGCCCTTGTATCCTGCCCTACCGTCCTCTTAAATCTCTGCCAAGAACTGTGAGCACACATTCCACATGCGCTCTATGCTCAGCCTGAGAAATATGGAACGGCTACAGCAACTGTTCTGCCTGACTGGACTGGGACATCGATGAGACGGCTGACTGCCCTTATCCAGGCTGAATCAACAGCTCCTTCTGAAGATTTTTTTTTTTTTTTTTTTTTTTATTCATTTGCGCACGCACCCAATCTGTGCTCATAAATACGCGTTTGTCTTCATGTTCATGCATTTATTCCTGCAGGTGCTGTTTGCATGGTCTGGGTACAGTTTGTGTTCCTGCGTAGGTGGAGAACCTGCAGGGTGAGCACCATCAAAGACCGATAGCACAGCTTGGATACTGCCGTCTCCGGTAGAGACACGACTCTAATTTTACCGATTAGCAACGCAGACCAGTCGTTATATTTCCAGCCCTGACATCCAAGCAATTCACCCGATAGCTAACATTTATTACAGTGTAAACTGCAGACATCCAATATGCAGCAACACACTGAGGAAAGAAGAGGCCTTAATGAAGGGTCTTGCTGTGATAACAGATTTACTTCCATCAGAATTTTAGAACAAAGACATGGGAGGCTTTTCCCTTTATGTTAATTTAATGGGAGCTGGTGCTAGACTATGATGAGGTTAACAGGGTTGAGAAATATTCCCTGCAGGTGGGTCACACACAGTAACTGGGCTTGAATCTATAAACAGAAAGCTCCCTGTTTGTTCACCGCAAAGTGCACGCAAAGAAAACAGATGGCTTGCCAACACCTGTCAGCGCCGAAGACTGAAATTTAATGGGCAAACAACGATGGCTCAAATCTTTTCTATTGGCTTACACCCCACGGTGTAATTCAACAGTGAAAATGTCCGCAGGGGGTGGATGACTGCCTCCACACAGAGCCTGCAGCAGTTCAGCTGCACGTGCAAGACGTCTCCGTCGTCATCCTTTTTTGTAAGTCACTGTAAAGTGTAGTATCTCTGGAGGACGGACGGGTCCACGTGTGTCTGCCTTTAACAGTCACTGCCCACACACATCACCCACCGAAGAACACGGGAGCCATCGCTGACGTGCTATTGACTCACCCCTTTCAAACTGAAGCTTCTTGTATCTCTGCATCATCTCCGTGGCCACCATGCACTCAATCTGCAGGGAGAGAGGAGAAGGAGCAGGACGAGGGAAATAAGCAGGTCATTGTGTATATTTATAGACAGATGCTGAACAAAGCAATTATACACTTCCAGGAAAATCTCACTTCCAGAGCAACGTCCAAATCTAATTTCTGCGAGATTGCTGCAAGAGCTTGCTGCGTTGCTTATCAGAAGGGCCACTCACAGACAACACACGATCAGAGAGCACATACTCAAGGTTGAATGTACTTGTAATATGCTAAGAAATGAACGGGTGGGATTGTTTTAAAGAAGACCCAATCACGAGCTCAAGGTGTTCCTGGTGGAACGGAAAGACTGACCAGAGCAGCTAAGGTCTGATCAAAGCCCGGTGATAATAACTGATTAGAAACATGAGGCCGCGGTGGGCTGAACCACAGTTAGCACCTCACACTGGCTTTTTCTGTGAAAACAGGAGCACTCATTATAATGGAATAAAGACGCAAGCAGGTGGAGACTCATCTTGAGCAGAGTTGGAGCTTTGAGGGATTATAAAAGTGTTAAATGAACTGTGGACAGGTTTTTTTTTTCTGTGTACCACTGTGAAAATAATAAGTGTCTATTGTTCATGAAAATTGCTGCTCTGACCGACAAATCCAGCCCTAGACAGCTGCAGACTTTTGCACTGGATAAGTTCATAGAATGCTGCAGGTGATGTCCTAATGCTCTAATACAGGAAACCAATCACCAAGTGAAAGAGAAATGAAAGTGAAGTTTTTTTTTTTTTTTTTTTTAATCAATACCTCATTTTCCTGCAGGTGTCCTCTTTTGGGACAGGCAGAGTCTGGACAGCTAATTGCAGTTTCAAGGCCTTCTTTAATCAGGAGCTCCACATACTGCTTCAGGCACTGAGGAGAAAAAAAAAAAATTACAAAATCCAGTCAGTGCATCCAAGAAAAATAACACACCATGCACCAGACAAGTCGGTAAACACACACTGACCAGATTATTGATCACTGTTTGTTTAAGATCTAAACAACCCCTCTCTATACAACCAGTCCAGACAACATTAGTGACTACATGTGAAAAGCATTTAGTATTTAGTAAGATATTTGCTCCAGGATTTTGTTGAAGCTCAGATACGAAGAGTAAATATTAGAACTTAATCAGCTTGCTGGAGCATGTTTAAAGATGGCTGCTTTCAGTTTGTCTGTAAACCCAGATTACCCAGACGCCGTAGCTCTGGTTCCTACAGCCTAGTCTGACGTGAACCTCCCTTAAAATTGTGGCTAGCGGTGTTTGGTTCATCATGTATTTCCTTGTTTACCTCAGTGGTCGGACAAAAACAGACAATTCTCCTGTGTCCAGCTTCCTACAAACCATTTGCCAGTTCCAACATGAGCACACCACCTCCAGTCATTATTGTGTGAGGAACATGGAGAAACAGCTGACTAGTCACTAACTAGTGTTTTAGTGGGGTAATTACAAAATAATGCAATTATATTCCCTCTTTAAGAGAAGATAGTGAAACTATATTACAGAGATCAAAATCCACAGTACTGAAATTTAATTAAAAAACACAATATAAATATATTCATTATCAACTGGTATCTTAAAGGGGTCATACCACTCTAATTGTGCTTACATTGTGGTTGACCTCTGGAATGAACTGAACTTTGACAATTATGCCCCCACCCAGACTGTGTTCTAGGAAGTGGCAGCTATTTATAGTGGTCATTCTCGGCATTGTTTCCTCATCTCTGACATAAACTGGCCTTTTTTCTTTCTTTACAATTTCTGTCTCAGCTGTTTCACAAGAGAGATTTACAACAGATCCCGAAGTCATTACGGATTTCAATTCAGCAAAACTCCTTTACGCCTTTTATTGGGTCTGTTGGACAATCACATTTACTTTGATGCGGCTGCAGATCTTGCGCCGCGTGCAATTGAGACTTCTCGTCTTTTTAGCGCTGTAGCTTTTTCCCCTGCATCAGCTTTACGTACCGTTCTGTGAAATCAATATCCTTTCATCACACTTTATGGTTTGTCTGAAGTTATTCTGCGGTTCATTTATTTCTTTCTTTACTTTTTTTTTTAAACTTGTCCCCATTGACGTGAGGGAAGCTCGCCAAGTGAAAAGAAAACTAACCAGTGTGCAGAAGACGCATTGGCACTGTGTGATGGTGGTCATCTGCTCCAGAGGGAACTCTCCAAGGCACAGCTTACATGACACCAGGGGGTCCACGGCCAGCTCCCACGTGGGACGGTACCGTGCCGTCGTCATCTTGACCGCCACTGAGCTGCAACGTGACAAGCAAAGAGGGGAAAGGTGTGACATGGTTAATTAAACTCTGAATGCAAAGTTAGACAAAGAATACTGCTGGTGCATGACTCTTAATATAGTAAATGCAACAAAAGGTTTTTGTCCAGCACGGCTGCACACACCAACAGCCCTGCTGTCTGCAAAATTACAGCAACTCTCTGCCTAAATGGCCGCTGTCAGCTGTGCTCCTTTTTATTCGAGGCCTCATGCTTTCTGGCATTAAAGAAGCACAGTTCAAAAGCCCCTGAAACTCCTGCAGTTATCTACATCCGCTCTCCCGGCTTCTTATGAAATGTTCACTTGGAATGAAGTAACGCTTTCTTTTTTCCCTTCGCCGCACGTCATTCCGTCTCCTTTGTGAGAGTAAGAAAAGGGGTTATTTTAGGCCGTCTCGTCTCGCTTTCTACTTCTCCGCGGCGGGGAGCAAAGAGCACCCACTCGGCTGTTTACAGGAAGCGGCCCCGCGCACACACACGCGACGACGTCAACAGTGTCGAGCTGCCCCTGCACTGCTTAGCAACCGGCCGGAGGAGGATTTTGGAGGTGGAGGGCGCGCGCACGGGAGGGAGGCGAGCGTGGAAGGAGGGAGGGAGACCAGGGAGAAGTCGCAGTCGGCCTCCGTGAGCAGCTGCCTGTTCGCAGAGGAGGATGGTGAGCGGGAGGAGAGGGGTTGAAGAGTTCATGCGATTGCTCCGTGGACTCGCGTGCTGCGTAAACGTGCTACTCCGCGAGTAGAGGGGACACGATTATATATATATATAAAAACATGAGGCACACACGGATCAGTTAATGCTGTAACTGTCTCATGGCAGACTTGTCTCTCAGAGGTATGGCGAGATCAAGATATTTTAATATGCCGCAGCACTTAGAAATCCCCAAGGTAGGATTTTCAGCACATTCGGAAACAAAACAAGTGCTCCTCTTTCTATTAAAGTGATGAGGCGATGCCGCGTGGAGGCGCCAGCAAAGGTCAGGCTCTGCTGGGGGAACAGGCAGCTGAGCTGAGCTGAGCTGAGAAAGATGGCGACAGCGAGCAGTGGCACGTTGCCCGTTTTGTAGTATGATGATAAATGTGAGCCTCGAGATGATTTCTTCCTAGAAGCGGTTCATTAGTCACATGATTTTGTTCAATTACCAGTCTGCCTCCACCGCCTCCACCACCATCACCACCACCACCACGACCTGAAATGAACATATCCCACTGATGTATCGGTTTCCTCTGCAGCAACAAATTTCACTGTATCCACGAGGGACAATATATGAGGGAAGGATACTTATTACTATATGTGGTGGTGAGCTGCATCCCCAGTAGCTCAGCTTTTACAGCACAAATACCAGTACCGTACATTCAAGTGAAAAGGTAAGGAAAAACTAGATACCAGACCAGCCTGGTGTGTTCTTTCACTAATAAATAGTCTCATTTAGCTGATTTTTTTGACCCATTATAATGAGCCTCACCACATTGAGGATTATTTCCAATAGAAATGACCGCCAGTTAGCATGATTAACTGCAGATGTTATTGTTAAAAAGGCACCTTAACCAAGATAAATGGTTGTCAGAAGGCGCAGGTTTAAGTGCTTATATACAAAATATTTCATCATCTAATTTGTGTAAACGAGAAATCAGAAACTCTCCAGTGATGTTCTAATAAAACTGGGCTGCCTTGAGTCCTTCCTCCCTCCTTCACATCTCTTCATCGTGTCTTAAGTAGGAGGACAGAGGAGGAAATTGCAAAGTGAGAAACACAGAGAGGACAAATAAGAAAAATTAGATGCACCTCATGTCTGACTCACTCAAATCGACTGGCATTCATCCACCTATCCACAATCCATCGCGCTGACCAAACAGATATCAGTGGAAAAGCTCTATTATCTAGGTGCTGAACTTTTAAACAAAAGCTCAAATGGCAATTTGTCATTAGAACGGAGCCAAGGATGTACAAACATGACCCTTGGGGAATGTGTGGGTGTGTGCGTTGGTGGTTAAACAGAAAAGTAAAGAGGAACTTTTAAAGCAACTCAACACATTAGCCATATTTACTTGATTACTAATGACTGGGTCATTCAAGAGTTGCTGATAGATCATGTCTGACAGTCACTGGCTTTCTGCAAGTTCAGCAAGTCAAGGATTTTAACAACCTGTAAAAATAAATGTAATTTCTGGTTCATTAAAAAGTTGGACCATGATAAACAGCAGATAACCAATGAAAGGTCCACACAGTGTCAGAAGTATGCAAGAACAGTTCTGAGTTTTAGTTATAGATTTCATTTATCTGTCCAGTAATGGTTAAATATTTAAAGCTACAATGGAAAACTTGCAATTGCACAAATAATGGTGACGCTTCAGTATGGTGTACGCCTACAGTCTCTTCTTTCCCCACTGACCAATGAGAAACACTAACCCGTGTTTGCTCTTACCATTGATCATTTTTTATTTTCAGATTGCAATTTTTACTCTGAACTTAAGTTCTACTTTGAAGCTTCCAGGCTTCTATATTATTCTGCCAGACAGCCAGAAACTATGAATTCATAGAACCCAAGTTACATTAGTAACTCCCATTTCTCTACCTTCTTCTTCTTCTCCTCTAGCAGGACCTTCTTATATGGTGTGTGCTTTTACACTTCAATCTGTTTCTCTCCTCCCCGGCTTTATATTGGCTGTGCAAATGCTGACAGACTGGGTCGATGGGGACAAATGAAATAGTTCTATAAAGATGGCCCGAGGAGGAGAGAGGGAGCGAGCGAGAGAGAGCGACAAAGGATAAATGAGTTTTCATGAGAAAAGGTGGTGCAGTACGATCCTTCTGCTGCATTATTAACTAGATGGTCCATTATCACTGAGGAAAACACACACACGCACAAACACACATATACACAGTGCATACCAAGTAATGGCTGTACAGTGGCTGTGCTCTCTGCTTCCTCATTTCAAATGTATCCTTCCAGAGCACGAAAAGATCGGCTCAGAGTGTTAAAAGTCAATGAAGTGGGAGTCAGAAGTCAAACATCTGTCCTGAGCAGTGGTCACCGTGCGTCAGTCATCAGCCTGAAAGGGCTTCGCTTATAGCCTAACTGGCTCAGCAGCATTCATGCTGGAATGACTCCACATCCAAGAGACACACACACACACACATGCAATAACAATCCATTGCGTAACAGGGGTGGAAATGGTCTTCACTCTGGAGCTGGGAGTGAAAGGGATTTCTTGTTGCAGCAGAAAGTATATGATTTCACCCATTAAAGTTTTCATTTTTTCAAATCTACATCACATGTTGCGTAAAACAGCAATCAACTCCAGCATCACACGCACTAGCAGAGGTTTTCAGTCGCCTCTGATATAAACTCAGCACAGCATGAGGAAAATCTGAAAATGTGCGGCAAGATTGTTCACTAATTCGACGACGTCACGACTCGTGATAGATCTTCTCTCCTTACTCAGCCAGGGACGAATATTAATCAAAAGGCAGCTGAGAAGCTGGCTGAGGCGTCACGCTCAAATGTCCGTGTGCTGGCGATTTTTCTTATTCGTCACATTTCAGGCGGTCTGTCAAAAAGTGCGTATTGCACACGTTCATGTCGCGGGGATGATGAGGACGATGGAACGCTGCACGGTGAAAGGAGCTTCTGGAATACCGTGCATGGTCAAAAAATGGAAAGATGGATGAGCAACACAATTTGATTCCATAAAAATGAGCCAGTTTAATACGACACCATCTGTGTCCTTTTCTGCTACACTGCTATGCTGCTATCTGGCCCATAAGCAAAAAAACTATAAAAAAAAAACGGAACAATTAAATGCTAATTCTCACCTGAATAGCCTTATGGAGAGATTGGAAGTGAGAGCACATTTTCACATCCCACTAAATGAAGCCTCACGCTGCATACCAATGCAGGCTTTACACTCATTAGGAACTAAACTCGGCTAACAAGTCTCAGTCCACCAGTGTGTAAAATCGCTACCTTGTCATCTGCTTCTATGGAGGAGGACGAACTCTGAAAGAATGTAGGAAAAACAATCCTTCGACTCTCTGTTTTCACCAGGGTTGACAGATTCCATTGTGTGTAATTATATTATGTCACATTAAAGTATTGCGTAAGGCTCTATTTATATACTCTATCTCACCTAAGGTTAGCGTGGAAGAAAGCCAACAACTATTAAATGTTGCGGGAGTGCGAGCAGCCTGCGCATCATCTTCCTCACACACGTGGACTTGCTTTCAACACATGCTGCACAAATATGTCCTTCAGCTCATTTACAGGAACCTGCTGGTGAACAATTACAGAAGTAGGAGAGAGTGAGATGAAGGATGAACAGCCAAGACTGAATTGTGTTCAGCTAGAGATGGAAGAAAGACGCTGGTAATGTTCCATCTGATATCAGGGGACAAGCCAGGACACTAGATGTTCACTTGTGTCATTTTTTGCCCGCAGCCAAATTAAATTTAACGAGAGGCGCGATGTGATACTAGCTGATGCGAAGAATCCCATGCCCTGACCGGCCTCATCAGCGAAACCTGATCGTGTCGCGAGTTTAGTCTAGTCGACATTTCTGTCTGACATACGGCTACAATCGTTTCTTTGTCGTTGTTCGCTGGACTCTCGTCTGTGACTGTATTTTACCTGATTTTATGTGTGTTCACAAAGCATCTGATTTATTTCACATCTATTCCATCTTCTGGAATCACAGTACAGTGAAAATCAGGAATAAATCGTCATTATGTAAAGAAAAAGGAATCTCTGACTGGCCTGTGTTCAGAAATCTTGGGCTTGGTACTTGGTGATCCTGCCGTCTGTCCCTCCCCTGTTCCTTCCTGACTTTCCTCCCCTAACCCTGCTCTCTGTGGCCACTTAACAGGGCCTTTAGGTTTCATTTATGTCATATCCTCTTGTTGTCCCCACTGCTGCATGACCAAACCCCAAGAGATCAGAGGGGGTGTTGGGTCGTATGTAGGGGTGGGAATTGAGAATCGGCTCCAAACTGTCCGAAACACAGTAACCATGTGTCTCCCCGAAAGTACCCGTCCCTTTTACCAGTGCCGACAGGCTTTTGTCACAGTCGCACATCGTGAAACTCTGATGTCAAACTTGTAGGTTTACGCTGCAACAAGAATGAGTAATGACGACAGCAGTGCTGGCTGCGATGTCTGTTAAAAGCTCATTTCAAGAAAGGATAGAAACGCCAGCAACATTGGGAAATACACCAATCAGCCTCAACATTAACAGACACGAGAAGTAAATAACACTGACCATCTTGTGACGATACAATGTTCTGCTGGGAATCTTTTGGACCCGACATTTGTGTGGATGTTATTTAGACACCTAGACCAGACCGACACCCCACTTCACAGCAATGAGACTCCTTGACTTCAGCAGCCATCCCCAGCAGGATGCAGCCTGACACAGAAAAACAGTTTAAGAACAACTACAAAAACAAAACAAACAAGAAAAAAAAACAAAAAAAAGCACGAAAAACAGTACAAAGTGTTGACCTGGCTTCAAACTCCCTAAATCCCAAACCGATCAAGTATCTGTGGGATGCTCTGGAACAAGCCTGATCTACAGAGGTCTCTCTTGGCAGACACCACAGGACACCCCCAGAAGGTCCATGTCCACCCTCTGATGAGTCACAGCTGATTTGGAGGCACAAGGGAGACCTACGCAATATTAGGACGGTGGTGAATGGTGTTTCTTTCTATCCAATATATGGTTAATTTCCAGGAACCCTATGTATGAGACCGTATGCTACACGACTGCCACTTCTTGTTCACAAAACAACAGCAAGACCGTTAGTGAGTGCAAATGCCTTCTAAGTAAAATTTAGAACAAATGCTGCAACAATCATTCGCTCATAAGCACACGGAAAAATTATCACGAATCAATAAAGGAACCAACAGAGCATCTGACCAGTGAGAACAATCAATAATGGCGCTGTGATCAATGAAACTCTCCCTCCCTAGTCGTGTCATGTTTCCACTTGTTTTCGGTATTGACCATTTAAGATGAATTGCAGGGGTTGGCAAAGTGCAGATATTTTCCAGCTTGTGACTGGGATTTATGGACTTTTATGAATCTAGTTATACAGTTAGATATCAATAAAGGGAAATTATTTTTCCCCCAACTGTAAATCGACTTTGCATCTCAGTAAAAAGCAGAGACACATGGTCGCCACAGTGCTGTCACATTCTGAGGCAACACATTGTACTACTTGCTTTTCGTGGCGTTACATTTCACAAGTTCACTTCCCCGGTGACCGTTTTAAAAGCATGGTGGGTGAATACTGAACTAAATTAAACCAACATTAGACAACAACTGCAGGGAACAACAACAAGTAAACCCTGTTAAATCCATTTTTTTGGTTCAGGGGACCTGGGGAAATACCAGTTAAGATTCAGAAAACTTCATTTGTCCCAGGGGTGCAATTTAAGGCACAGTGAGCAGCATGACGTGCAAGTACAAGACACATGACTATAATTTCCCAGAACTATATCCATGGAAACACATCTTCTACTCATGAGAAATATTTAAAAGGCACAAATTCTGTCCTCGCCTTTCACAGTAATCAACAGTTTCTGCACTATTCATACCATTCTCCTCTCAAACAGTAAAACTGAGTGGATGTAGTAAATGTACAACTAGCTTTACTTAAATTCTAGATTTACTTTATGTGCACTCTACTTGTGTGAGATATTAAACTCCATTTAGACACACATTCCCTGATTAATCACAGCGTCATCTTTTCTGAAGACAATGTAGTCATGAGTGTCCACGGGCCCGAGGCTGATTTACATCACACAATAGCAAAACAACGCTTTAACTCACACTGTGCACTGCCATGCACCCAGCACCTAGGATGACTGTGTCGTGTTAATGTTTCAATGAACCATCAGCTAACCTACATTTATAACCCAAACCTCTCGCTCACACACACACACACACACACACATAATTTATTTTTGGGCAGCCCAATTGCTGAGGGCGGAGTGTGTCATGCCTTCGTTGATGGACAGCGGTTGGGGACAGTCACCGTCTGTCCTTGACATGGAGGGAGAAAGCTGAGAGGGTAGCTAGGAGTGGTGATAGGCTTAGTTTTTCCATGCCCTGAGGAGTTACACAATCACCCAAATGTATTTTGGCATTGTGAGGGGTTGTGGAGAAGCTCTGTGTATGTGTGTCATGGTGTCTAGCAACAAGTCAAAGTCCATGTTGCAGTTTGGGCTAAAAAGACACCGACAGTGGTCATGCCATAAAAAAAAAAAAAAAAGAAAAAAAGGAAAAGAAAAAGCCTCATCTCATCTATTTGATCTGCTGCCAAAATCCTGCTGCAAAGTTGCCTCGGGTTAGTATCTTCTCTCTATGCAGAATAAACAGCTACTGCAACAACTGGGACTGGGTAGGTTGCTCAGTGCTCACTTTTATTTGCCCGAAAATGTTAACAGCATGCTTAATCTCTTTTTCTCAGTTCCACAGGATTAAGTGTAAAAAGTAGTACAATTACTTTGGTTGTACAACGAAGGCCTTCTAGTGCTGCAGCAGGGATACTAAATTTCTAACTAATCTTACTAAAGTTTAAACCAGTCCCTTGCCTGGAATAAACAGACTAATTTCTTCGAAGAATATAAGTCTTTCATTACGGGGTGAGTTTCAACCAATACAGAGAAAAGATACCTCGGCACCAAACCGCGTAGTCCTGTAATCAATCAGGTCCTCACATGAGTTGACTGGCAGAATATCTGCCAGGGCATAATCAGTTCCTAATGAAGAGACTCCAGACTAACGTTACACTGCAAAGGTAATTGTGGGCAGGAGAGAACTGGGCTGGTTTCCAGGCTAAATAAGTCCATAATTAAAACCTCTGAAGAACAATCACCATATGTCTGTGAAGGTTCTCAGTCATCCAGGTGCATCCAAAAAGATTAAAGAAAGGCAGCTGGACTTGTAAGGACATAGTGTCACCACAAGTGACATTTTACACAGTTTTTGGTTCATGGATTCCCGAAACACCCCAAAAGACAAAATATGCAGACAACGCAGAAGTGACATTATGTTTGTCACCTGCCATTTGTGACGGCGTCAGTAGCTAGAGGAAATGTTACGGGTCAAGATAACAGTCTCAGTGTTTATGCTACCCAGTCAGAAATAATGCACAATAATAAACATGACATTAAAAAAAAAAGAAGAGGAAGGAAGGAAAGAAGATGGGCAATTCCGAGCGAAATGGTTGAAAAAAAGAACAAAAACGAAAGACTAATGATTGGAGGAATAAACGCACACACAAAAAAAAGTTAAAACCACATCTTTGTAAGCCTCTAAAGTGAACTATTAGCCAAGTAATCTTCAGCACTACTTAATGAGCGAACATAAATATTCATGAGAATTTGAAATCTTGTGTGTTTTCGAGATGTAAAGTGTTTACTTTTAATTTGTCTGCATTGAAGAAATATTTCCTCACTGGACTCCCCCCTCAAAAGTGAGGCATCTGGGAATGAGCTAATTTCCTGACCAACTCAGATGATCTCCCAGTACCTGCGGGAGAGGACGCAGATTGACGCATCCAGCTGTTCTGATCTCACAAGAAAGACGGAGACTGGAAACTCAAAGACATAGTTGTGAGCAAACAGCAAAGCATTCAGTCGGGGGCTAAAGCAAAGGGCAATTCTGCCCACAGAGTCTTATTGTCTGACCTGACAACAGCATGACCGGACTGTACTGAACAAATGACAACATACAGTCCTTCCCAGCACAAACATTAATAACAACAACAGCTGGAGCGACGTTCTTGTATGAGGCGGCCACGTCCCGCAAAACTGCTTAAAACAAGGCAGTGACAATAAGCTCGCTCTCCCCTCCAGAAAGCCATCGTGGCTCAAATTATTATCTAAGAAGCTAAGTGAAGACGACAGGCATGCCACGTTGAGTCTATTTCTATTGACAGAGGCAGAGAGCCTGGGCAAAGGGTCGACTTTGCTGGCAACGTGCTGTCACTCACAGCTTTACGGCTTTAGCCATTATGTTTACACACGCTATAACTAGATTACAGAGAATAATCAGACTCAACTCTGAGGTCACGACTGTAGATATCAAGAAACAATTCTTTAGAGTTGTTTACGTCTGCGTTGGTGGAGGCTAGTAATTACAATACTCTCGGCTTCATCAGAGAGAGAACATTTTTCTGATGGTGCTGCTGAGATGGATTTGAACATCCGTGCTGACATGGGGAGTTACTTCGAGTTTGTTATTAAAGACATCCAGGATTGTCTTTGCACATTCATCCATACCAGGATACCAACAAATATCCGCTGGCGAAAATCCCTCGGATAATTTAACTGCATTATGTTTGGCTTTTTCTGCTAGGCTTCTATTTTAAACATCAGATTAAGCTTTATGTGAAATAAGACATTGTGAACCCAACTGTGAGACAAACACTGCAGTATATTAATGGTGGCTGAACAGATTCACTACACGGACAAAGTCTTAATTGTCATGAATACAGCCAGCGAACACAAGGACGCACCACCCACTGAGGGTGCTGAAAACCAGCAAATAAAGGTTGTGTTTAGAAAGTGTTATGTTTCTGGCAGTGTCTCTGAAACAAAATGAAAATGCCTCATGCTTACTGTCACTAATCGCCTGACTTTTGTTGCATTGCTGAATTTTAACTAATTTGAATTGAATTTCCACCAGCGCTCATCGTGTGGAAATAATGACTATAATTATTGAAAATGTGCTGATTAAATGAGTGGGACCCAATAAGGTGCACACATTGTGAAAGTTAAAACCTCCCACAACATTAGCACGATCACTACGCAAGAGACTCATGAAGCAACACTTCAGACACCAGCATCATATCTGGACTACCACAATGAGGCTTGATCTTTGGGTTCTGATCAGTGCTTTGGAGTCGTCATTTGGATCCTCATCTATTTTTCCAGACAAGGGCTCCATAAAGACCTCCTTAGATCAGACGCTATCACTATTGGCATGTTGCACATAGACCTATAAAACTAACCAACGTTGTTTTCCATTAGCGTTGCCCTCTGAGACGGTGTAAGCAGATGAATGACGCAGGTGCGGCACGAGCAATTGAACGTAAGACTTACTATATAGTAGACATCAGCAGCCTCAGGACAAATCCACTTTCCCATATCACAATACTGTTTCTACACATGTGAAGGCTAGAAGAACTGAAAAGACAGCAATGAGCTTTGCAGTGAGCAGTTAGAAATTTGTACCATTTCAGCTAAAAGTGGTTTCGTGTCTGTTCGAGACACTCAAAGGGAGTCATGTCATATCAACTTAAAGTACCCTTTACTTAAAACTACATGGCCAGTGCTAAAATAACAAGCGTGACTGCTGCACGACGAGGGCTGCTGTCACGCCGCTGGACAATAGAGTTTTCATGGTCACAGGAGGAGAGAGAAGCTCTCCAACAGAGAGGCACTCACAGTCTAATCTGTGGGGTATAGAGGACACTCTCACCAGCAGTGGCCTAAACAACTCACAAGCAATTTCAGTAATTGCTGAGTTAAGGCAATGCAGGCAAAAACAAAAGTGCTCCGAGTCGGTGTCATTCCAGGATCTCGTGTACCCACTTGACCATCCCCACTCTATGCAGTCTCTCCGTGGCAACTGCACTGCAAAATATCATCTTTCACGGAGCGCTTTCTCGCATTCTCACAATCTTTCTTTGCATCCCTCCAGCTCTTACCTTCCTCACCGTCGGTGAGCTGCTGCCTTGTGGAGCGAACGCAGCCTCTTGGTCGTGCTGCTGTAGAATGGGAAGGAGGAAGCCCCAAAACACTACCTTAGGAAATGCTCTGACATCCTGTTGTTGGGTTTGCCGCAGGATCACAAAGGATGTGAACCCGAGAAAAGTCAGGAAAGAAAACCCCTTCAAAGGCTCCGCGTGACTTTACATATCAAACAACTGAGAAAAACTTCACAGTGTCACATTTAAAAGCGGCACAAGCTTGATATTTGCCCAAGCTACCATGTTAGAGGCACTCACTGACAGGCCTGAGACATATTATAATACTTCTGCGATGTCAAACAATGATAAGCAAAGTAGGAAACAATTACCAGATTTAGAGATAACCTCCTGTTGTTTTCCGATAACCTGACAAAGGTGTAGTCCTACAATCTCTTTTTAAGTCTTGACATAGCAGGTCAAAGCTAAAGAACACGGCATGATGCAGGCAGCAAACGCCCGGCCCAATTTTCAGTTTTCTTGCATGTCAAAATACCTGCATGTACGACTGCAGTCCAGAAATGTATGTGTAAGACCATAGAAAGTCTAATAAAACTTGCATCAGTGTTTCACAAAACCCAGGTTCTAATCCTTTGGAATTTCATAAACTATATATGAGATTATTTATGGTCTGCATTGCTAGCAATCACGTTCCAGTATATTTACATGTATATAGCAGATTTCATCGAATGTGTCATTCCCATTATTTATTTAAAGCTCCCAATCAAGAGGTATAAAATAACAAAAACAATGTATAATCCAACACAATTGTATTTCATTGCTATCAAACCCACTTTTAAGTTTTTACTTTTGTAGCAGGCGTATGACCGCACAAGCTGTGGCTTTTATTTTGAAATACCCACAGGAAATGAAAGCATTCTTTACCACATTCTCACAATATAGGCAGCACAGGCCCTGACTGGTTATCAAAAATGTGTCAGCAGCAGATCATTTTTAAGTTGTGTCGAAAAAAGAATGCTCAGAAGCAGCCGCAGTGAGCTGTTAGATGAAGAGATGTAGGTGATAACCACACACACGGCAAATGCATTGCAAAGAGCATACTGACTGCCCTTCAGCTGGATTCCCAACACAGTAGCTGCTTCTGGACAATAGTGTTAAAACATGCTTGCTATAACCATGGCAACACGCCTTAAATTCTTGAGATTACAACTTTAAATCCAACAAAGGACTAGCATGAAGTTTAGATTTCATGCCCAATGAATGACAGCATGCCAAGTCATAATTAAATCCACACCAATATGAGCATGTGATATTCATCAGCTTCTCTTCCCATGTGGCATTAGTTTATGCTTTATGAAATGCCAGGTTGCACCAGTCTTTGGCTTGCTGCTCACGCTCCACGGTCCCCGCCCCCTACTTCCTGACACTTCGGTGAGCAATATCCAACATTTCTGAGAATAAGTCTGAGCAGATGACGAACCTGAATGTGTTCTATATGTAGGTGGAGAGCGTCGGTGATAAAGGCAGACGTAGTAAGAGCAAAGGGCTGGCTTACTCCCAAAGTGAACTGAAGTGTTAGTTGTGTCCTTCACAGAACATGAAACGTGATTTAATGTTCAACTAAGAAAATTGTGGGAGGAACTACTACCTCCTCCAGCGCCGTGCGTCTTCCTGACTCTTTTCCAAAGGCCTGCGAATGCGTGGCTCACATTTAAAATTGTAAAACTTCACCGTTGTACGTGCTCGACATGACGATGAGATGGGCTCTCAGTTGGGGTAGGGCATTGTTTGGATTTGCAACTCAGATTTTACTTATCGACCCCAGCTGTTAATGATTCTCAGTTCCAGTTATTTGAAGGCTGAGGTCTAAGCAGGTCACATGGTCATTTGCTATAATTGGCATGAAATTGGCACATGTCCCCGAAGTGCTCTGGCCGTGGAGATATTGAAAAATGTAAAAAAAAAAAAAAATAATAAGTCCAAAACCCACTATAATATGACCAACCCATAATAGTGAGCTCATATATGTACACCAGTAGTCAAAAGTTTGGATATACCTTATAATTGTGTACCAAATTGCAACTTGTAGTGTAAAAAAAATGCCATTTAAAATGACACAGATGAGTCTTTTTCTAAATTAAATGCCATGCTGCTTGCCTGGTGTGAGGCTGACTCGACCCTGAAAACTATCTGCGATGTACACATTTATTGAAATGCTAAATGTTAGAAAGTGCCAGATGGTCAGCAGATTCTGCAGGGCGTTACATAACAGTGTCTCACTTTACTACCTGTCTGAAAGAAAGGAGCCTAAGAGAACGGTTCAGAAATGCCGAGCGGTCGCCTGGGAGAAGCCCAGCACAAGGCACAAGCATCACATAATACCCTCATAACAATCCCTGTCTCATCCCAACACAATCCTAACTGGCTGGATACAAGCCATAACACACAGGAGTTAAGTGCTCTCTGAGCAATGAACAGCGTTTTCGGGAGCTATTTAGGACTCAATGGATGCTATTGTTGACTGTTTGCTGTGTACACTCAATCCCCGGCCCTACAAACACACACTGTACACCTGGAGACCAGCACCTCCCTGAACACTCACTTAAAACACCCCGCCGAAATGGCATTTAAGCAGTTGCATAATCCTTGGCGACCTGACAGCACAAAGGCAGAGTACAACCCCTGAAATCAGATTACAGTGAAATGACTTCTTCTCTCGAAATGTAAATGTTACGAGCATAAAGGAGCGATTTAACGAAAGCGCATCGCATTAATGTACTGTACAACTGAGACAGCTAAGCATCTTTAGAAAGCCCGGTTACCTAACCACATTTTAGTTTTAGGTTTGCCAAGCCCCTACAGACCTTCTTCAATTTCGTGATACCTTTCAAATGAGACTCTACAGGCAACAACGAACCGGCGGTAATTGAGTTTTAATTACTGCTTGGGTATATTTACACTAAATGGATATCAGTTCGCAGATCAAGTCCATCTCAGGCAGACTAATCTCCTTAACATTAGGTGCTGCTTTGTGGCCTAGAGCTGACCAAACTAGGCTAACAGCCCCCTTTTTCCGGACATGGAAACTTGCCTCCGATTGATTCAGGCCTAGAAAACCCAGGATCTTTTCTTGTTTATTCCCCTGACACACTTCTGTGATTACATCAGAAAGTAAAACGACACCCAACAAATCAAGAACCGGATGGTATTTTCCAGCACACACGTATAACACACATTTCTAATAATAACAAATTTGTTCCACTCAGTGGCCTAGGAAGCCCTCTTCACGGAGCCGATGTTCATAAAGGAATACGCCCACCTTTAACGTTACGAAATGAACCCGTTCTATTCCTGCTTTGAAATGCCAAAATGTGTGACAAGGATTTATTAGGTCCACTGATATAAGGCTACTAATCCATGATCAGTCCCTAAAACTACAAATCTGTTGAGTAAAACACTGTAAAGATTGCGAAACAGCCCAACCCAATCTTGGGCTTGGGAATATTTTGTTAGGGATGCCTTATTTTCAGCACCACACTAACACATTCCTTTTGAAAGAACACGGCAGTAATATTCGGTACATAGCAATGCCAAGGTCAGGCAGACCTCTGAAGAGCTTCTTCTTCTTCTTCTTTACTGGGAGAGTCCTTACACAGCGCACGCCATACGAAGCCAACACATAACGCCAGAAACAATCATGAGCCTAGCCTGTCTATATAAAGAACCCCTTCGTATGTGCATGCCTGTGTACGTATATGTTTCCTTGAGCATGTGTGGGCATGCGTCTTCGGCCCCGCGCGTCGACTTGAGAGCCGCACAGACACCTGGACATCATAACCTCATTCCTTCCTTCTCACTGTTAAGCAAAAAGTCATCACCACCCTCCTCTGGGAGCGCACAGACCGCCGCCGGTCATTCTGAGCAGCGCGCTGTCGTTTTCGTGCGTTTATCCCTTTTTTGCCGAACAAATCTGTGGCAAGCGAGTAGAAGGGAGGGAGCAGAGTGTTTATTCCCCGATGGGAGCGAGCTCTTCCTGACAAGGGGAGCTTCACAACATTGCGTCTGCGAAGCGCCAAGTCAAATATATGCAACATTCCTTCGCTGTGTGTATTTGTGTGCGTAAAAAGGAAAGGGCGTTGGAGTGGAATTTGAGAGGGAATCAATAACACATGATGGGAGTGATCTTAAAAGCCTGTTTATAGCAGGACATGCATTTCTATACGCTGAACGGAGATGTATTTCACCACGCTGTAGTCACTTGCACTTGCAAAATGACACTGTGAAAGTTGAAAACGACAGGATGCTGGCACTATTTGTGGACGGCCCTACCTGAAAATTGTATAATTCAAGCCTCAGATGGTCAGCGTCAGCCTCTACTCCACTAACTGAGTGAGGAGAGGACACCGTGTACAGGTAGCATAGATGTTGGTAATGGATTCGTATAACGTGCACACGCCTCAGAGCTTTGGCAAACACTTACTGCAGGAATGCTCAGGTTGGTTGTCTGCGAGCCCCTTTCCCTAGCTATGTCTATAATCTGACTGTACCCTGAGGGGGGACCTGCTGCTTAAAATGGAAATAGCAGGTCACAGAGTGACCTTTCAGAGCTCAGCGGAGCCATCCGTTCTACAAATGTTCCGCACGGAGTTCAGATAAAACCCTCTGCAGCTGTTGATAGGGAGACAAACATGATCTTAGGCTGTGGGAAAGAACACCAACAACTAACAACTACGATCCACAAAGACAAGACAAGAACAAATACATCACTGGCGTCATTGCTGAGCAACAGCCTACAGACAGCGGTTTTGTTTGGAGAAGACTACATCTGTTTAATCTAAAGCAGGCCGATGAAGAGTTAAAATTAGACTTGGGAAGTCATCCCAACATTCAAGCTGGCCGTGAGCCAGGTAAGCATACCTAGGAGGGGAAAGAATGGAGAAAATGTGCGACAGTAACTGGTTGAATCAAAGCACACGCACACACAAAAAAAAAAAAAAAAAAAAAAAAATCCCTTACCTGGCTTTCTGAGACAGCGCCGTCTTGATGGTGTAACCTCAGGAAGGGTTGAAAAGATGATCTCCTGAATTGGATTAACGAGGACGCGGACAACCAGTCAGGCGGACGATGAGGAGGAGGAGGAGGAGGAGGAGGTGGATATCTCTGAAGGGGTGATGCCCATGTTCATTATGTATCCCTGAAACGTCGGGGGTGGAAACATTTGACCCGCTACTGCCGCCTGCAGCGCCTGAGTCCGGGCCCTGGTGAAGCACCAACACCGACAACCGCCGACGAGAAGCGAAGCGCGCCGTAGATAGACGAGCGGAGCGGCGGGGAGCACGGGGCAGCAGCTGACACTCTCCGGTCTGTTTATCTTGACAGTGGGATTGTTTGTACACCGGAACAGCGGTCCACTCTCGATCAGCGACGAGTGCGCAGCGTCCAGTCCGTCAGCCTGCTACGCAAATCCTGCAAAAAGCAAACAGGGTATCTCGTTGCAACGAAAAAAAAAAAAAAAAAAAAAAAAAGAATCCGGGGGCGGCGTGTTTACCTCTCCGCCGTCCCCGCTGCCGCGCTCGGTATGAAATCAGCTGCTTCGCACTGGAAGGACGCCATTTGTCTGTGAGAGGATTCCAGTCTGTTGCCCTACGCTGCCCCCTAGAGGAGAGATCCGCACTCGCCGCCTTTTCACAAACAAGAGGGCCCCCTGCTGTCCAGATGCTGCACTCGCCCTTTTCCGTCTACCCATGCAGATCATTTGGTGGAAACCAAAGGCTAAAAGCCCCCAAAATATATATTTTAAAAATAATAATAATTCCCTGAATGAAATACATCAGCACCATCTAGGGTTAATACACTTAGCTAAAACAGAAAATAAAAACAACCACATCAACACTGTTATCAGCTGCTATAATGATAAAAACCTAGACAAACAACCAAACAAATAAATATATACATAAACAAATTCTGTTTATCAGTAAACTAATTGGAATGATATTGTGCAATGAGGAGGTATTGTAGACGTGTCTGTTAGACATTATTCACTCATTGCTTGGTCACAGTTGCTTGGTTGCACATAAAAAAACACTCTTGCGAACCACAGATAAAAAAGAAAGATACAATAAAAATTAAATAAGATAAAACTAAACAAATTTAAAAAATATAGTGAAATAAAATAGTGTAAGTAAAGCAATTATGAAATTTGCATTGAGGTAAATATAAAATATATACACAGGAAGGATATCTATGGTGCAATAATGTGCATTAACATAATGTGTTTCTGTTACAGAAATATGAGTTGTTGTACAGCTGGATTGAGGATGGTATGAATTAAGAGCACCATGTCTACGTACATGACTGTGAGTGGTCATAAAAGTTCAGGTAAAACAACTACAATCCAACTGAAACGAACTAATGCACATAAGCTGAACTGAAAAACAAAATTGACAATGAAATAAAAAGAAAGTAATGAAAACTATAAAACTGTAAGAACTCCATATGGAATCTTTGACGGTCACAGCACTGGCAATTTCACTTGGAAAAAAAAATAAAAAGACATTTCTTTCCAAATTGAGTGTCCTTGACCATCTGAGCGGTCCACAGAACTCACAACTAACTATTTTAATTAGAGCTACTTCAAGGTGGATGAAATGCTGCTGAACAACTGAACAACTGAAATACTTTTCTTTAATTGCAGTGAACCTGCCCTTTACAAATATGCACTCAACTGGTTTGTAGACTCCTAGGAAAAATTAGTTTCATTTCTGGTAATTACTCCAACATGAGAGGTCTGTTCAAAGTCAACATTGTCATTGTCAGTCACTTGTCACTTATCTGTTGTTGTGGTGAATGTGTCATGTGGTGTCTACACACTGAACTCATGGGAGTAGGCAGATTAGTTGTTGGTCAAATTGATGGCAAGGTTTCTTTCTATTGTCTAAGTTATTCTCAAGTGCAGCTGGACTTCCTTTACGGGAAATTATTCCAAGAGTCAGTGTGACCAGTTTAGCAGCATTTCTATTCTACACTGACTGGAAAATATTTGATGAAACTATTGCCAGAATTTTTTTATGTGCTTTATAGAGCAACACAGAAGCAATCAGGTATAAAATTCAGTTTTATTTTATTTTTTATTTTACCAGTCACAATAAAACGGAACAACATTTTAGTTTTTCTACAATCAAAAACATTAAATTACACTTCATATAACATATGTATGTAACATGCTGCTATGTTTGTTTTTCTGACATTTACAAGCAATAAAGTGAGTTATGAAAGTGCATAAATAAAGATACAAAAAATCCTTCAATGCTCTCTGTGAAAATACTTGACGGAGGTGAATCAAAACGAGATTCACCACTCCAGCTTCATGTCGGCTTTGGTCCACACGTATTTCCCTCCTCTCTTTAGAAACATTTTTTCATCAAAGCCGCTGAAGCAAATGGCCTCCTTCACGCCGACATCGAGGATGGATTTGGATGGGTCTTTCCTTCCCTCTCGGCAGTCCAGGAAACGCATCTGAACAACAAAAGTAATGGGAATAAGTTTGGGTTTTACGCCTTCTAAACACTGTCAGAACAGTGGAACAGGGGCGGCGCAAAATGGGAACTCAAAAGTTTGAAAAGTAAGAAGAAAGACCATTTTAAAATAAATTCTTGTCAGTATTAAATGTATTAAATACAGGTTGGTTCAACTCGAATGTGTTCCGAGCTCAGTTCAGTCACATTTATATCTGTCTCAAATGTGGCCGGAAAGACTTTTACTTCAAATTTTTACTTTAATTTAATGGATCAGTCAGAGTTACTTTTATAAAAACAATATAAAGTACTTACATATTCATCCAGGATCAGGTAGGAGTTCCTCATCTGTGAAGACAACAGAGACGACATACAATAAAAGCTGAAACTAGGAAAATAGACCTGTAGTGTTTCTCAAGACATTTTACCACTCATCTGAGGAGCTTCTTCTGTTTTCAGAGTCTAGTGGGGAGTTGGGGTTTAAAAGGAACACCTGCTGGTGTTGCTCATCAGAAACTCGCATCGCTAGTGTCCATTAACGACCAGATCCTTGCCTGTAGTCGGAGGAAACGGTTCGATACTGGTTTCCTTCTCCAATGAATGGTACTCAGACGACCCAGAGGGGTTTTCAAACCATCTGCCTTCTCTGGTTGAAGTGGGTACATTGTTGTCCTTTAAAGGAGCGTCCTTCAGTTTGTCCCTCAGATGTTCCCACGTTGAGACTTGCTGATAATGGGTTGTTGGAGTACCATTCATTGGACAAAGAAACCAGGATCGAACCGTTTCCTCCGACTACGGGAAAGGATCTGGTCGTTGACAGACACTAGCCATGCGAGTTTCTGATGAGAAACACCCACAGGGGGTTCCCATTTAAAACCCAACTCCCCACCTGTCTTTAGGACAGAAGAAGCTACGTGGATGCAGCAAGACGTCTTCAAGAAACCATACAAATCTAGTAACCCCTGTTTCGACTATTTGGGGGGCGATAGTATGACCTGGATGATGGCAAACCTTCACAGACAGCAGAGACAACAAATTAAAATAAAAATTGTTGCTACTAGATCTGGCTTTCAGTTTCCAGCACCGCTAACAACACTGCTGATATTGTTTGACTAACAGCTAAAAAATGTTTGACGAGATTCAGGGTGAAACTCTTCATAGGTGACATGACAAACACGCAATTTCAGTACATGGAGAAAAGATCCCTGATGCCATTGTTCCCATTGTGTCTTGAAGTATGTGTAAGAAAGTTCATAGATGAAGTTATTCTGTGCATTCCAGCCGTTTTCAATCTCATACCTTCTCATTGGACTCGGGAACGAGGCAGGAGACGTCGCTGTGTCTGTCCAGGAACTCCTGAAACTGCTGGTCGCTGATGACAAACCTCTCTGCCTCTCTCAGGGCTGCCTCTCCGGCGTTCTCTCCATCAATCAACAGACACTGGAATACCTGAACGTAAGGATGATGAGAGGATGAGTACGCTCGAGATGACAAAGCCGCGCGCTTTCTGTGTCCGTCCGTACCTTCCAGCGGACGGGATTGAGCTCCACGATGCGCTCCGTCATGTCTTCGTCGATGTTGAAGGTGTTGATGACTGAGTTGATTTTGAACGCAACTTTGTACTGCTGGCACCAGTTGCGAATCTTGAACAGGTTGTCCAGGTGGCTCTTCCTGCCTTGGGCTCTGCCAATCAGCTGGTTGGTGGATTCATCAAAACTGTCACAAGAGATGGCAAGGATGTCCAGATAGTCACCTGGAGGGAAAAAGAAAATGGGGAAAAAAGCACAAATTTAAATAATTTCCCCTTACATTTAACATCAAATCTGCAAAATAATATCATAATAAAATATCATAATAAATGTATCCAGATCGGCATATTACCATATTTCTGGAACCATTTCTCTTTGATCATGCTTCCATTGCTGACGATGCTGACACTGGGGAGCTGCAGGTCTTGCTTACAGTACTGAACCAACTTCCCCAAAAAGTCTCCCTTCTCGTGCAGGAAGGGCTCTCCTCCAGAGAAGTTTATCTTTTCCATTCCTGTTAAGAAATATATAAATAAATAACTTACTACCTTAACAGCATGAATGGGGTTATGCACAACATAAAGCAACTAATTTGCCAGTTTTACCTGATTCCTGAAGAAGTTTGAGACCACGCTTGGCTTCTTCCAGAGGCAGGACGAAGGATGTCTTTGCTGTGTGGAAACAGAATCCACATTTATAATTGCACTTGCGCGTAAAGTGGTAGTTGACACTCGTCGGGGTCGTGGCAAGTTGCTCTTTGCTCTGATCCCGTTTGTCATCAGCAGCTGCGGAGTCGACGACTGGGTTTGACTCCTTGCAGGCTCCTTTCGTCCAGTAGCAAACTTTTGAAAAAACGCTCGTAAAAACGCACTGGATGGTTCTGGCGAAGAACTGCAAAAGCAGCGCCGGAGACGCGATTACCGAAGAGAGTTGCATCTTCAGATGAGTCTATCACACCTACAATGTTTTCACTGTGTCAAGTGGCGCAATTTCATTACAGGGCTGCAGGGCGCGTCTTAAATAGCTGGGGAGAGTTAGTCAGATGAGCAGCCGGACAGTTTCTGTTTGCAAACATCAAAAACGAAACCTAACTCCAACACTGGATGGAAATATTTACAAGCGAAATGACTCACCATAAATGTGCAATAAATAGTGGCCAAATGAGTACTCAAGTGAAGATAAGAGTTTGCAATGTTACATCAGCAGAGAGAGAACAGCAAAAAAATAGGGAGGAACATTAAGTGTGAACAATACAAACGTATAAATAAGAACCAGTATAAAATAAGTACTAGTAAGTATTAGACACTAAATATTGACATTGTGATTGAGTTATGGAGTGTGTGGTTTACTGGGAACAGCCTTAGCGGCTGTAAGCCGTATGTCTCCTACACATATTGGAGCTCCCTGGTGCTCTCAGTGTCCCATCCACGTGTTGGATGGGACATGTTCTCTGTTACAGATGAAAGCTTTGATATCATCTTCCTGCCACCCACCACATTCGCTAGGTCAAGGGGTGGGGGGAATCCCAGGGCAGAGCTGGCCTTCCTCATTTAGTGAGCGCATTCCTGCCTGATGATGCTGCTGCTCCAGCACACCCCATCATGGTAGGCAGCTGACGCAACTACGGTTGACACGACGAGTGTCAAAGGTAGCACCCGAGTGTCATCAGCAGATAGAGTCTGTTCAGTCATTTCCCGGGTAGTGCACCAGTTTTATCAGTCCAGTCCAGTGTGTTATCAAGGTGGACACCGAGGTACTAAGTTCACTGCTTTTATATGCTGCTTCGTATTTCCATAGCACTATCTTTATTTGACAGCTTTAGGAAATCGATAAATGCAATAAATGTTCGACATCATCTCTCACCGCCTCAGACTGAGCTGCTGTACCTGTACTCAAAGTACTTCCAACATACTGCCCTAACCTCCTGAGACCCTGCGTCCTCATACGGGGACATTAGGTTTTATTGTGGCAGCTTGTTCTGCTTCATTTAAACTTTTATCCTCATAACTAGATCCTAGCTGGTGTAAAAACAGTCATTTCAGCGGATCCATTCTGCAGCCGATCACGTAACAAAAGAGCAAACATGCTGATGCTAAATGCAAAAAACCCACATCACGTTTTCCCCCAAAACTACTTCCCATTCAAAGATGATGCTTAGTTTTTATAGTTCTTAGGTCTTACTCATCTACTCAAATGCACACCAAACTAAAGCTCAGGTCTCAGGACATTAAGCATTGGTGCTTTAAATAAATTTAATTTCCAACAACATGAGGGGCCTTTCATACTAGACTACACATGCAGGTTTAAGAAGGCATACATTCAGCTTCTTTTTACTACTAATACTACGTACTGTTGCTTAAGTATGATAGTTTTGTGTACTTGTAATGTAGTGTCTTTACACTGACGTTGCGGTTAAATACTGATGCTCGTCTTGCACCCCTTACAAACGCTGCAAAGTGCACAGAATAAGCACCTGCAAATTAAATGCCTTCTGCAGATATGCATTTGCATCTGACGCATCCTGTCAGTGGGCTACTGCACTTTCCAGAACTAAATAGTAGTGGCTTTTGTTTTCACTTTTGGTGCCTGACTTTACTTTCGGAGAAAAGTAACTTGGATGGTAACGAGGGCAGCATTCCTCTGCATCAACTAGGATAGTCTCCTTCGCGGCGCAACAGCGTTTCACAGTTAACAGTAAAGTTTCGTTTCTCGTCTCGCTTTCGTTTTCCCTGCAGCTCGTCTGACGCGTACAAAATATGCGCAGCGGCGAGCGCGTCTGGAGCAAAACATGGCGAGACGCATGATGTCCCTTCTTCCAAGATGGTCCTCTCGTGTTTTTTCAGTGGAGCTCGACGGCGCGCCTTTCTATTTTGCAATTCAAAAGGAGCACCAGGGAGAAGAAGTGCCACGCGTCTTCGCTAATATCCAGAAACATGACAGGTGTTACTCTCTGCTGGTCTGCAGCAGGGACAGAATCCAAAGAGCCAAGTTCTACGGGGAGCTGAAAGACAAATTGTTGAGAGACCTGCCTCCGGAGTGTCATTTGTCTCCCATGTCCTCGTTTCTGCCAAATGTCAAGGATTCTCTTATCAAGGGCTACTTCGTAAAAGGCAGCCCCGAGAGTTCCTCCCCGATAGAGCGACTTTTGAGTGATTTAATACGACATGACCCGGTGCTGGTGTGTTCATACATGCGAGGTGAAGATGGCCTGCAGTGGACTCAGCATCTGTGGTCAGACACAGAAAGCCAAGGGATGGAAATGCCAAATGATTACTATGTGGTGCCGTCAGCAGCGCCAGATTACCACCCGTCTACTCTCAACATCATCAACTCTGATGTTTTCTACAGCTTCAACGAGGCCTGTGATGTTTTAAAAAAGGTGAGTAAAAATGTAAAAAAAAAAAAAAAAAAAAAAAAAAAAAAACAGTTTTATAATTGTTTTAAGGAGCAGTGTTGTAGAAATACAGTCTAACTATATTTGACAAATTGGCGCACTCTTGTGGGGGAAGAAGGTATGGCAGGGAATAACAGGAGACACAAAGGGCTTGTTTCTTCCATTTATCTCTCAGGGCCAGGTGGCCCACAGCAGTGCCTGTGTTTATGTGCGCGGCAGTCTACGACTCCCTCCTGCCTCCTCTCACAGCAGCAAACTGATTTTGTCTGTCCTGCAGTGTGGTGACATCATCCCAGAGGCGAAGTCTGTGCTGGAGCTGCTGCCCAGCAGAGCGGAGGCCAGAAATAAACCAGACTTCCCTGTTATTGTCATAGAGGGCCTGGATGCCACAGGTTAATGCCATTACCTCATAAATAAATATGTGATCAGTTTGATGTATAGATGTCTTGCTAAAGTGATGGCCGGTTGTTCTCTGCTAAAACCATTATCTGCCAGTGTGCTTGGCCTAATGGAATATCATGTGTCATGACCTCAGAGAAGTTACATCACTATGAAAATGGTTTATCGAGTAGCTTGCTCATTTAATACTGTTTTCAAACCTCGTGAAAACTCAACTCATGGGAGTTTTATGTCAACTTTTCAAGTTTCCATTCAGTCCCTTATTTGATTTAATAAAGCGAAAAAGGATGAATTGCACCTTATGTGCTTTGTGCCCTTTCCCCGTTTGTGAAGTGACTCCTTCTTCCACCTCCCCTTGCCATCACAGGTAAGACGACTTTGACCGAGTCTCTAAGGGATACCCTGGGGGCCACGCTTCTGAGGTCCCCTCCCCAGTGCCTGTCTCCCTGGAGAGCCCGCTTTGATCAGGAGCCACCCCTCATCCGCAGGGCCTTCTACGCTCTGGGGAACTACATCACTGCGGAACAAATAGGTCAAGAGGGCATGAAGGCGCCCGTCATTGTTGACAGGTAAAGACAACTGAGACGTTTTGTAACCTTCTTTTCTCTTGTAAGACGTTGTGGATCCCGCAGAGATCAACAACTGTACAACTCAATATTTAATGTAGTAAGTTGAAATGCTATTCATCCGTCACTCACCCTTAAACCCACAATCTATTACCCGCTCATAGATTTTGGCACAGCACAGCCGCTTACGCCATCGCCACAGCAGTGAGCGGCCAAGTCGCGAACCTTCCAGGAGAGGGTTCCGAGGTGTACCGGTGGCCCAGTGACCTGCTCCAGCCCAGCCTGGTGGTCTTACTCACCCTGGACCCCGAGGAGAGGAAGAGGAGGCTGAGGGACAGGGGACAAGGAGAGACCAACGAGGAGCAAGAGCTGGATCACAACCAGCTTTTCAGACTCAGGTGAGATAGCTTTAGCGCATGTACATAGTGTATTTGCTGAATGTGCACAAGTTTAGTTTAAGTTAGTCATTTAAAATAAAGAGGCCTGCAACAGACGATCATTTACATAAACAGTTAATCTGTGAGTTGGTTATTGAAAATCCACAATTACTCATTCAAATTAAAAACACAATTAATTGATTTAATTGTTGACATTTAATTTTCTAGCAGCCAGCTAATCCATTAATCACCGTATCTTTTCAACACCAATACAGCTGTTTAGAGATTACTTGAACTGTATTGATAATAACAGGTATTTGTCAAAAAGGAAACACCCGTTTAATGACAGAGATATCACAAATTTACACCAAAAGATGAAATAATTGGTTTAGATTTAGCATTTTTTTCACACTTTTGTGTGATTCCAAATCCCCTAATAAAAATTAAAATTTTGTATAGTAGTCATACAGTGCAAGATAAATATAGTTCTTCTAATAGGTTTGTCTCGCATAACTTTTTACTTATTTGTCTGAGGTCCACTCTGATGACACAGACAGGAGAACGACCTGTTATGCATATGTGGACAAATGTTTTACATACTCTGATGTAGGAAGCTCTCTTTCACTGTGAAAGCGCAGACGGGTGCAAACTGTACTGTACATTCACAGTCAGGTGGACTCAGTCTTAGTCAGATCCATCAAACACTTAACAATCAATTATTCTCCCGCGGGAGAAGCAGCTGATGAGAAAGATCAGGTGATTAGTTGCTGAGCTGCCGTGCTCCATTAAGCTGGTCAAAACTCGGCCCAGTTAGTCGCTGCTCAGACGGGTCGATGGCTGCTTTCATTCATCCTCCGTCCTGACATAATGGCCTTTCCACACGGGACGGCCAGATGTTGGGCCGGCGGAATTAGAAAACGGAGGGAGTTGATGGTTTGCCTCTGAAAGAATGAGAGATTCCGCGGAGTGAGTAAATCACTAACACAAGGACAATTCTTCACTGGTCCCAGGAAGTAGCTGTACCCTGAGCCATCTGTGTTATTTCACACAGATGTAGTTTATTTTACACCTTACTGTGCAGCAAAGCTGCAAGCAATCAGAATACTTAAGAGTTGTCCTGTTTATATTTGTAGTTTCCTCACTTGTTGACCAATGTCTGTGTGTGTGTGTCTGTGCAGAGTGGAGGAGGCTTATCGGAGGATCAGTGGCCCAGCTTGCGTCACTGTGGATGCTAGTCCTTCCGCAGACCAAGTGCTCCAACAAGTGCTGCTTTTAATTAGGGGCAAATGCCACTTGTAAACAGTTCTCCATCTCCCCTGCTGGCAGCCAAGCATCAAGTGGATGCAGTTCCTCCTTTCGCCACTGGATGCCAGTAAGGTGCTGTGAATGTGACAGTCGCTGGGCCGGAGGACAGATTGGACTGTGGAGAAGAGATTCTATTCGCAATGAGTAAAGGTTGAATGGCCAGGGGCCAGAACCACATGCTACAATCAGAAATACATATTCATGCAGACACTCCAACACACAGACACAAAAGTATTTTCGAGAAGTGTGCATTCAACTGCTGTTGTTGTAAAGCCTTCAGACGCAATGTACTGCGGCTGCACTTTTATCTGGACTGACATTGAGGAAATGGATAGAAACATCCATATAAACACCACCGAGTTTGATTTCATTTAAGTGCACACAAAAGAAGAACTACGGGACCCATTCTATTTCCAGCAACTTTGATTTTGCTAAAAATGTTTCAAATTAAAAGGAAATTACGGTCAACATCTGTTTGCGGTCTCTCCTTGAGCGATAACGTCTCCCACAAACGTCTCAAACAACTTTGCTAACAGTGCGCGCCACATGCTTGTGCGCTGGCGTCCTTCCATAAGTGCATATAAACTTTATATGAACATGTTGCTTCTTTGCACAGGCACTGCAGATTGCTATTTCCTTTAGTTCTGCTGTGGGATATAGACACAGCTGAGGCCACTTGTACTTATAATCTCTCACAGTGCAAACCATTGAGTGAGATCACACAGCGCTGTTTGGACTTGATGTTCTCATGAGCGCATGCACATTTACTAAGAGCATATACTGTAACTCATTTATATAGGGAGGAAGTGTATATTTGGCCTGTGTGATGGGAAGATTAATTGGGAGTTTTAGTAATTATGAGCTTGGCAAAGCTGCGGGCTGGGGAAGACAGAGTGACCCATCTCTTTTACTGTGATGCATCAGCAGAGCGCCAACCAATGCAGACCCTATTCATATGGCAATTAATGGAGCGCTGTATATCAATGTCATTGCATTTGCTCCCCCACATAAGCGCACGGATTACTCCCACAGCCAGTCCCGGCGATTCAGTGTTTTACTGCGCGGAGAGGTGCTAGCGGACTGAAGCCGCACCATCGCATGTAGCCACATAAACCGACCGAAGGTGTCGTTACGTTTATGGACCACAGATTCCTGCATGAGGTATCCGAGCACAGTTTACTGAATTCATAAGCTGCCTGGCGAGTTTGTGGAGTTTTGATTACCATTAGGGCAGACATACCTGAATGCAAAGTTGCGTGTGCCTGCGGTGTCAGCCATATTTCCCTGTCAGATGTTGTTAGCGTTGATATTCTTGGCAACAAAAAGTGTATAGTGATATCATGCCATTACTTGCCCCGCAACACGGGGGTAATATGACATTAATGGCCCATAATCACAGTGCATTACACATGCAGTGAAATAATTCGCTTCACATTTGTCACAGTGTTTTCTCCTTCGTGGAAATACTTGCGATTTTTTTTTTTCCCTTGTTGTTTTTGTCACTTAGCCAGGATACACCCAATAACAACACATCCACACGCTGAATGTCTGTTTCGAAGTTGCGGTTTGAGAACTGAAGTTAATAACTAATGCAGCCGGCTTCTAATCACGTGGCTGCTAGATAAAAGTCCGAGCCGCATTGTAATGGAAAAAACTAAGATCCGTCTGACGATTAATGCATTAGAAGCTTGGGCCTTGCACTCAAAGTCCAAACGTGCAAACACACCGTACAATTACAAAAGCAGGGGAGCAGAGGACTAGACGTGCACACGCGCATACACACACACCACCCTGTATGGGGCCACTTTGCACTACACTCCTCAACTTCAATATTTCATCTGCACAACAGAGAAGGAGCAGCAAAGAGGAGGAAAGCCCTCCATGAAATAATTAAAAATCCAGCAGGGATGCAGCAGCACAGCAGCCGCCATCCCATCCTAAGTAATAGATCAAATGAAAGCTGTCCCTCAGATCATTAATAATGAGTGTGGTATGGAGACTGTAGGGGTAAGGGTGGGAGGGGGAGTGGGAGTGGGAGTGCGTAGGGCTGGTACAGGTTGGGGGAGGGAGTGAGGGCATCGGGGAAGGTGTTTTTATGTTTGAGTGTGGCTGGGTGGGGGTGCTGAATAGTAGTCTGAGTCCCCTGGCAAACACCCCAGTGAACCTCACTTGGCAGCCACATGAAGCGGCATGGCAAGAGGAGTCATGCATATGATTTGGCACAAAGTGTCTGCCAAACTCTAAAGACCCAACAGCAACATCTATATATACATCCCGTGTCAAATAAACAACATTTTTACAGCGGGAACGGGCAGGTGAACGCGCGCTAATAACGCTCCTTTAAATCAGTGACGCCCCAGAGCGGCGATGTGATGGTGGATTTTTTTTTTTTTTTTTTTGGGAAAGCCGAGTTAGACGGGGATGGGTTGCCAGTGGTGGGGGAGGGGAGGGATAAAAGGGGGGAACGGGGGGCCGAGGGGGAAGACTGAAAAAGGAGGTGGGGGGGCGGCGAGAGTGACGGGAGACGCTGTGTATGTTGCGGGCTCAAGTCCCTGCAGATTCCTCCAGCTGGCAGGTATAGCGTGTTTCCCCTCATCCTCCCCTCACCCCCAAATGCAGAATAAAGCATTCCACGAGAAGCTTCAATCACGGTCCAAGGTGTTACCTAAAGACAACCTCAGCCTCCCCGACGACTGGCAGGTTTGGCGTGCGCGTGGGAATTACACGAAATTGGATTAAAAATGATTAAAACCGAGTTACTGCAGAAACAAAATTCCAAAATGTGTTTACACGGGGCATTTAAGATCAGCGACTAAAATAACCCGCTCTTACTTTAAAGACATTTAAATGGGATTAAGGAAAAGTAATCAGATTATATCACAGAGTTTAAGTTAAGAGGTTGAAATAAAAATCTTATTCCCTCCTATTCTTCCATCTGAGCCTTATTTCCAAATAAAATCTCGCCTTCTCTACACTCAGCGGGGACCCCATAACTGCGCGCGTAAACACACCACATACGTACACACCACCACCTCTATGGGCACAGCAGGTGGTGGCAGACGCCCGAGCGCTGTTTCGCCGTGAATGATGGGTGGTTGGATGTAAAAACACGGGGGATCCCGGGAGCGGGAGAACTGATCGCTGGTGAAACGTTTCTCAGAAAAAAACATACAGCGAAAACTCAAAATGAGGTGGAAATTGCAAAAAAGCGAGGCCCGAGACGGGGGAATTACTTCGACGGGGCGAAAAAAGTTTTGAAAATATCCCATCAAGAAACAGATGTATAATTCAGCAGCTTTTCATCATCATGCTCACCCATTGTCATGGCGTCTGAACGCGCATTTGCAGGGGCAACGGCGGCGTCTCTGTCGGTAGGTGCGGGTATCAGGCGCAGCGGGCTGTGTATTCATAATGCCATTATATATTCAGGTTGTGCTTATTTTCTGATGTTTTCAGGGGATAGGTTCTGTATAGTGTGTGATGATTGCATGAAACCTCACCAGTTTTGCCTGGCTGCTGTTGGGGAGGCTTCACCAGGAACGGTTAAATATTTAAACACTGCTGTGAGATCTCATTAAAAACGGCACATCAGCCCCCATAAGGCCCCTACAGCACTCCCTCACACACTCCCCAAAACCCAGTTAGAAGTCGGTGGAGTGTGACAAAACAGTTATTGTCTATTTACTGTGGAGAACTTGTGATAAATCATCATCCTGTCAAATAAGGCAGCTGGCAGTCGTGTTGACGAGTGGTAAGTCGTCATACTGGGGAAGAGAATGATTGAGACTCAGTTCTGTTTGACAGCTGCAGACAAGCAGAAATATGCCAAAAACAAAATAACATGACAACTAGACCAGACTAATATTTCCATAACACACATGCGAAAACATGGCTCAGAACAAACTTCGGCTCTCTAGAGCCTTCCTTGCCTCCTCACAAAATCTGCGCAATTAATTCCAACACTATTGTTCGGGGCTTCCCTATTTTTAGCCTGGCTGCCCTCTCAAATAAATTGATTTCCTGTGGCAAACTTGCAATGTTCCTTTTCCCCTCTCCCAACACACATACGCCGCTTCTCTTCCCCCAGAGGAATAAATCAAAGGCAGCGCTGCCAACTTCTGCGCAGCTTTGTATATGCATCTCTTTTTATACTTGAGAATGGTTTATTTTTGTTTCAGTTCCATTAATGCTTAGGCATGTCTCCTACTTCATCAGGCATCAGCAGACAGCTGAGAAGCTGCTCGCCTGACAGGCGAGTGGATGACTGACTCTCAAAATACCTAAACCAACTGGCTCCCTCTGCCTTTCCCCTCGCGTTCTGGTCTTACTTTTTGATTTGGCCTCTCCTGAGACACAAGAGGTGTGGTTTTTTTTTGCGTGGTCCCTGGCCATAAAAATAATGACTGGGTCAAAAACAAGAATAAGCTCTCACATTGCGGGAAGATATTTAAACGCCCTGCACCACACATAAATAAAAGTAGAGCAACTTGATCCTGGATTCGTGTAACAGCGTCAGGGGAACCACTGGTCTTTGATGAACACTACCAAAGACAGATGCATCGCGGATGGGGGGGGGGAGCTGTGCTTGCAGGGGGAAGAAGAAATTACAGTGCTTAGACTGGCAAAGAAAGTGAGAATGATACTCGGGAATATAAATCATTAAGCAGAGCAAATGTTTGCTCAACTTCAATGGGACAACTCTGTAAAAGTGATCATGTCGTATACCAATTTAGTTTTAATGATGCACCAAAGGCTTGCTTAAGTTCTTTTACAAATTCATGAGTGCATTTTCCCCAAACCAGATGACCAGGGATTTGGAGAGGCTTACGCTTCAATTTTTGTTACTCACTGCCGTTGTCACAGACTGCAGTGTGACAAGTAAAGGATTGTAAATAAGACCTTTGGGGTGTGAACGCACATAGCGGTAGAAATGGAGAGGGAGAGGAGAAGAGAGAGGAGCAGAGACGCAAATAAAAGAAACATACCCCTAGATCCCAGTTCCTTATCCTGACTAAGCCATCTGAATCCCTCTACACCCATTTAGCTTGCTCACTCTATGGCTCTCCTGTGCGAGAGCCGAGGCATTTGCCTACTTTACAGTCTCCTCACTGCACCGTGGAAAATATTGAGTTTATAGCTGCTCATCTCCATAATCAACTCCGTGTACCTAGCAGCCAACAGGAGGGACTGTGAACTAACAGGGGAAAAAGATTCACTCTGGCTTCACCTCCCAACTCTTCCCACGAGTCACTCCTCCTGTCTTGTAAACAGAGTTTAGTGAGCAGACCTCGGGGGCCGCTTTAAGAGCAGAAATTATTTTCATGAATCTCTCACTTTGAAGCGCGCTCAGAGCTGCCCATCGCCGATAAGAAAGCTTTAATAGTCAAGGATGTGGTCAACTGTGTGTAGAATACATTGTGGAGAATGGGTATTATGGATTTTTTTTTTCTTCAGTGTTTTCATGTTAGTCTTAAATGTTAAATGTTTAAAAGTGCACACTTCTACATATCTGCCCTGGACAGAAACTAAACAAGTAGGCAAAATTTTCAAAAACAAGATTCATGAGAGGAACATCAGGTAAACCACACTGTAAAGAAAGAAGTAAACAAAACAAACAAAAAAAAAACTCTTACAACCCTTTGGAGAGCCAAGTGATGATGTAGCTGGCTAAAGCCTGGCTGGAGCAGTTATCCATCTCGCCCTGTGCTGCCAGCTGTCAGAGTACACAGCTCCAGCTAGCCGCCGGTGGCAGGTGTAATCAATATGGACTCCACAGAGAGTTGCACTACCAGAGGCCAGTCTCCACTCTCTAACCCATCTCTGTCTCTCCGGGGGAAACAGTAGGCAGGCAGGCAGGGAGAGTACGTTTGATGTCTCCTCCGGGCCAAGATGGAGCAGCCCACTATAGCTCTGTTTTCAGGGAGATGATTAATCCTGCCTATTGGATGCAGCATCATGTTTGAGTTAGAACAACCTGTTTTTATCTGACTGAGGTGGGTATTTGTGCTCCTGCAAGAAGTTGTCTTGTTAGAGAGACTGTATGGTTTTACTTACCACTTGTAGCCGCAGACAAATACAGCATTACTTACATTTTAGCACCCGGATTTTCTTTCTTTCTTTTTTTGTTTGAACTACTACCAATATACTCCAATCATATGTGTGGCAGAGTTTACTTTGTGATTTTGCTGTCACTATTTTTGTGTGAGCATATAGCGTCACTATTAAGATCTTGGATTGTAGTCAGTTATTAAATATAGTCAGTCTAAATATAACACCAGATGCATACATCGCATCCTTATCCCGGTGATGAATGCAGTGCATTATATTCCACAGCTGATGACACCGCCTCTAAACACTTCTGAGCTTCTAAGCTTCCTCATGCATTTCATTTTGTACGGAATTAATCCTTCATTTGTTCTCTATGAAGCCATTAGTATTAATGGCAATATACAGTGACAACACTTATTAAAGATCCACCATGCTGTCAAGTTGTGTAGGAGTTCTGACTGATGCATCATTAACATTAATTTGAGGAGGGGACAGACGGACAGACAGACAGTGTAATAAACCCACACACACAGTCACTGAGCGGCGCCCCTGAAGGTACTCACCTCCCCACCTAATTTAAAGCAGTCGCGCGGCGCCGCGACGGAGGAGAATAAGCAGCGAATTTAAAATGATCTTTCATTTTAATGACTTGTTGTTGTCTTTAAAAAATCATTTTCTGAAATGTTTCAGGGGATCCGCGGAGGAGTCAGCTAATTTAAAATAATGTATATCTTGCCTGGAGTCAAAAATGTTATGTATTTGCATGCATGCACACATATAGACACACACAGAGGACTGAAACATTTAGGCAAGGGAGTTGTATTTCTTTTCCGAATCCAACTGTGTCTTAGAGGAATTTTGTACTGTAATTACTGCAGTTTTTGGTTTTGCTACTTATCAAGAAAGTTACCCCTTCTCTTGGTCTACGATCGTACTCGCGCTTAACATCTACAATGCAGCAGTGGCTGCAATAGTTTTAAAGTTAACGGCTTTAAAGTCGGCTCGTAGAGCAGATCGACTCAGCTCCACTGCATCGCGACGGCAGAGCGTTCCACGAGAGCTCTGCAAGAATGGCACTAGATCAAAAGCAATTGAGTCAGCTTCACAAAAGAGTTAAAGGCAATTGCAACTGGTAAATCTCAAAACCACCTGACAAAGGCTGACCCCTGGGTTACCCTGGAGGAAGTCTAGCAACAAAAGGCAGAGATAGTATTACAAGGTTAGGTCTATCTTACAGATGTATGAGCTGAACTCCACATGCACGCAGGGGAGGAAATCTCTGTGACAGCCATTCCATTCTGAAGTGGAAAACGTTATGTATAAAAAAAAAAAAAAGGAGTGATAATCTAGTGTAAGACATAGATGTAAGCAAAACCCATTTTACATCAACACTCCCACACTAATGGATTTTCACAAATAGGGAAGAAACCCAAAACACCCTCAAGGTGTAATATCCCTCTATCTTGGCATGATTAATACCCACGGTGCCGTGTTTTAATTTATAAAGTCACTGGTCCATTGGATTTCTCTTTTACGGCCGTGTCAGCCCCGGCGACACCCAACCCCGCTCTGCAGGAGTTACACGACACCGTGTTATTTGGCCCAAAAATGTTAACACATCACTCTTTTATGTCTGGTAGCTTTAAAACACCTTCTGTCCTTTTTTAAAAACCAGCACAGTCGCTCTTTCTTGTTGTGCAAGCAGGGAGACGCAGCCAAAAAGGCGAGGTTCACAGCTTGAGCGCGAACGAATGGAGAAATGAGCGGGGAGGAACAGAAATGATTTATAAATAAGAATATTTAAGGACCTCCTGAACTTGTTTGTGTGTGTTTGGCACTGAGAGACGGTGTAGCTGTTAAAAGGAATGAGGTGTAAGTTGACCTTAAAAAAACTGATTTCAGAATCCTATTATTCACCGTGCGCCTAGATTCTGAAGTTTGGAGTATTTGATCACAGACACATACAGGAACCTCAGAAGGTTTACTCAGCCTCTCCGATGAAGACACTGTAGCTATGTGTGTGTGTGGGCGACATCTTTCAATCACTTTCGCTTCTATCTTCGCACACTCCCTTTTCCTCCTTCCCTCTGACCTCGATTTTCTCCCCCTCCTGAACGACTGATCTTCTCCTCTGACCTCAGACTGGCCGGGCCGCCCGGGGAGGGACGGATCAGAGCAACGCGGTGGCCCATTTAAAGTTAACTCCTCTACTTTACAGTACGTCTGATGCAACGCGTCAGCTGCGCGAGCGAAACAAAAAACTCAAAGCCGCTGAGCTCATTTCAAATTCAGACGGTATTCACGGGGCGGTGCGCGGCTTTAAGGCGACCATGATTTGGATTTATTTCAAGAGAGTGTGCTGCTGCAGCCTGTAGCACAATCCCAAGCTTGATGTCTCTTATTACTTCTAACTATTGTTTGAAAGCAGACAGGCAGAGATCACACCTGTTCGCATGGTGTAAAAAGACTTACTGGAGGGTCGTTCCCGACTCTAATGTTTATTCCATCCTCTGCGCCGTCCCCACAGGCCACTGAAAACGTTGTGGATTATTTAATAGCGCTGTATACTGATGGCAGGCTACAGTTTCACTGCCACTTTATGATCTGAAGCTGGGAAAGCTATCTTTCAGCTGAAAATATGGAGAATGCTAGAGGTAGAGACATCACTCATTGCTATATAGCGTTCTTTACACGCCGTCGCAAGTCCCCATTCAGAGGTGTACACAAGTCAGGGGGTAAGACAAGCTCGGCGCGCACATTAAATCTAAGTTTGCAGACAAATTGGTCAGAGCTTGGCCGGAGATTGCTTTGATTTATGGGGTAATTACAGAGTTTTGCTGCAGCATTGATATGCCGGGGCCGTCTGCGCTTCGGGTTCTTGTGTACGGTTAATAACAATGAAGCTGTCGGGCCTCGGAGGCAAGCAGAAGTCTGATGTTACCGGTGGTATGATGTGTGTGGTGGCATATCTCATGTAGCAACCACAAGTCATATAGAGGCAATGTTATATTACACTGCAGTCTCCAGTCTGTCTGCGCATCCCGGCTGAGAGAGTAATCAGATAAGATAATGTAGTCAGGAGAGAGAAAGAGAGAGAGAGAGGTGGGGTGGGGCGGGGTGGGCAATAACTATAACACTCACTGTCAGAATGGGAGTGCATCCCTGGGAGGGAGGACCTAGCACTCTCCGCACACACGTACGCAGTCACGCCTGACGCACACCTACACCCACACGCACGCACGGAGTCGAAACTGCAAAGACGGGGCGGCGAGGGCTAGCCATACGGGGAGGATGTTTATAGAGCTGCCGGGCTCAGTGCATCTTTCAGGCTGCATTATGGGGGCTATCCTAATTGGTGGCAGCGGAGGCAAGAGGTGGGCCTCATTGGAGGTTCAACCAGGGGCTAGCAGTCTCACAGCATCTCAGCAGCTCATATTTCACCGCACTCCAATGTGCTAAGAGGGTCACACGCACGCGCGCTCTCGCTCGCTCGCTCGAAAAAAGCGCGCAAGCGCCGGCGCACGTGCAGATTTGCAAATTAAAGTTTGCTTTAACATATACACGGGCAACTGCAAACTCTTTCACACCCTTACAGATGCCCCGCATATGGGCCAAGATACACATTTGAACACGCACTCCCAAGCTCCCAAATTCCTCCCACTGTAAGCACTAATCAAGAATGATCTAATGCCAGCAAAGTACTCCCTTAATCAGGAAGATGAGTGACTTAATTTCCTTTTAATTGAACTACGATAACATACATTAACATGTAAATATATAATCCTACTGTTTACACTAACCCTGTCTGCACTTTAGCCACTTTAGAATTATTCACTTTATTCCTCTATGGACGCTTTAAAATGTTTCATATATATATATATTGTGTGCCGTTCTGTTTTTCTTTAAAGTGTCTTGTTGCTGCTCACATGTGCCTTAACTTTGGCCCCCGGGGGCAAATAAAGTTTTTTCACCTATTCATCAAAGTGAAAACCTGACAACATGGTGGAGCAGAGATTTAATTCTAAATTTGGATTTCAGTCTATTACATTATGCAGCAAAACATCTTATTTTCCTCTGATGAGTTAAAAAACAGAGTTGTCTGTTCATCAGAGCAAACTCCGTGTTTTGGTTATTGCATTTTGAACAACACTGGCAGATATGATTTGATTAAAGTCAATCTATCTGGCCCTTCCCTGTGTAACAGATATTGTGCTGTCACAGCTCCCCAAGGATCTGTGGAGATTGAGATGACGCTGCTTTCCAGTTTCCACTGAAGCTTCGAAGACCCTCGGGCCATTCTCACGCTACTGCAGACAAATTTGGAAAGACTTTTTTCTTTTACTTACTCAACATCTTTCAGTAACCGCAAGCATTATTTTAACAGCTTTTCCGTCTCATTAAATACACCCAAAACAATTCAAGACTGGTTTAGCGTCTTCTTCTTCTCCCCTTCCTCTCTTTTTTTTTTTGGTTTTCACACGATATAATTGTACAGCCACTGTGTTGTGTAGTTTTGTGGGATGTGTGGTAGAAAAGCTGCTGCAGTTAGAGGGGGCAGAAAAAACATTTTTATTTTATTTATGTCATTATTTTATTCAGTTTATTCTTATTTTTATTTTATCTTACACTTTTTTTCTTTCTATTTTCTCCCTTGTACTTTTTTTTAATGCAACTGAGCTACTGTGACCAAGCTCTTTCCTCCGTGGATCAATAAAGTGTGTCTAAGGCTAGGTCTGAACATTGAGATTACACTTAAAAAGAGACAGAAATCACCTTAGCCCGGTCATCAAGCCAAGTGAGAGACGTGCTACTGGAAAATGTTGCTTATTATTTTGGCCTCTGAGCGAGACGCACACCTGTAGGAAACAGACTGCACATACTAGACTTTCAGGCCTCTGGCTGTTTCTTTGAATGTCTCATCTTAACTTCCACTATGGATGAAGTTTGCATCAAATACCCCCCACCCCCACCCCCCTTCCGCTCTCTCTACCAGCTAGTACTTTGCTCTAGTGCAAAGTGGAGCTCTGTCTGATCACTGGGCTGAGCAGATCCCACTGCGAGGGACTTGAGGGGCTCGACTGTGTGATTAAGCAAGCCTGGGTTCCACCAGCGGGCCACCGGAGCAGATGTTCTCATTAAAAATGCAGGCTCTGTGAGCGAAGGAGATTGCCTTGTTCCAGGCAAAACCTGGCCGGAGGTTGAAAGCTCTCATTCCTCTCACTTGTGAGGCCAGCCAAGTTTCAATGCCTGTACACCCTCTAAGCAATGTGGCAACCACAAAAGAATGAATTATTCCAACAGCATCATGCAGTCTTATTCCCCTCAATTCACTGTCAGAAGGAAAAAGTATTGCTTCAGCTTCTGTGTTAAAAATTAAATTTAAACTGCGGGCTTGCGGTCTTCCGCTACGTCTCTGACTTCCTCGTCGCTACTTTGCGGATCTCAGTGGGGTGTAGTTGTTGAACATCTCATTTAGTGACTGAAGAAACGAGAGGGAAACATTTTAGCATTTTCAGCATGAGCATTAAAGGGCAGATGAACACTCTGGGTTTTGGGACTTAAGAACAAGCTGCTGATGACAGCTTGGGATATTCCATCCTTTCCAGCTGGCACATAGATGAAGGCTGGTACAATTAGCATGAAACCACAGCACACTAAAAAGTGATGCAGCACTCCAGAGGGTACAACTACACCTACAACACGCAGCTGCTTAATAGAATCAGGGATATCCATCAAAAGCTTGTGTAAACCCACAGTGAGACAGCGGCGGTCTAAAATCTTTGTTGAACCCTATGGATAATCCCCTGGGCATTAAATATTGTCAACACAGACACAGTTTGGTCTATAATGCTAAAGTTGTTGGAAAGTTAAAGGGGGATTTGTGTGATCTGGAGGGGCATTCTGGTTTTCATCAAACAACAGACGCTGGGCTGGGGGTTCCACGCTGGTGTTACCCGAGCATGTCAGCAAGAGTGTGTTTATGTGTGCTTGCTTACATGTACAGATGCATACCCCGGCCCTATGGTGTGTGTGTGTGTGTGGGAGGAAAGGTTACTGATGGATTATAGCCCTCACCTTTGAGACTGACCCCATTACTGCCCTTCACCTCACCCTCCCTTCACCTTCCTCACCACCTCTTATCCCTCTGTCCTCCAACCTCCTCTGTCTTTTTTTCCACCCTGTTCCAACACACGCTCAAAAAAAAAAAAAAAAACCTGTCTGAGCGGCGGTTGCCTCGCCACACGAGTGCACGAACATGCGAGCTGTTGGGTTGAAGAGCACGCATTTAACATGCATATCAAACAGAGGTCCTTCCCTGCTGCTGGGGGCAAACCAAAGAGGCCTCAAATGTACCAAATGTCCTAACACCATTTCCAAAGGGGTAACAAATGACTTACAACGAGGTATCGCATTCTGCATATTTGTTCAGCGAACAGCGTCAGTAAGTTCCAGGACACACCACCAACGTTTCATTCGGTTGAAAGTGTCTCGATAAGCGCAGTAGATACTGTAGTCTGCACAAATGAAAGACTCTGAGGGTGAAGGAAAGTTCAGTTGCTATCAATTTCTTCAGGGGTTTCGTTTTTTTCTGTTCTTATTCGCGTCCAGTCATTTCTCGAGAGTGGTTTGGGAAGCACTTTTATGCAGCAGAAAGAATAAAAAAATTGTTAATGTGATGCCTCAATCAAAACTTACAGGATAGAAACTGTTGATTTCGCTTGCGAGGCACGCAAAAGGTCACCAAAAACTAATGCCTTAGGGTTAGGGTTAAGTTTAGGGTTAGGGTTAGGGGTTAGGGTTCGGGGTAGGGGTAGGGGTAGGGGTAGGGGTAGGGTTAGTTTGAGACTTTTGTTGATTGTGAGTAACTTTCCCTAAACTGTCAGATAGTGGCCCAGAAGGAAAAACATATCAGCATCACTAAAAAGTTTCCTGAGACTATAGTCTAATGACAGAAGCACACACACACACACACACACACATGCACAATTATAGACACAGAGATTTATGAAACATTCTTGTTTGTAGCAGCAATCTCAATGATGCTCTCTAATGATTTACCATAGCAATATGAGGTGGGAAATACTGCCAGGCATTTTACATAATTCACTCCCCCCCCCCTTAAATATGGCACTGATGTCACTTTATGGATTATTGGGGAGGGAGACAGTTCATTATGCTCAGCTATATCTCCCCGTGTCCTGTCTGTTGCTTGTGAGTGTAACTCTCCAATGTATATAGTCCATAAAACAAATGGCGGTTGTGTAGAGCAGATTGTGTTGTTAAAAGAAACATTGTTGGTAACATTCAATGGCGAGCAGAATTTCGACATAAAAAGTGCAATAACCTGTATGTTAGGGAGATTTATGCGTCCCTGGATGGCGTGCTTCCGCCATACTGAGGATTGCCAGGTAGTAAATTAGGAAATGCCTTTTGGCTAAAAGTGTACTCTCTTCCTCTCATACACACACACACAGACACGCTGTAATGTATACGTATTACTATGCACAGTCACAGGCTTGAGGAGCAATATTGCCAATATCTAACAATATATTCGCATGGATACACACAAGCGGGTGTACATATGGGATCGCACACACAGCGAAAACAAATGCACAGAAAGCGGATTCTCTCTTCAAGCCCTTAAACACAACATTCCCTCCTCGCGTTATTTTCAGCCTTTTAACAATCCAGGGCTTCACTCTTTTTTAAGGACCCCTGACGTCACTGAAAGGGGGCTTAGAATCACAGTCTGGAAAAACACTCATTCCTCTCTCGTGCACTCACACTCAAGCATGCACACAGCCCTGAGAAAGAAACCATTATGACACCTGATAGGGGAGGGAGATGTTAGTGACACTTGGTCAAGTCTTTAAAGAGTTAATGCGAGCTGAGAGCTGTTGTCTGTCACATACACATATGCACACACACACACACACGCACACACATGCTATAATTCCCAGTATGACTATGCTTTATTGATGGAGAGACAGGGCTGCATATCTAATGGGGGTAGCAAGTGAGAGTGAAGAGGCTGCTGGGTATGATCCATTTATATGCATGCTAATAACAGAGCACATTGGGCCTGGGACGAGCCAAGAGATCTCTCTATAATCGACCATCCATCATTAAGATGTGACTTTCCCATCAGACACAGCGCATCATTACTCTGCACACACCACAGGCACACGCACGTACAAACACACTCACCCCAAAACATTTTTTTTTTTTTTTTTCCTGCAGTTGTGCTGGTCTTTCATCACCTCTCCCCACACTGCGTATTTGTATCAATCAGGAGGAATCAGCTGCACAGACTGGAGCTAGTGAAAGTCAACAAGCTTAAACAATGGCACCCCTCTGCTCCGAAGGCTCTTTGCGAGCCGCACTTCTTTTTTTAGTGATGAAGCATGTAGCAAAGCCAGCTCCCCTCTATAAAAGACAGTGACCTGAAACCACACACGAACATTAGTCTGTGCACCACTTACGAGATCACGCATGGAGCAGTGAATTCCTGGCACAATAAATGTCATCCGCCTGTTCTGAGCGAGGGTGGCCTCGGGAGTCCTGCAGCGGTTTGGGGGTCACCGTTGAGGTTAGGGTAGCTGGTCTCCAGTGGCCCAGTGTCAAACCTCAGCTCTCACGGCCGCTCGCCGCTCTCCGAGGAGAAGGAGGAGGCGGGTTTGGCTTTTTGCCCAAAAAAGTAAGGGCACCGTGGGGCCCTTCCGTTCCTGGAATGCCACTTTTTTTTTTTTTTTGGAAGCACTCTAATGCACCACAGCGCACCCACCAGAAGAGAAGACAAACCTAATTGTGTTGGCTTGAACAAGCATAGTTTGAGTGTGATTTCATATATTTTACCGTGGCTGGCCTCCTTGTTATCTTTTACGCTGAAAAAGGGGCAATTCATTCAACTCTTACTTAAGAATTATTAATATTTTTCTAACTCAGCATCAGTGACGTTCAGATTTGGTCGCATATTTCTCAAGATTGCACAAACATGATGCTTGATGGTAAACGGTTCTCATCACAAATCCAAAGCAAATAATTGCTGGAAGAGAACATTCAGACACCGGTGCGCTCATACAGCACTCGTCCATGCATCATTAAAACACTGAAACACATGCACACAGTCACACGCACTAACTCACAGAAAGACCTACATATGGCAGGCTGCGAGCAGGCGAGTTGGGCAGCTGGCCGGCATTAAATTGGATCTCTGGGTTCCCCACTGTTCAGTGGGACTTAAAGCCATATTAAAGGCATCTCCTAAGGTTGTGCAGCAGTGGGAGAGAATGGACAGTGGCCAAGGAAAGCAGCCTGGTGCCAGCCACACCCCTGGAGGACTGCATCTGCTCTCAGTCTCAACCGTGGCCCCTTTATGTTCGGCATGACATATCGTCCCGTGTGCCCATATGCCAGTCGTTCCACACTACATGTACTTTAGCACAGGGCCATGCTGCTGCACGGGGGCAGTGCACTCAAACGAATCACTGATTATGTGAATCAGTTCATTATGTGACTTGGAGTTCACCTTTATCGATTTATGGGACAACGTATAAATGATAACCTTGCGTGTAGAGCTTTGACTCCATCTTTTGGAATTTATGTTGGGTATTATTTAATCTGTTGAAGCGTCAGTACGGGAAGGGAGTGTGTTTGTGCTTCCAGTTGCCGCTCGCGACCGGCCACTTGGTGCGTTGCAGATTGCGTAGGCAGATGCTACTTTATGTGCCAAGCTCATTTTTATCACCAGCTTGTACTATACGCCGTTGACATAAAGCTAGTGGTGCAGTCATGCCTGAAGAAAGTGAGAAGGGTAGCTTGTGGAATCATTTCCCTTTGTATTTCACACATAATTGAACTGGTCTCATTTCCTGCAAAAAAAAAAAAAAAAAATTCAATACAGAGGCTACATTTCAGAGGTGATTAAAATCTCCCATGAAAGAGCGAGAACGCTCCAATGAATGAGTATTATTCCAAATGTTTTATGCACGATTCTCTGTCTGATCAAAATAAACATGCAAGGGTGTAAATGCCCGATTGGAGTTGAAGAAACGCTGTCTCTCAAACTGCCACTTTGGCAGTAGCCCTGAGAGACAGGAAGGATAATGGGAGTAGTCTAATAAGTTTGTTTGGCTTGTTAGTGTGATTGTTTTCTCACAAAGCTAATTAACTGTCTTGGCCCCAGGGACCCTCCATTCTATATCCCGCTATCACCACCCATCCACACACACCCACACACATACATACACATTCATCTATCCTTCCCCACCTTGCCCCCCCCCCCCCCTGAGCTGCCTCCTCTTTTACCCTCGCCAGCGACAGTTCTGTGTCTCTGTCTTCGGATCCTGTCATGTGTAAATTGATGGAGGGTCTAGTGATTGTCTGCATGGTCCCAAGGTGCCTTTCCCCACTACACAGGCATCCGCTGGATTCTTTCTGGTCCACAGTTGATTACGATAAATCAATCTGAGGGGTCAAACACTTGGGCTGGGGCAGTGTCATCTCCAGTAGCCGTGGGGGTAAGCCGGACCCGGGATAAGAGGGCGTTTCCCTGAAACCCTATGACCCCCTCGACCACTCTTGTTTCCGCGGTGAGACCTTCATTAAGGGACAAATCTGTTCCTGGAGAACAAAAAAAAAGAGGGGAGGGAGGAGAAAAGTGTGGGATGCTCTTGTTTTTCATCACATCTTTCTAGCCTCTACCTCTGGTGGCCTTATTTCTCTGTCTGGTCGGGCTGGAAAACTGACAGGTAACGGCAGAGCAGGGCAATAATGCCATTCCCCTGGCCTGTATAGCAAATAATGCCGGAGATTTAATCAATGGTCGAGAGGAAAAGCAGGGCCAAATCAATAGAAGCCTGGCTGTTTGCTCCCACTCCTTTGAAGGTGAATCCGGGCCTTGCTACATAAATTGGACTAATTGAAGTGCATGCTAGGAAACAAGACCCTTACAAAGCATGTCTGTGTCAGCATGATACTTGTATGTGAAATTCATCAACCCAGAATTGCAGGGGCTGAGATAATAAGCTGCTATAAGCCTAGATGGAAAAGTGGAAGGGATAAACACAATATTAGCTGCCTTTGAACTGATAACAGCAATTTGTAAAGCGTGGGTGTGCTGCAGCGGCATCAACCACTCGGTTCGCCTTGTGGAATTAAAGCTCATATTTTATTTTAAGCAGTGTGAAAGGGTATGTTTCATGGCTCTGCGTACTGTAACAAGAGTGTTCCCCTTCATTTATCTATCACAGAGTAGCATCAGTGATCTATGTTTCCATACTGTACTGAACACATGTGAGTGTTAAAAGGGCCCCTCTGCAAGCTGAGCTGAGGACATAAATCCAGTGACAGTGATACATCTCATCAGCAGAGACAACAAATTAAAAACACTCAGCCATGAGACACCGCTGTTCAATAAATTGGCCTTATTTTCAGGGGGGAAAATGGGGCATTCCTCGCACAGAACAATCAATCAGAGTAAATGACCCTGCTATTCACAAATCTGTCACAGCGGAGCTTTGTTGTATTAACCATCAGACCTATCTGATGGTCAAGTTGAGATCTTCCCCGAGCCCTCATTCCATCTCAGGTCTCTCTGGGGAGGGGGTGGGGCCCTAAGGTCTTGGTTCTAAGGTTGGCCTTAATTAATAAGTTCTGTCGTAATGGTGAGAACAACAGGAGGTGTTAACCCTGTTAGCAGAGTGGCATGTTATAGCATTAGGCGCTTCAGAGGGGGGAGGATGGGGCAGGGAGGAATTAAAAGATCTCCACTGTGGATTGGCTCACAATGCACCAGGAAGGAGACCTGAGCCCAAATGAAATGATTGTATCAGATAGAAATCGATAGCAATCCATGCCTTCCTTAATCCTGCACTAGCTCCCAGATCACTCCCCGGTGCAGGCAATCTCTCAGCCATCATTACGACACGCAGATCGATAGCGGGCAGCAAGGCCTCTGGTTAAGTTTCTGGCTACACTGCAAAAGTATGGGAGACGGGTGTAAAGGAGAAGGGAGACGGGACAGGATTATGAGAGGGGCCCGCGTTAGGTGTCTGACAGAGTAGAGCTGCATGGCTGTTGTTAGAGGTAATTAACAAGAGAACAGGAAGCAAGTAAGCAACCTTGCCAAAAGAAAATCTAAAAAAAAACAACAAAAAAAAAAACAAAAAACACAACAACTTTAAATCCTGCCAAAGCTCCGAAGCACAGAATCTTTTGTTGTGTTATTATCTCACAATAGGGGATTTGAGTTAAGCGCCAAGCATATTCCGCTTCAAGAGATGGATGATGAAGCCTGGAACTGTGTTTTATGGTTGTAATCAGAACAGGTGCACGTCATCTATCAAGGCGTAATAAAATTTTACAAAGTGCTTTCTTGTCTGCAATGCTCTCAACATCCTGTTTCAGTTTGTGCCACAGCCAATGAGAGAGCCCATCTCGCACGTCTCACCGGCGACACCGGGCGAAGAGAAACAGGCTTGAGTTAGCACGGAGATTTGGGCTGCGCCGCCGTCGCATTAATTTGATGCAAAGCAAGAGAGAGAGATGAAAACAAAACAAAATGAAAAGGATAAACCGGAAGCCTCGCAAAGTGGAGGCGACACCTGCAGAGAGAGCGTCGTGAAGTAAATAAAACAACTTTGATGAGATGTTTGTGCGCGATCTCACGGGGTATTTGTCATGCGTTTTCCTCTTGAAATATTAATTGGTTTATCGTTAACACCGGTGGCCTTAACAGCGGGAGGATCCATCATTAACACTAGTGGCCTGAGCTGCTGAAAGCACAGAGAAAGCGCCTTTAGGTTGAGCCGCTGCTTTCTGTGTTTTGCAGTCAAGTCACAGTGTCTGTTTAAAAACCCTCAATTAAAAACGGCGAGTTGGGCGCTGCTTTAATGATAGCTGTGATTTTAATCAGGAGCGTCGTATTCCTAGTAGGTCCTGGAGGTCTGGAGGCCTCGCTGCACACATCAACTTATCTCCTTCTTAAAGCTCCCTTTTTTAATTTCCCACCTCAGTCAAAGTCTGCTCTGCTCTCCCGGTGCTGCCTCCCCCCCTCCCGCCTTCCCCCTCTTCCTCCACTTCTTCTCTCCCCCCAGCAGACCTCGCTGTTAGGATGCACATATTGAAAGGAGAAACACCACAAGTAATTAATTCCATTAGCATCAATATTCTACTCATGACGGCAAACACAGACAGAGCGCGAGCCGGTACAGGAAATCTCAGTGATGGAAAGCATAGCAAGAGGATATGAGTGGGAAGATGGATAGAAAGAGAAGGATTGTTTACTCTCTCCCTATTCTCTGTCTCTGTCTTATCATTTTCTTCCTCATCTTTCTTCCTCTCTGATGAAGGCGCAAAGGAACTTCTCCCAGCAATTAAGAGGGGCCGCAGACACTCTGCGTAATTACCGCCGCACATTGCTGCTGTCACAAAACTCAGCTTGCCCTCTGGTCATAAAAAAACACACTGAAGAATATTTAGAAATGAATTATTCAAAGTGATTGTTCGCACTCAATTATTCATGGGGCCCCAGCGAAGGGAGATTTGCATCTCAACGCTGTAAATATTATTAATCTTGCCAATTACAAAATTCTCCGCCGCTCCGAATTCTTCAAATGATGTTCCAAATGTGTGCGGCGTTTTACAGCCTTTAATGTTTAAGTGGCTTGAAATGAATGTGTTGCCACTTTTACAAATCATCTGGAAAACAAATCAAGCTCTCTCTCGAGTTAGATTTTTCAGAAAACAGAGTTGCAGCGAGTAGCTGCTGAGCGTTAACAGCTCAGTCTGAGTTCCGTGTTCAGCTCAAAGAAGCACCACGTGTGAAAATAGACGACTTATATTTTTCCAACTGGTTTTCCAACTGTAAGTCAAACTGATGGAAGCAACTGAAATAGATTTACAAAGCACATTTTAATGGCACCCACTAGTATGACATGTGTCACGGCAACAAAGTGATCCGTTGTTAAAGGCGCAGTTTATAATGTCTGTCTTAAAACGCAGGCAGGTGCAGATGAAAACTTGTTTGTTGTTGCCATGGTTACTTTAAAAAGTTGACTATTTGTCAGTGGTGTTTTAAAATGAGCCACCATCCATTTTTTTAATGCTTAAACACCAACAACAGCCGGGTAACCATTAACTCACGCATAATTAACAGGCTAAGTTAGCCGGCTAGTTACTTTTAGAACCCGCATTAGAGAATAAGCTTTGTTAAAGTTAATCAACCAGGGCCACACGCTCAATTAAAATTAGACATAATTTACTTGACCTGTTTACTAGTTAACAGCTAAAGAACCACTGAGATCCTTTCCCCCACTTGCAAGAGACCGACATTAGTTACTGTCGATAACGTTGCCTATTGAGCTGCAGATAATCTAAGCAGTCTAGATCTACTCCGGCAGACGTGTGTGAACCCAATCTCTGAGCACTTTTATGGGTTTTCACGGTAGTGAGTTAAGAGCGTTTGAAGGATCCAGTTTGCATCCAAAACTCTCCAGCGGTTGACACCAGCTGGTATATGAAAGGGAGCCTCATTAGTTCATCCAATACAGTATTCCTGCAGGGGAGCAAAAGTTATATGCAGCGAGCAGATGTGGCCGTTTTACAGGGTCAGACGCAAAAGCTTCGCTTGTAAGGTTTGTGTTTTCACATCAAAAAGCCAGTGGTGTTTTGGCTGGACACCAGCGTTAAACTCCGTACTGGTGAAAATGTTCGGTGCAGCGTGGTGGGCTAATATGGTGCTCATTCAAATAGGCCTCCTCGTTGAGTTTCACCCTCACGAGCATAACTCAAACCGAGGAGGCGTTAAGAGAGACGGCTTCAGACAGACGGTCATCACGTCATCTCACCCTCCCAACCTCATTTGACAGGCCCACATGGTGCGTGTATAAATCTGCCGTCATCGCGGGGTGAAGGATGATTTCAGAGTAACTGAGAGAACATTTCCCCGCGCACCTGATTCCTGAACTAATGACATCAGGTTATGTCATCGGGACATGTCGCTATCAATAACTCTGACGTTAAGGAGGTGGTGGTCAGACTTAACCCTCCTATTATCTTTGGGCTCAGTTTGACCCCATGCATTGCTTAACGTCTCTAAACATACGATTAACATATATATATGACTCATTTAACGTAGACAATGACATATAGTTTTTCATACCAAATGTTGTAGATAACAAGAGTATGCACTGATAAATAATATAAAGCCACTTTCCAATTTAAGGATCAGTGAGATTTTATGGTGATCAGGACATTTCTCCAGAGTTGTGGGGTGGGGTGATTTGTTTTTATTTAAAACCCTACATAGGTATTGAAAATACCTGACACATAAACTTGGGGAAAATGATTTAACTGTCATAATTTTTTGGAGGTTTAAATTGCTGGGGTCTACTTGACACCAAAGATAAAAAGTTAGAAAAATTGAAGGTAATTGGAGGCTTAATATATGACTTAAAGTATTAGGGGCAGAAGCAGCTAATGTGAGCAGTTAGTATTAGTAAGTATTTGATGAGAACATTACAACAGGCAAATATAATCCATGTTAGTCTGTTTTCAATTATTCTTTATTATGTAACAACCATCTGTTTGGATTTATTTTAAACACGGGCTACCGCTTGCCGTTATCTTTCATCTAACCTCTTTCATTCCCTGCAAATGCATGGTGGAACATATAATTTATGAAATGCAAATTGAGGTCCACGTACGGACACTTAATTAAATTTATGTCAACTTTGATATTACAGTAAGCCTTTCTGTTCTTGAACAATGTCACCGAGTGTGATAAATGGAATACATGCTGGTCTATAGTAATAATCTGTCAGGCCCTTTGTATTAGGTTTGGAGGGTTAGAGACCTGCGTTTGTCAGCCTGGACGTATTTAAGGACGGAAACGCACTCAGATTTCAAATAGATACGGGTTTGATCGCATTTCATCCCTTTATGCAATTATGATGCAAATGCACGTAACAAAAGTTAAGATTTAAAATAGAACTGATGCATAAATTACATGGACTGAGGAGGAAAACACCCTCAGGTGACCTATAGATTAAAGTCTTTACTTGTGGTTCATGGCAATGTAGCAGCTTAAGTGACTCCATAAAAGATGGCCTTGGAGGAGCATTACTGTAAAGCTAAAGGAGGGCGCCTCTTGCTAAGTCAGATAGTCCAGTATCCGGCCAGCTGCATCAATCCATTCATAAACGCATCCATCCTCGCTGAATCGTTGAGGACATCGCCAATCTGGATTTTAATTGTAATTCTAGCCTGCCCGCCGCTTCTCGGGGTCTCAGGATGAACGGGAGAGTGACACTCTGTAATGCTTTAGGCTGAGGAGCTTTTCTAATAGGCTCGGACTTAATTAGTGTTGGGACTCCACGGAAAGATAAAACCTAACCCCTTGATATTAAAGCTGCTGACACAAACACAAATGTAAATACATGATGGGCGCACACATGCACAAACAGATTCGGCGTAGAAGCACTGGCGTCCTGTGATGGACCGACGACCTGCACCCTGCTTCTTGCCCGGTGCCAGCTGGGAAAGGCTCCAGCTCCCTGCGACTTCCTATTAAGCGAGTATGACTAATGGATGGATAGATGGATGGATGGACGGATTGATCGAGGCAATTTTCAGTTTTCTATGTCCTTTGAGCTCCGATGTTCTGCTGATAATAGTCAAAAGCAATACAGACTCTCTTTCTTCTTCTTTTTTTTCTTTCTGTCCCTCCCTCCCTCCTTCCCTCCCTATCCCCTCCATCTTTCTCCCACTGCCTCTGCGGGCTGCAGAGTGATGTGTCACATTATAATCTTGTGCAGGCTAAATTACATTAAGAATATCCTCTCATTAATTAAACCTGATATTGGCAGCACCTGAGATAAAACAGATTATAAGAGCCGAGAGTGAAAACACAGAGCGCAAAAAGCCAGCGTCAGCACTTTGGTGTGTGTGTGTTTGGAACTGTGTGTTAAGTGTGTGTTCCTTAGAGTATGGGGAAATGAGAAAAGAGCATAACACGGAGAAAGAGAGGGAGAGAGAGAGAGAGACTGCTGCAGGATGAAATGGCACAGTTAACATCTTGTGGTGTGTTTTTGTCTATAGATGGTGCTGCAGCAATGAAAAAACACTCAGCGCACTCCGTACACTCACCGTGATTTAAAGCTTATCCTTTCAGAGTTGGTTTATTCATAACGGGATTAGTTTTAGGGTTAATGGACGCCGTTCGCATGGTTTTCTGCACTGCCTTCTGACACTCGGTATATAATAGAGTCCATAGCTAAACAACTTTCTATCCTCAACGCACACTCCCCCGCAAACTGTGGCACCAGCATTGAGTGGCTCCACAAATATATTGGAAATATATTTTCGTCACACAGCGCGGTTATTTGATCTTTCAACAGGACTGAAGGGATTATAGCGTTACAGACACGTAAAATCTGCTTTCTGCTTTGGTTTGCTGGGATCACTAAATGAATACAAAATTCATCAGCTTCAATATATTAGTCTGGCTTTGGAAAAAGTATTCAATTTCTCTTTGGGGATGGGGTAGAGTAACCGATGGCGGGGTCCGTGAAAGGAGGGAAATCAAAGCAGATACAACATTAAAATGTAGCAGAAATACCTCCTTCAAACAAAATTAATCATGATAAAACTTTGCATCGAACACACGCCTCTTGGTAGCTGTCAAAACTGATTAATGCATGCGAAAGCAAGAGCGAGAGGGTGAGGAGAGAATGAGGAGCAAAAAAAAAAGTATAAATATTAAGTGAGTCCGAATGGGAATGCGTGTTGTCTTTGTATGCGCACCATGTAAAGCCATTGCAGAGTTCATTCGGGTCCCTTACAAATGAATAAATCACTGCCTTCGGACAAATTAATCAAAGTGCCCAGCTGTTGCTGTGCATGGCTAACTGTCAGCAGAGCGGGGAGAGGCTGAGACTCCTTTCCCTGGGTGTATTCTCTGCCCTCCCTTCCTCTCTCAAAGCAGTCGACCTGAAGTGGCAGATTGGGTTTGTCTCCCTCTGAGTGATATAGTGCCACTTCCCACCTGATACTTTATCACCAGGTCAGATGTGTGTTACACCGTTACGCCTCTGTGCTTCCTCCCTAAACGATTCAGAGAATGGATTCGGACTTCTGTGACCATTTGTGGAACAAAACACACACACAGAACGTGTTTTTCGACAAATCTAATAATACAGATTTTTCTGTAGATATAATGAAGCTTTTTTTTGTTTTGTTTTTTAATGGGAAAGCAGCTAACGTTGAATGAAAATCAATGTTATTCCAAGGAGAGGCACTAATTTGTGGTACAATCTGAGCATTATTTGGGAATTCAAATTCAAATAATTACTGGAGGTCAATAAGCATCACCATTTAGCGGTTATTATTACAACAATGGGTGGTCCGTGGGGGCCCTGAGATAGGAGTCTCCCTTCAGTGGAGGTCATGACAGTTACAAACCTGACTACAATCTGCTGCTTAATTAAAACAAAACACAAAGTACTCACAAGCATTTTCAGCCTATTTTGTCAGAGAATGTTTCAATATTGGTAGAAATCCTATTCAACCGCAGCCACGATGAACCAGTTAGATGAAGAACTGCAACCAAAAGGCTCTTCATCACTGTAAGACCAGATCATCAGTGTCATTTAACATGCTGTCTTGCACTACAGAGAGAAATTTACATTGTGGGGGCATCGCAGTATCTGGGATGTGCTCAGCATGGGTTTTTACAGCATTAATATTTAACCTCCCCCAAAACTAATTCCAGTTTTTGTTATATTATTTCCATATACACCATGGGATTGATGGCCAAAAAATGACTTTTTTCTTTCGGTACTGTTTGCCTCTGATATTCAAATCTGTGCACACTTTTTATTCTTCATCACGCACCTGATTGGTCTCACGTTTACTCCACAGCGGGGGCGACCATCTCTCTCAAACGGAGTCTAAAGAACAGACCTCAGCAACATAAAGAGCGCAGAGTCACGCTGGAACAGGTGGCGCGGCCACCACAGAGCCCTTATCTCAGCATCACTGAGTCAGTGCGGGGGTCCCACAAAGAGACAGGAGACAGAGAAGTACTTTGGCTAGTCCTTCAAAATGCCTGGAGCAACTTGACAGCCAAGTACTTGATAAAGTGAGTACAACTGTAGCCGCTTCAAAGGGAAAGGGTGCTCACGAAAAATATTTCATTCAGGATTTCTCTCCATTAATTGACCTTAGGAAGTTCACTCATTTATTACCAAACCCTGTACATTATGGTATATTATATACCAAATGATAATGGGTGTGGATATATTATTAGCAAGACAGAGGGGGTTGAATGCTTACTGACTTATGTGTCTTTTGCTTTAGTTCACGCCCATAACCTTGAAAACCCCTGCCAGGATAACGCAACACTTGTACTGTAAAGTAAATTAGCGTGTGCCAGCATCACGAATGACAGTCATACATGTGACATGGCTGTCACCTGCTCTGCCTCCGGCGTCACCGTGCACTTAAGATAATGGAGACATGAGACATTTTGTCCCCTCTCTTGCTCTTCCTCCTCATTTTCCCTGAGAACATTTAATACCACCCCCCCTCGGCCAGACGGCGCTTTGGCTGTTGCCATTTTTTTTTCTTTTTTTTTATGATTCCTGAACTGATTGTGAACCCTGCGCCCCACCCTGCCCCTCCTATTCTTTCTGTGACGCTGACTGCTGATGTCCTCTGCGGGGGGAAATCACTCTAAGAAGAAGTTTACTTTGTGCTAATCTCATAAATGCCCCATGTCTCCCCTCCTTTGCCCCCGCCCCTCCATGATGCAGGCATGCAATAAACCACTTACATAAACCTCTCCTCTGAGACAGCCCAGAAAAAAAAAAAAAAAAAAAACAGCTGACATGTTCAAAGTTCCACTCTGCCTTTCACTCTCTCTCCCCGGATGCTTGTGATCTCCACCAGGAATGCTTTATTTGGATCCTTTATTACATGTGCTGTCCCAAAGTCTTGAAGGGCGGTTTTAATATGTGAATTCTCTGCTCCGTAGCGTGTGAAACAAGTATGAGGCACACTGAAAAATGTTGACATTTACGAGCACAAATGCATTTCATGGGGCCACTTGTTGTTAAGTGATCAATAAAGGACGGCTTCAGCGTAGGTGAGGTAAGTTACGGTCTGCGGCCGCGAAGAAGGCACATTTTACAATTGCATACTCGTACGGTGTGTGATGTAATTTTCTTTTGGGCAATGAAATAGCTTCACTTGAATTGTGGTGCCGCTGAAATATGGAAATTTACTGGAAAGCGTTTTTCATTTATTCATACGAAGCAAATAAAGCATTTATTAGTTATCTCTAATGAACAGGCAATAATAAACTAAATAGCTTAAGCAGTAGCCACCGTTTCAAGTCGTTATGTTTACTAAGTCTGGTCAAATGTACACTACCAGTCAAAAGTGTGGACACACCGTCTCTTTGAAAAGAATGAGAAGGTGTGTCCAAACTTTTGACTGGTAATGTACGTGACATTTTGATGGCTGGCTGCTGTCTGCAAAGTTTACACTCAGCTCTTTGGTCATTTGTTTTAACCGAAACCCAGACACACGGACTACTTCCTTGACCTGCTGTCTATTGGCTTAGAGGCGACTAAACATTAAATATATAGAGCTAGCAGTCTCCATTAGGTTGAGTGAGTGAGTTCAGAGTCGTGGGGCACTAGTGGGTCCGTTTCCAGAAGGCTCTTGATGCAGCACTGTTGTCATAATGAATTTCATACACGCCCCCAATTGTCCAACAAAGACGAATTTGTTTGGACAAGAATAAATTGGCCAGGAATTTCACCAGTTACTCATACGTCCACAGCAATACGGACTTGCAGCATTAAATATCATCATGCGGACTGAATAGACTGCATATTTTTATATGGTTTGATATGACTGAGTTATTAATTTTAAGACAAGACTCTTGGAGAGATGTGATATCCTTTACAGTTCATGGTGTCATGTAGTATGTGGAAATGACTGTTGTAGATTTTCAGGTTTCTATGCAATGGCAGTTTCACTGATCAGGCATAACATTATGACCACCTGCATTATACTGTGTGCTGCCTGTCATCAGAATGTTGTTAGTAGGGGTCTTTGGGTCCTAAGGGTTGAGGAGAGAGCTTGTTGATCAGGCTTGTTCCAGTGCATCCCACAGATACTTGATCAGTTTGGAATATAGTGAATTTGGAAGTTTTTTTCCTTAACTACTCTGTAACTACTAACTACTACTACTACCATCAAGGAGTGTCATTACTATGGGGTGGTGGTATCTGGTCTGGTCTAGGTGGGTGGTACATGTCAAAGTAACATCAACATTAATGCCAGGTCCAAACACTTCCCAGCAGAACACTGAATTGTCACAAGATGGTCATTGTTACTTACTTCTGTTGTCAGTGGTTTTAATGTTGTGGCTGGTTGGTGTGTGTGAATAGCTGACAAAACACCTACAGGTATGTCCACTCATATTTCTTTTTAGAATAAGTAATTTGCATTTGCAAATTTACTTCCAAATGGAAAATAGCTGAAAATTAAAGGAACGGATGGTGTACTGCAGAGATGGGAAATGGGTTTCCATTTCCACCAGCGTCTTAAATTTCAGGCTTAAAAGTGACAACACTAAAGACGTGTACTAAATCTTTATTTTCATTCTAATTTTGACTTGAGCATTTGTTGACTTCCAGGCATCTTTCTCTAATTTCCAGACTTTGCATTAGAAAGCTTGAGTATCTGTTGGTGAGTCCAGACATAGTGTACAGGCACCATGATCATTCATAACCCGATCCTTCCCATTCCCCTTTCTCACACCTTTATATACAGGCACACCTCTTCCCATCTCCTGTTCTCAATTCTCTTTCCACTCCATCCCCGCCTTGTACCATATGATGTGCCATCATTCACGTCAAGAGAGCCATTCTCCCTCTGAACGGGATCATAATCGGCCCAGCTTTACTTTTAATAGCCCAAGTGACAATACCTTGCATGTGCATATGGGCGGATGTGTGAGTGTCTTTCTGCGTATGACACCTCTGTGGCTGCATGGATGAGCATGGGCAGATGTGCCCACTGGAGCAGAACTGCTTCAGCGAGCAGAGACTTAGACATTAATGAGATAGTGACAAAACTCACACTCTCCAATTAAAGAGAGTGAATGGAGGCCATTTAAAACAGAGGGACTGGGAGATGAGAAATGGCAAAGATATCCTAAAGGGAAGGTGATGGTAGGGAGTGACGTAAAGAGGAGCAGCTGCAGAGTTTTAGAGATATGAGCTTGTACAGTCCACAGGCATTAGATGAAATATTGAAAAGTGTATTGTATTTTGCATCATTCTCGTAGAGTAACTCCTGTTGAACCCTCTAGCTGCTGGCTATAAATATACACATTCACTTAAGATACATACTTCAGCTATCTACTAAGGAAATTGTGTGGCTTTATCTCCACTCTTTCTGAGCTCTACCTCATTAAAGGTGTATGCGCCTTAAAGTGTTACTGGGTTCAATTTGTGATAACACAATTTTCCCTGTACGTGTCAATCTTTTCTCGAATCATGTGTATCAGTCTGTAAGTGTATTCTCTCTATCAAATTAGTTCTGAGGGTCTGGCCTCCTCAGTCACTTTCATGCTTGAATTCCTGTGATTTCTTATGGGGGGAAAAAAAACAACTGTTAGAGGTACTGGCCACTTTATTAGGTACAACTTGCTAGTAAAAGGTTGGACCCCCTTTTGCCTTCAGAACTGCCTCAATTCTTCTTCCTCTATTGGATTGAGATCTGGTGACTGTGGAGGCCATTGGAGTACCGTGAAGTCATTGTCATGCTCAAAAAAACAGTTTGAGATGATATGAGATTTGTGACATGGTGCATTATCCTGCTGGAAGTAGACATTAGAAGATGGGTACACTGTGGTCATAAAGCGACGGACACGGTCAGCAACAATACTCAGGTAGGCTGTGGCATTTAAACCAAGCTCAGTTTGTACTGAGGGGCCCAAAGTGTGCCAAGAAAATATCCCCCACACCATTACACCACCATCACCAGCAGCCTGAACCATTGATTCAAGGCAGGATGGATCCATGCTTTCATGTTGTTTAAATTCTGACCCTGCCATCCAAATGTCACAGCTGAAATCGAGACTCGTCAGACCAGGCAACGTTTTCCCAATCTTCTATTGTCCCGCTTTGTTGAGCCTGTGTGAACGTAGTTCAGTTTCCTGTTCTTAGCTGACAGGAGTGGCACCCAGTGTGGTCTTCTGCTGCTGTAGCCCATCTTCTTCAAGGAGAATCTGTGGGGTGCACTGGAACAAGCCTGACGTTGGACGTGTTGTGTGTTCAGAGATGTTATTTACTGTTGCCTTTCTATCATCTCCAACCAGTCTGCCCATTCTCCTCTGACCTCTCACATCAACAAGGCATTTTCATCCACACAACTGCCGCTCACTGGATATTTTCTCTTTTTTGGCCCATTCTCTGTAAACCTTAGAGATGGTTGTGCGTGAAAATCCCAGTAGATCATCATTTTCTGAAATACTCAGACCAGCCCGCCTGGCACCAACAACCATATCACATTCAAAGTCACTTAAATCCCCTTTCTTCCCCATTCTGATGCTCAGCTTGAACTTCAGCAAGTTGTCTTGATCACCTCTAAATGCTTAAATGCATTGAATGGTGTCTTCAACACTGGTTCAGAAAAATCCCAGCAAAAGAAATAGTGGCTTTTAAAAGACTTGTTGCTTCTGTGGAATACAAAAGTCGGTCACTGTTTGAAATTCAGCATTTCTGTTTCTGTTATCAATCTGTGAGTGCAACACCATGCTTTTACTTTTTTATTTATCTGTTTTATGTCACTATAATGTGTAAAGACATCCTGAAGTCCATTCCATTCTTGATTTGTTAATCTGTTGAACACTAAACACTTCCTGCAGCTGTTTTGTGGTAAAAACAAGACTACAGCCATACCACGGAGCAAACTGCCTGATGATAAATAAAAAAGCCAGGGGGTCACCAAAGACCAAGAAAGTCTGCACTGAATTATGTGGTAATCCATACAGCTGTCTAGGCATTCCACTCTTAGCACAAACAGGAAAGTCAGTCATCCTCTGAAAAACATGAATGTCTGCATCTTTTTTTAGGTCAGAGCTGCTGAATTCCATTATTTGTAAATTGTATCCAAACCACATTTGGAAGTGGTTCTTAATAGGATCTGACCCAGTCCAGGCACCATGGCTGCTCAAGTCCCAGTTCAAGCCATCTTCTGCACCACTTGCAATGTGAGGCCCAGGCATTCCCCAATCTAGAGTGAGGAATGTGCTGAGCAGAATCCATGCTGCAGCTAGCTACTATATAGGACAACACGGAGAACAACCGCCTGTGGACGGATTAGCAATAATCTATTGAGACTTTGAGGGGAGATTCTGTAGCCTGAAGGAATACACCAAAACAAGACAATTTAAAGCTAAGACACCAGTGTAGGCACAAAGTTAACGATGCATATTATTACCACAACAACCATGGCTGGACTAGGGTCGATAAATAAAAATATTTAATCGAGATTAATCGCATGAGTTTCACGGATAATGCACAATTAACACAAATTAATTGCACTCTACATGTAGCTGCAGAGGGTTGTTTATCTTCTTCTTTGTCTTCTTGAGGGATTTGTGACAGTTTTAAAGTGACATTTTACTGCCCTCCACGAGGTAAAATCATTTACTGCAACCGCACTTAAAACTTCTTCATTTTCACAGCATTGCCGGTGTGCTTCCCGACCTTCCAAACCACAATTTGGGCCAAGATCATAATAACAGATCGTGTTACATTATACATTATAAACACATTCATTTTGACAGCCTGAGTCTGGACACACAAATCCAGTCTGATCACTTGTATAATAATATGTGATCTGAAAAACATATTGGATTTGCCTGCAGTCTGACTACAGTCCAGTGCAATCCAAAACATTGCTGTTGTTTGACCAGGTTTCTGTTTGTAATTTAGCAGGGTTACAGTTTGTGGGTTGTTATCGTCTTGACAAGACCTGCAACTATTGAGTAGTTATTATTATTATTACTCAATATAATGTAGGGATTGACTCTGTTTTCTCCTGCCGGTTTGCTAAACATTTATAGTAAGTGTGGTAGATCAACATCTGGAGATATGGTGTTGCACCAGCTGTGGGCAGCGTGCATAATCTTTGACCCACATCTTCTGGATCTTAGCAGAAGTACGTTTTTACAGATCACTACAAGGTCTTGTGATGCTATATGTATGGGTGGTCACTGTTGTTATCTGCACTGAGCAGGGGCTTGTTACAAAATAAGAAATAACATGTAAGTGGTGTGTTGGTACATGGGTGGTAAATCCTGCTCCCACCGTGTTCTATATGGTGTGTTTGGTATGTTGGCCCCTCTGCAGTCAGCATTGATCGACCTCCCTCCCTGGACACACGATACAGCATGACCCCTCCAGCAACCAGCCAGTAATTGATCCTGTAGTACTGGTGTGGATTCCCATGGCACACAGACTCTACATTTATGTGTGCGTGTGTCTTCTACATCTTTCTTTGACTGGTCTCCTCGCAGCATACCTCACCATGCTAACCTCTCTATTGCATTCTGAATGTATCCAAAGGCCATAGTGATGAGCAGAGTACAAAGCCTGTACTTACATGCATATATTTTCACCCTTCTCTCTTTTGGCACCTTCATTCCACCCTTATTTTCTTCTCTTGCTATACAGTCTAAAGCACTTAGGCGAGGCCTGATGAAACCTCTCTACTCACGGTCAGATTTCATTCAGGCTGTGGCGCGAGTTCGCCCGGTGATCAAATAGCCCTGTGATTTTATGTAGATGAAAGTAAATCACAGCTCCTCCAAGTTGTTTCAATGCTCCGCCACGCTCGATTGTGTAGCCATTTTGAGCGCCTCACTCACCATAAAAGAGCCCATTTCACTTCCATCCAGTTTGAGACAGAAACAGAAAAGAGGGGTGTGCCAAGCGAAAGCCTCAGACTTGCTTTTTGGTGAAAGATTAGCAGCTGCCAGGAAGCTTTCAGATCCGCAATAAAACACACACATTCACACATACACTCCATGCCTACATGCATGGCCAAATCCACACACACAGAGTTGCAGACACACGGGCACGCTGTACATGCACATAAACACATGTATTCTCAGTCACAAAATCAGATAATCATACACACATACACAGAAGCTTCAATCAGAGCCTTGTCAAAGCAGTTGCAGTTCCTTTCAGCCTCTGTAGCAGTGTATCTGCAATTCAAAGTGCTGTGGGTTTTGCCTCTGCCAAATTACAAGCTTCATTTGCCAGCCTAATTAACGGTTCATAGCATTCAGTGAAATTTATTGCCACAGCCAAGGCGCATGCCAAACCAAACAGGATAGACCTCACAGATAAGCGTAAACTTGGCCATGGAACCTGACACCTTGAAAAAACAAACTTGTTACAGGGAGTCTGTTTATATACTCCTATTTCCCTCTGTTTCTCTCTCTCGCCCTCTGCCTCTCTCCTCGCTCCACTGTCTCGGCTGACAGTTGCTTGACTGTTTCACTTCATGGTCTCCTTGGCGATGGTTGTTAAGAGGGAAAATCCAGACTTGCAACCTATTCCTTTTGACCGCAACTCATTGTATGTTTGTCGGTGGGTGCCCTTGTGGTCAATACTGTTTAGTTGCACGGCTGAAATGTGAATCCAGAGGAGAGGATGGAACCGGAGAAGATAAGGCATGAATTTAAACGTAACTCCCAGAAATCACCCCTGAGACCAAGACAAAAACACTCTGAAACGTAAACAGAATATAAACAGAGAGAGCTTGAGAGTAAACTCAGACTTTTACAGTGCAACGTAAGAATTTAAAACACATAAAAGAGTTTCAAAGTCAGCCACAAGAATTCTGGTAATCACTGAAGGGCCTATCCGTAAATAAACACATGCATGGCCATTATTTTGAAGTTTAAAAGCATTCTGCCCAGCAACTGACATAGTGGAGGTTCCAATCCAGGGAGCACCAATAGCTTTTCACAGGCAAGCTTCCCCTAATGCCTTCGCTGCTATGACAGAGGTGCCAAAAGGTATCCGAAGGGGACCTTTGTCATGTGGCTTGGGCATTCTGTCCAAGTCTTGCATCATGCAAGTATGACATTGTCTAGCCAGTCTAGTGGCGTTGTCCTTGGTGGGTCAGTTACTGCAGAGAAACAACGATTCCTGTGGAGAGCTGTTTGGTATGCACACCTGTGATTCATTCTTAATATCGTTGTAACATGATATAAATGTGCGTGTTTGAGTTTAACCCATTTTAATCCTAGAAATCCTCTGAATTGTCTTCTAATTTCTTTAGGTTTGTTACTGGGCCTTCAAATTCTTTTGGATTCATTATTGATGATTATGGTCCAACATGTCCAGGTAGACTTTGGTGTGATGCGTGGAATGATTTCCTGCACAGCAGGCCTTTCAATCAGATACAAATACTTATCTCTAATTTTCCTCGCAGCAGGTCATTTATGCGCTCTCTCTTTCTCTATCTCAGTTCAATGGAACTCAAATGGCTTTGCTGGCTCAAAAAAAACAAAAAAAAAACAACCTCCATGTCAACAATCCACAAAATGTTCAAAGCACTGTTACAAATAGGAAATATTGGAAATAAGAACCAAACAAACAAACAAACAAATAAATATCCATATATTAATTACAAACAGTATTGTCTAAATAAAGGAAGACATGTCCCGATAATGCACAAACTGATATAGGTCCCCATAATGCAAGCAATACCTGGACAAACACACACATACACACCCACACACACACACTGGTGTATTTTTGTTAGAACATTCATTAACGTAATGTTTTTCCTAGACCATTGCTATCGTAACTGAGTTTGCCACCCAATAGTGAACTTTATCTAATGAATAAAGTTTGAATAAATGTTTTAACCCTCAAACAGCCAAAAATAATCAACTGTCCAAAAATGTCCTGAATCTGATGGTCCCACAACTCAAGCTGGCCTCCATAAAAAAACAAACACGCACATACACACACAAATATGCATGCAGCAATAAGTTGGAGCAGAAGAGAACCAACTCTTCATGCTCCAAACTCTGCGTCTCTCAGTAGATTGCCTACAAGTTGCAGCATATGAATAACCCTCCCCTCCAGATGTGACAACTGCTTTAAGTCTAGAAAGAAAACAATCAAGACAGACAGACAGACTGACAAAGAGAGAGCGGGGGGAAAAAAAGTGTGAAAAGTCCTTTTCATGTTTCTAGGCTACTGTTGCAAGTCTTTGACTCACTTCTCACGGGAATGGCTTTTTGTTGTAGGTAGAATCAGTGTTTCAATCAAAGCGAGGTCTAAATGAGACACAGAGGGATGCACACATAGCTGTGTTACTAAATGATCAATGGCTTGTTCAAGGAATTAAAAAGAGGAGGCTTACTTCATCAGCACATGTTCTAAATCTCCAACTCTAACGCCTTTCGGAGAATACCGCCGAAGGGCACAATTCAAAAAAAAAAAAGAAAGAAAGAAAGAAAGAAAGGAAGGAAGAAAAGACTACAGCTAATAATAAAAATCAATACACACATCATGAACAAGTACAAAACAAAATATGAGTAATGACTGAAACATTATGTTTCATCATCATCATGTGCTATCAGCTGAAGGAGCAGAACTAATACGTATTTCCATTTCTGCAATAGTTCTGTTTTCAATGAGGATTCCTTGTCTTACCTTCTTTCCCAACCTTAACAGTGAAATTAAGTCTAAAAGGGATCCGTCTACTACCCTTCGAATCAGTGAATTGGGCCACATAAAAATAATTTACAACAGAACATGTCATACTCTCCAAAGAGGCTGGCCATTAGTAGAAAAGAAACTGGACCGGGTTTAACTTGTCAGGCAGCTTCAAAGAAGACTGTGTGGGCCTCTCGGAAGCCTCCCCGGCTGATGGAGAATTATTGATTGTGTGTTCAGATATCTTGAGGCGCTGGTGTATAACACTGGGGTTTAAATTCAGCCCTAATGCTCAGCCCATGCATAATTTATGTAGTTCCCATCAAAAGGTAGTAGCAATGCAAACTAAAGAGGTCTCAAGAAGGTTTTTGTTGAAAGTTTTCACACATCAACAAGCTTAAAGCCCAGTATGATTTTACAGCAATAGGTCAGAATCCATGAGAGAAAATAAATAAAAATTTACCAAGAGAGTAGAGCAGCACTTGAGTATTGACAGAGGCCTTTGATCTAGCTGTGAAACATACACTATGATTTCTCTTTCATATAGGATTTACACTGAGAATAACACCTGCTGCAGACTCTGACCAACTTATTAATGGTGCATTTTAAATGCATGGTGTATTGCTTTTTTTTTTTTGTTGGTTAATTTCTCATACATGTGTAATGAGAGTGATGCTAACGCAAAGTGGTAACACAAACAACACAACTGCACGGTGTTACGCTATTTTTATGTTCCTCCGCTTCCCGCCTTGCATGTAAAACCAACATGCATTAGTTGAATAATGAAAGGACCATTCAGATATTGATTTGTCTGTCTGTTTTGACCAATGCTGCCCCCAGCTACGCTTTTCCACATGGTACGGACATTTATTTAGATCGAGAGGCACATTTACTTGTAATTACGGAACACCGCTGAAAAATGCTCGCAGGAATATGAGAATCATAAAACCCTTCAGCATTGTCCGCGACGTCTGCTGCAGAAGTAAGCTGCTGTCAGTTATGTGGAGATGCCGTCTCTCTCACAACTGTCTCACCACGCTCAGCTGAATTCAGCAGGAAGTAAACCGTTTCAAACTATTAAGTCAAGTTGCGTTATCATCTACGCTTTTGTAATATTACGAACTTTATCATTTTCTCAAGCACTTGGCAAAAAGGTCATCTTATTAAGGGATTTTAGCCTTAATAATAGTGTCTGCCAATTAAATCGCGAACAACTGGAAATGAAAAGGTCCAGGAGCTTCTGCGAAAACAAATTGCTCTGATCTTCAACAATGAAACTGATTAAGTCTGTTCACATGGTTACAGGATTGTGTGATTATAGTCTGTGTCAGAATATGAAGACGTATGCTTAATTATGCATCTAACAAAGGACTTTATGAAGTGAGCTCACCTTCCTGTATGTATGACAACAATTCAAATGGCTAAACTGGATAAAGAGTCTCTTTCAAGACTGTGTGAAAAAAAAAAAAAAAAAAAAATGTGCCAATGTCTTCTTTAAAGTAATTCTTCACACTCCGGTTAGCTTCATAATTGCCTTAAGTGAAAAAGTGGATCTGGCTGGTCTCGACTAAAAGAAAATGTGTCTTTGAAAGTGGTGAACATGTTCTTAAATGACACCTCAAATATAGAGTCGAACATGACAGGTAAAACTGTTAACATGCTCGAAAGCTGAAAAGGCTAAAAAGAATAAATAAAATGATTTGGGGAAAACAACAGGAGCAAAACGTTGAATGTAAATTACATTGACAAAGAAATAACAGAGATCACTTAATAATCATTTTGAGAATAACATTTTGAGGTTTTGAGAAAATCTGTTCAACCTCCAATCATCTGTCTTTTGGCTTTAGGAAACTTTTTTTTCTCTATATTTTCAGCAGCTTTGGCTTTTTGGAGAATGTCAAAGGCAGAAAGGGTTTTGTTTGCTTTTAATTGGATGAGTCTTGTCAAACCGGTTCTCAACGTTTATTAATAACTGCCGATGGACATTTGAGTTCACATATTTTGCGATAAAAATATACATTTGTGAGGAAAAACTCTGGGCACTCGTGGCTACAAAAACTGTTTGCAAGTTGTGATGTCTGCCAAAGGGAGGTTATTTAGTACTGACTCTATTTTTTATTTTTTTTATTTCCCACGAAATAAAAAAGCATTAACATTTCAGGAAAAGCTACCGTTTGTGTCGTTTTCTGCGGGGCAGGTATTTTTCTTTTTCAATTCAAAACTGCACAAATATGTAATTTCCCCGAACTTTTGCATGCAGCTGTAGTCACTTCATCCTCTGAGGTGTGTGGGACGGGGGGGTTGCGAGGCATCAGACGGCGTGGCTGAATGCAGAAAAGCTCAGCTCATACCCATAACAGGTGGTGGAATATGGCAAGAGTTTAACTATTTTTTTTTCTTTCATTTTTCTTTTATTTATACACACTGCTCATTATGCCCTCATCTGTGTCTGGCACAGCGGGGGGCTGGTTTTTGACAGTGCCCGTCCTCATTACTGGCAGGAGAGCACCTGAGAGATGAGATGCATCCTGACACCCGGGGCTGATTCTCACCTCCATTAACACCAGCAGGGGGTCACCGTGATCTGATTACAGGAGGGAATGAATAAGGAAGGGAAATGTAGAAAAACAAGAGGGGAGGAAAAGAGAGAGGGAAGAAGAGAATGGGGAGGAGGGGGATGGGGGAGAGGGGGGGCGGACATAGGTGATGAAGCAAAGGAGAGAGGGAGGAGGGAGGACAAGAAAGGGGGAGAGTAAAGCAGTTAGATGATGAAAGAGGGTGGTGGGAGATGATGGCAGCGGCGGTGGTGGTGATGGGGGTGGATGTGGGGGGGCGTTGATGACAGCAGCACTTGTCTGGAGTGCATAAGCCAGCAGCCGTGGGGCCTAATGATGGAGGTCATTGGCACACAGCTCGGTAAGGGCGACTGGCTGTGATCAATACCACCTGATGAGGTGTCTGAGTTCTCTCTGATGTGCATCAAAATGGAATATGTTTTTCCTCCCCATTTAATCGATGGGAAGAGTGTGAAACTAATTGGGCAAAATTGCAGGGGCATTTATTGATTAATCAAGCAGAAAAACGAGGGGAGCATATCAGGAGCCGAGGCCCCCCGACATGTGAGGGCAACGACATGGTGTTTTGATTGGTGAAATGAATCGATATCTGGAAATCATTGGCTGGCGCATAAAAGTCAGAGGGGCATGAAATATTTAAAGGCGCCGTGGCAACAGCACCTGCAGATCCGCGGAAAGTTGAATAAAAACAGACTGGCATCAATTTTGAATGCCAGACAGCCACATACTGGAAATCACGTCTGTGAATGATAGGATATTTCCCCCTACAATAGTATCAACCTTTTCCCATTCTTCTCATGTATACAACCTTTTCAATATACAGTCTGGTGTGCTTTAGTGTGGAGCATGCCTTATAGATTTCTGTATCCTTTCTCTGCCGTGGTAAAAATCTCATGGTGCCGGTCCTGTTTTGCATTGTGGGAATGTGTTTGAGAATGGTTTTGTGCATGGTGGAATGTCACAGTGGGGTCCTCTGAAGGACAGAAATTGTGTGCCTATAATCTCTCGTCTCTGTAGCTCCGAACCCCTAGGGAGAGTTGGATCAGGCCACTTGATTCACTCTTTTAGTTCCACTATGGTGCGCGATACCGTACAGCAGTACAAAAGCCATCTCCCTTGTTGAAGAAGATGGAAATAACATTGTTGGGCGTGGGGGTGGCGGCGGCGGCGGCTGCCACTGCCGCCAGTCCACCGATGTGTTCCACATCAGGAAGCATTCATATTTTTCCTGCCCCCAGAGCCCATTTGTAGTGTTATGTAAAATATGGCAGCCAAAGGGAACCACAGGCTACCTCACCTTTCCCGTTCCCCGCACAGAACACACACAGAACAAAAACAAGATGAGAAACAATCATCCAGAAAGAACGCTTGATGGAAAATAGAGAAACTGGTAAAGAAAAGTACAAGCGGAGATGGAAATATGAATCCTGGATGGAGCTCGAATTTTTGAATGCTGTTTTTTTTTTCTCTTTCTCTCTCTTTCTCTCTCTCTCTTCCAGACATGGATATAGATATAATATGACATCAGCAGCAAGTACAATCAGCCAGCATCTGATTGCAGGGAGCGAAAGAGAGCAATGCATTTGAAGAAGGGGGAAGAGGGAAAATCAGCTATGCCTACTGAGGTCACTGAAGTGTCAGGGTGGAAGAACACTTAGTGACTTGCACACACACAATTTACTTAAGGAGATGTTAACGGTCTGGAGGCTACTGGGAGGCGGTTGATAAGTGTCTGCATCATGTATTGACCTCTCAGTGGCCTCACAATGCCGTTGATTGCTGACTGGAGTCAGCGGGGAGGCTGGTGGTCTGGCTCTCACAGCTCCTGGGCTCTGAATGTCTGTCAGTGGAATGACTCGAGGCCACATTATTCTGAGTGGAGGTCCGCCGGGTCTCGTTGTTTTGACCCACTACAGTCCTGTTTACATACTAATGAGAGATTCACTCTTCTCAAAGCACAAAAACTGAATAGTATTAACGTTTCCATTCACTCGCCCAGGAGTTGGTCTGCACTTGCTATAATCCATAAAAACACAGCAATTTCAAGATATTGCGCATCTCAAATTATCCGACACTGGACCGTGTTTATGAATGCACCGGGGTGAAGCTGGAGCAAATCAATAGGCTGTAACTGCTTGTTAGGGGTTTAGGCGGTGAGCGAGGAGGAACTGTCATACAGTATTATGTCCAGAATCAATGCATTAACCTCATTCAACATCTGAGAACTTTTAGAAATGTTATGGATAATTATGAAACACCGTAAAACTTATACACACTTGAGCATCGTTTGCCAGCATAGTGGCTCCTGGTCATTCCGGTGAGTGAAATGTCAGACACTAGCCTGAGGTGTGAGGTCAGGTTTGCCTGTTTGCTTGTGCAGTCTTAAGGTCGACCAGTGTGATTAGACTGTATAATTACTCGAGAGATTTAACAAGTGGTATTTTAATGAAGCTGTAGGAAGACTGACTTTTCAACACACACAGAAATGTTCGAATTGAAGAGCGTGTGGTGTTTTGCAGAACTGTACAATACCTACTGTATATTCTTGTCTGGCACTCAGTCCGATGAGGCATAGCAGAAAATTAAACATAATAATAAAGTTTTTTTAGCTGTCAGGAAAGGTACTTCTCAACGATGTTTGACAAACCGACCAAAGTGGAAAGAAGGAAATAAAACTTAGCTAATCAAGTCTTCTGTCATCCACTGAACGCATAACTTATTGGGAAACATTTATGTTTTGTACGACCAGATGAAGAGCAACTAGTGTGCAGCTAAAAATTGTGCGAAACTCCTTAAAATATGTATGTCTATACAAATCCAGTTACCAATTAAGTACTTTGGCAATAGAGGTCACACTCAAATTGAAAAAAAAACTGCTTGGGTGATGCCAGGTTTGAACACAGTGACTAGTCAGGGGCCAAGACAGAGCTCTAACCCGAAGGGAGTCTAATACTCTCGGACACTTTGTTTGACAATTCCTGCGTTACAGTGACTAACTCTGCCTCATGTTTGACAGGTAAGCAGCCCTCAGCGCAGCCTCTAGCAAATCTCTGAACACTGGGAACTCAGGTTTTAGCAGGGCAATGGGGACGCAGACAGAGGGACTAGAAAAGCAGACCTGCATTTACAACCTGTTTGGGATTTGGCTATTGCACCGTGACTAACACCCCTGCTGTACCACATATGCTGCTGAATCTTAAGTCTGGCATGCTGCAGGAGGTGCAGGGTTAGTAAGACCACAGAACAAATGCCATCTGTTAAATAAACAAACACAAAACATCCCACCATCATTTTCCATGCAGGAGGAAAACTTTTCAATCCCTACAACGAATGCATGCCTACTACGCCTCAACTCCAGACAGCCAATTATGTTTTATTTTGGCACTTAAAGTTTGTGAAGGAGTGCAGGATATTGCCCATAATATATACACAAGGAGGCAGCCGCCACAGGATTGCTGCTTAAACGGGCCCCTTGGGGGCCTGAGGTGGGGAGGGAAGGTACCACAGCACAGAGACAGCCACCTGCATGTGTCTGCTCATACTGTATGAGTGCCAATTACTCACTGACAGACAGAGAGAGGAGCCTGACAGGCCATAGCTGTTTGGCAGATGCCATGCACAAATGCCTCACACTGGCTTGACGTCAATGGACAGGGCTAAGATGTGGCCTTGGTCTGACAGCTTGGTTGGACCGGGGCCAAGGAGGAAAATGTAGGAGTCATGGCAGTGGATAACGGCGGGTTATACAGGAAGGGTAGTGGGAGGATTAATATTACATTCATCCGTCTAACGAGTGTGACAACATTATGACAGACGTCGCATGAATATTGGGAGAAAGTTTGTAGGGCTATCTCAGTGTTTTAAATGTTAAGTATTTATGAGGTAGACAGTATGAGGGGATTTAAGCATGTTTGCCCGAGGCTATGTGCTAGCTTAGCGTTTGAAATTTGGATTTTACGTAAACCTGGCAGTTGTTGTACAAGCTAAGAATAAACCGAGCAGGAAAAATAATGAAGCACATCCTACCACACCACACCACACCACCCCCACCACCCCACTACACAGACAGGCTCTCCATCCCGCTCTCTTTCTGTCCATCTGTTTTTTCTCTCTGTTTTGACAACCCCCTTCTCTTTCCCTTTCTCCCGTCTGTGTGTAGTATTGAATTCACGGTTAGAAACTGCCAGACATGGTCATAAATTTGCTCATTGTATCATGCTATTGTTATGCAGATCAGGAGGAATTTTGAAGGCAGCAACTGTATCCCTTTAGTTGCACAGCCACCACGACTAACAGACACACAGCTGATAGTTTTACCACTGTAAAAAATTAAAAAAAAGACTGAAATTGTTTGATTTGGAAGGAAGAAATTGTATTCCTATGAAAATATACTAGGTTTTTACTTTTAATACCAGTCAGACCTACATTCATTGTTTTGTGTGTTCCACTTCTATTATTCATGTTGTGTGATAGTGAGAGTCAAGACAGAGCAAAAGAGCCTTTAGCACACAGACGGGGTCTTTATTCAGGGTTCAATTATTAAGCAATGCCACTGTCAGGTTAAAAAAAAAAAAAAAGAAAAAAGAAAAAGGATTCAAAAAAGCGACACAGACGGATTCCGTCCTGAATAAAAGGGAGCTCCGGAGAAAAAAAAGCACGTGCATTGTTAGGCTGGATGGAATAGAAGAGAGGGAATGGATAAGCACTCTTATCTCCAATGTGCTTATAAATACCAATATGTTGGAGTGTGTGTGTGTGTGTGCGACACTGTGTTCGGGTGTGATTTCAGAGCTGGAAGAATGAGAGGGGCTCCCCCGGTGACACTGCCCACCTCGATCATTCCTGTTTCATATTTGACATGATTACGAACACACGAGCGCACACACAAAAAAAAAAAAAAACCACGGACACACGCACCCACATGTAACAAAGACCCTGGCTGCTGCTTTGTCTGCAAGTCAGTGGCCTGACTCTCCCAGAAGCCTCCATGGCTTGCGTGACACCGCCACAGTATCCCAGAATCCCCGCAGGCAGCCTTGGGACAAGAAGCTCATCATCACTCCTTGCAGTCCCAGGTGAATGGTGGGGTGGGGGGCCTGGGGGGGTCATACAGTGATGAGAAGGAAGGACAGGAGGAGCGGCAATAGACCTAGAGGCTTATTGTGAAAATGGAGAAATATCCACATCTGGCACAGTGTCCACTCAGACGGACTGCACAGGACACGCGCAGAAAATGCATACGCACGCACACAGGCGAGAGAGATACTCAGATGGGCAGTTCTGTCACCAGCGATTACCCCCCTGCCACTCTGACATGGAGAGATTGGGGCCATATGAACGCCTCTGTAGCCCTAAGCGATGTTTAGGGGCAGGAGTTAGAGAGATGCGCCAGTCGCTGCTTATAAGGGGTCATAATCAGATGTGAAAGCTGTCTTGTACGCTTACAGGCAGCATTGTGCCGAAAAACGCCGCTCGCTGTAATATTGATGCCGTTTTCCAGCGGGTTACATTAAAAGGATGGGAGGAAATTGGAAACACATTAGCAACACCTGATAGCTTTGAATTTCAGGTTCAAGGATTCTGAACTCATCCCACTCATACCGAGTGGCTCAGAATGTTAATCATTCGCCAGGATTATCATCCCAGTGGGTGAGTGATGGAAGAAAGAGGGGAAGAAACTAAATCATAACAGCGGCGGCTGCATAAAGCGATAGTGGCTTTAGTAAACATGTCCTGTGCTACTGAGCAGATTATTGTGAGAAAATAATAGCCCTTTTTTAGCCAATGCCACAGAAATAGAAAGAATCACATGGCATATTTTCCTCATCAGGTATGCAGCAAACACAATTTTCCTTTTCCTCTGTGGTTTCCATAGTAAAATCTACACGCGGACTGAGAAACAGGATGAGATATTTTGTTTTTTCCTGCCTGTTTCCCAGGAGTCATCACAGTGGAAACTATTTATTAACTAGATGCTGTGTTGGCTGGTCAGTTGGAGCTCTACAATGGGTGTGTGTGTGTGGGGACGGGGGGGATGCTTGTGGAACCTTAGATTTATTTGATGCCACTCTCAGGTTTTCCAATCTAGTGCTTCTTGATAGTTCCAGTGCTCACATATAGAGGGGATGAAAATAGCAGAGAGCACATCTCTGGACGAAAAGGTGCCTCAAGGGTGGCTATCAGGACAGAAGAACACAAAGTAAGCACCTCACTCACATGCACACTGAAGCCCTCGGGGTCTTCGGGAGTGATGAGAACTGACAGGGGTTTGTGCGCAATGACTACTTCTGTGTTTGTGATCTACGGCTACTGGGCAGCCTTCCTCACAAAAACCTCCGGCATCCACCCCCTGACAACTTGAACCAGAAGATCTTTCTCGGAGCGAGGCGCTTTCTTTGTCTAAATCAAGACACAGGGGACAGCGTATGAAGACGAAACAAACATGCGAGCTTCCCGAATGTTTCATCAGTGATCCGTCAGCAGTTGACGCAGAGGAAAAGCCAAAATAAAATAAAAAAAATGTCCAAAAGAGATAATTTTCTATATCTATGATTGTACATCTTCACCGTCATGCATTATTAATGTGTCCATTAGATGCCGCACAATAGTTAATGATTTCAAAGTGCTGACCAGTAAAATCGCACGTATTTAGGGATGTCTGAAGGTCTAGGCGGTGTAATTTTGAATAGTTAGACGCATGCACCTTTGCTTCTCCTCTGTGAACGTGTGAGGAGCATTCATGTCAAAATAATGGCTGACCATATGCATAAGTTATGAAATGGCTTTCCCTTTCCCTCTACGTGCAAATCACTGAAAGTTCAGCACATGTGTAGCTTCACAATCCGAAATAGTGCATTATATAAACTTGTATGTAAATATAAACCGACTTTCCCCATTGTGGAAATTATCTCCACGATGCTATGGATCTAATTAAGGCACAGATGAGTATGTGGTTTACACTGTAATGACTGTGAAAAATCATATCAATTAATGACACGTCACTGTCATTAATTCATATATGCAAATGCCACGTACAATACCCACCGTCTGAAATAGCTTGAAATGATAAATTCATCCCTATAATTATGGTGATGATTCAAGTCAATGAGCAAACAAATTTCATTAATGGATTAAAAGCTAAAAATGGTCTGTTATCCAGCACTTAGAGGGAGGGGATTAGCCAGCAACCATATTAGACTTATCTCCATATGCAAATGAAAATGATTAGCAATCACTGGTTCCCCTGAAAGCAACAGCGGCGGATGAAAAAAAGTTACCGGGGTCGAAACAATAATGTTAACTACTGCAGAGAAATTGGGTATGTTTTGAACTATGAGGTAGAGTCAGTCAAATGCTAATGTTGGCAGTACCCGCTAATTAATAACTTGTTAGGTGAATCGGAACAAAGCGGAGCAAAGATGAATGCAACTGAGAAAAATTCACTCGCTGGGAACCCAACAGAAATAACTACACAGTGATAAACTATCTCCACAACAGGGACTGAGACAATGGGTATTTGCTGGCAAGGATGACTGCATCAGTGCCATGCATCTTTGGACCATTTTCTATTGGCATTCCGCTTATGTTGGCTCCAGAATGGCCTTTGATGCCTGCCTGAGCTCATATTTTGGTCTCAGTGGCTGTCGGCGGCTGCTGCTGCTGCTCTTAGCATCAAAATGCAGCACTTCCTCTCAGTGGAGCCGGGCAGCTGATAGCCCTTATCTCATCTCCAGCAGCATGAGCTGTTGGACTGAGGGGGGGCACGCTGTACCTTCCTGGTCCCCACAGCTCTCTAACAACGCTTTCTCTCTGGGTGAATGGTCTCTGAGGGCTCAATTTAGGCAGTGGATGGTCACCCCTGCCTCAGATTAATGTTGGCGCACTGGGCCAATTCACAGGGATTTGCTCTGTTATGTTCAGCAGGCTGTGTTAAAGGTCTTGGAGAAACAAACTCTGACACGCATGTAATGGTTATACAACTGGATCCACTTGCATGAACAGCCTAGTGGTCACTTGCTTGACTTATTCTATCTGGCTCTGTCCTTCTGATAACGCTTCTATATTGGACTCCTACGTATCCTCAGATGTGTCTGGCAGGTTCAGAATCTCTCCCCTTTTAAATTGGTTGTGCAGACAGAGCCTGTTGTTAATCTTGAATTCATGAAGGAAAGCCTGATCGAGACCCTAATCCCTGGCCTCGTTATAAAAACATCATGGCACAAATTATCTACAGTATTAAGGCATGGTGGAAGTTCTTTTTATCTCCAGGGGTCCAAAAAGTGCTCTGACTGACTGAGCCTGAGAAGAAAAACACACACCCTGGGAGGACTCACATTGACTACTTGTCAAAGTTTCTTAGTGCTGCCAGCTCTAGGCCTCGCTCTAATGCAAGCACCTCTACCTTATCATCCAGCTTCTGCTGCGGAGAACCAGTACAGCATAAAAAAAAAAACTCATTCCTTCCACAGATGGCTGAAAAGGATAAGGCGAAAATAAGAAGAAGTTGCAAACATAAAATCAAAAAGATGAGTTATTGAGGATTCATAGCTATCCCCTGAATTTGTGGATCAGATGTCGACTCCCTGCCTTAAACCGTCACATGTGCATTTTTTAGAAGCAAAATACTAAATTTAATGAAATGTTAGGAAAACTGTGACTTGGAATGAACTTCACTGACACTAGTTAAGTATTTGAACTGGCGTACAGACCCTTACAGTCACTGTGTGGGCATTCAGTTGTTGTTAATCCCGACACACTAAAGCCACATTTGATCTACTTTGTAGAGACCGGTCATACAAAACCGAATTTAAAAAAAAAAAAAAAAGCTTTGTGGATCAAATGGCGGTGCTGTCACAGTTTAAAAAGCATTATCATTGTTAAAGTCAGAGTAAAAGTCATGAAACCACTTAAACATTACACGTTTAAATTTTTCCTTTCACCGTGTAACATGCACCAGAGCTGTGTTTGACAGATGAAACTAAATTACTGATGCTCTCACATTGTAAAATCCTATTACTATGAAAGCCCTTTATAATTGAGTTAGAAATTTCACAGTCTATTACTAATCACACTCTGCGACTATGTTCAAAGTCAGTTTCCATGTCAGACACTGTCTAATCCCCCCCTTTTAATGTATCCAATCCAACAGTCCCCTTCATTAGGGTGTCTATAGGTTCCTCTTCCTCCCTGCGCTATAATGAAAGGAGAGTATACGAAATAGGGATGGAGGGAGTGTTTGCTCTGGAGAGAAACAGCAAAGTTTTTTTTCCCCTCTCTCACTCTTTAGACTGTGTCCTTATTAGGGCTTCGCTTTCCAAAGCAAGGTCAGAGCGTCTACCAACTTTCAGCTTTATTAGCCTCAGGCTTGTCCTCAGGCACTAAGTGGCTCTCACACCACACCACAGAATGCAACCTCCGATGGTGCCTTATGTCTTGCTCTCCGTTTCTTTTCATTTTACACATTAGAGTGCTCTCCCTCTCTACCTCGCGCTCATCTCTCTGTTGCTTTCTGCAGTGAAGTTTTCCCGCAGCTTGCCTCTTGCCTCCACCCGGGCGGCGGCGTGCCTTCTCTCTCGTCCAATCTTCCTCATTAGATTCTGCCTGGATAACCTGAGAAAAAAAGAAAGAAGCTCCTCTCTCTTCTTCTCCTCTCCATCATAGCCTCTGCCACCCCAACCACAGGATTCATCTGCTGGCGAAGAGTGACCTTTGACACCATCGCCTCGCAGGCAGGATTACCATTGAGTCCGGCTCATGCTTTGTTCTTGGTAGCCGAGGAAGCGGAGAGGGTCTTTAATGAAATTCAAACTTTGGGCATGAGGAGCTATAGACATCTGAGGACCTTACTTCCCCTCACCTCAGTCGCAATGTGTGGAGATCAAAAAACCTTGAGCCAAGCGGCACAGGGGTATGTTGCTTCACTTGGTGAATGCACAATGATGATGAGAAACAATGGGAGGTTTAGGCGAGAAGCAAGGGTTTTTGAAGGACTCAAATATTCTTCCAAGTGCTGTCAATTACGGTTTCATGTACTCTTGCAGGTGGTGGCCCCTGGTAAGCTGCAAGTTATCCTAAAAAGTTTAAACAATATAAGATCCAAAAAGGGATAAAACAAGTGTAAGGTCACCGGTTTTGTCAGACTGTCAGGCACATCCGTGAAGCCATCCATCTTCTCGCTTGAGGTGCACGGCCATAATAACCGTGGATTCCACATGCTCCTTCGCCTTTCCAGATTGGAAGTGTGAGTGTTTTCATTTCCACGCGGCTCAGCTCCCGCGTAAAACTGTCGCAACTCAACACAAACACACGCAATCAGTTTTTCCTTCGTATTTATTGTGCGTCTGCGTCCGCTAATCGCTACCATAACTGAATACGGCAGACGCATAAAAAGCGATCTAGCAGGGACGAGCTCATCACACGGGATGGGAACACTTATTTTTAATGATGCCAAATATATTCATGTCACAAGGTTGAGAAAAGTGTGTGCTGTTAGCCAGTGAGATACTGCAGATATTGCTTTCAGTAGTACATTAATGATATTTAATTAATATTTCATAGCATACTGTAAGCATCAACAATTAGAGTGTACCATCCAATTTCTGCAGCTGGCCCAGGTCCCAACTATAAGACCTGTGTGATAATATTTTTCTCCCGATATTGTGTCTGGAAACTGTACAGGAAAAACCTACCCGTGGTAACAGCTGTTGGAATTATGGTTCCTGCTGCATCGGGATCTGTCAAGGGGTTTTTGAGAGCGGGGCATCAGTCAGTGAGAGATTCTGAAATCTGAGAAACTGAGGGAGTATAAATCTCTGCGAAACAACAAATTTTTACAGTCCCCCTAAAATGATTTGTGGGTTTTGTTTAATCGTGTGAAAATGAAACATTAATTTGGATAATTATAGCAGTAAATCGGAATGTTATTGTCTGTAACTGCCGATGTACATCAGGGATGATTTGCTCGGAAACAAATGTGCAGCGCTTTTACCTTCCTTCCCGTCCACCTGTCGGCAAACAGTCAATTTAGAAAAGAACAAAAAAAAAAAAAAAAAAAACAAGTGTGATAAGCTTTCTCCTAACAATATATTGAGATGAGACACAAAATTGTTAATAAAAAAGACAGAAAAGAGAGAAAAGGAAACACAAAATCCTAGTGGCCTCATCAATCATTGGTTGGGGTGGGACTGGGGGGAGGGGGGGTCTCCATAGCTTGAAGCCCTGCTCTGGTTTTGTCATTGACGAAAAATGGCTTTCCATAGAAAAATGAGCGAGATCACACGCACACACTCCGGTCCTGTATTGATTTTTATGGCGGATGGTGGGGCTGGTGGGTAGTGGAGGCAATGCTCTCAGAGCAGATGTCTAATGGTGTTTAGAGACTCTCCACTTTATCAAGCCAGGCCAGCACTGACAGTTAGATGCTGGAGGGCAATTAAAATTAAAGCCTGCCTGATTAGAATATCATATTCATCTGGATGGTAATTACTATGTCTGGCTCCGTATAAATAATTAATTATGCAAAACCCATGCAGCTGCCACTGGCTAGAGTTAACTGACTTTCTGTCAACGTCTCACAGTTCTAGAAAGGATAAAGAGATTTGGGAAATAAGCTCTTTAGCCGCTATCTGGAAGCCCGCTGGGGTGTGCATGCAGCGCCCATTGAAACAGTGGCAGCCTGCCCTCTGTGTGCAGGTGGCTTCAGCAAGACATTGTGGGTTTTCTCCTTTTGAAGATGTGTCTAGTTTAAAAAGAGAATGCTCTTTTTAAGGACATCCTTTTTCTTTTGCTCTCTGACTCCTTAGCCCACACACTGCGTGCGTCTCCCTCTGAGACATGGTCTGTCTCCATTATTTATCTTTTTTTATTTTGGGGTGGGGGGAGAAATTAGCACACATGAACTCCTACGACGCCGTTTTCGGGTTTTTGAATGTTGCCACAACACTGAGTGGAGACTCAGTAATTAGTCTGCATTAGTAATTAGTTCCTGCCTCTTGTTGGAATTCATTTATGTTTGATTGCATCATTTCTGTCTATGCGCACTGACATTTTTAAGCTTGTTAAATCTTGTCTCATTTCACTTTGGTAATGCAGCTCCTGATTACAGATTATGCCATATTACCCCATTAAGGCTTCTGTAAAATTTTCTGAGAATATGTAATCATTTTGCTCATAAAAGGAAATAATATTTTTCATTTAATGGACATTTTTGAACAGATTACGATTAACATTTGTAGAGAAAAGGACTTTCAACTAGGATCATCAACTAGCTTATAAATACCATGCCATCTTTTGTGTAATTCCATGACAAACTGTCTACACCTGTCTGTAGCCCTAAAGCTGACCAGCTGATCATTTTACAGTGTTGCATGATATGTCTGACATACACAATTCAACAAACAATTCAAATCCACACTCCCCAGATTATGATTACCACTGTCCCACTGCCATTACTATCCGTGCCCGCTGCACTTATATATGTACTTGTATGTTTTTCACCAGTTTGCAATTTTCCCAGCATGCTCCACTTGCATGACAACTTGCATGTCATTATTGTCACTGAGAGCATGAATGTTGATGTTAGCATTTAGCTCAAAGCGCTGCCATGCTGGAGCACCGCCTCACAAGAACCGCTAGCATGGCTGTAGATTCAAAGCCTTGTCAGAGTATACAGAGAGAGGGTCATGCAGAAGTAGTTAGAAGGTGAAATGATTGTCTAATTACGCTAATCTCTTCTGACAGATGTGAATAAACAGTAAAGTAACTAAAAAAAACTAACATTTTTTTTTCTGGTTTTCCTCGATTGCCTAGACGTCTCCTGAGCAGGCAGTTAGCCAGACGATTAGCAGAGAACCGCCCGAGAAAACACGGTTCTACCATCCAACCGCCTCTTAAATATAACAAGGTGAAATTGCCAGAGTATCTTGTGTCAGAGGGGATAATTAGAAACACCAGTGCTTGAAGGATGGGCAGAAAGGTCCAAGGAAAGGAGAGACAACAGCCACAGGTATGGTAAATTGAAGCCAGGGCATTCTTTTCTTATTAAAATTTCTAATCACGCAAATATAAACAATTAGCAAATGTTTAATAAGTGAAGCCGAAATCATGTTCTTGGTGTACACTTCATTACTGTGACCTTCTCCAAAGACATCCATAGCTCACAAATTAGCTTCATGCTGTTAAGGACGTTAATATGGTAATCAAATGCAGAAGGTTATATAAGCAGCGAAGGTTATTCCGTTTCATGTGGGCGAATGCTGAAAGGAAAATTGAAAACAGAGCAAAAGGCCGTGAGATCACATAGTGTATTTATCAACCTTTACACATCTCCATGGTTACTCTTTCACATCCCCTCGCACAGCTTTTAACCAAACCTAATTGTAACATTATGGAAAGGGAGCGATGCTGACAAGATAGAAAACTTAGGAACAGAGAAGTCTACCGCGTTGCATAAATCATGTGATAAACAGTGAGTACATATGAACTCTGCACTCCAAACATTTCTGAAACCAAGTTTTATTGGGTTGGGAGTCTGTGCAGTATTACCTCTGAAACCGCAACTGCAGCCTGGGGACCTAGTTCGCCTCCCCTGTCAGGAGAAAATCTCCTCACACAGAACAGCTGCGGATCCACATTAACATTGCTTGGTTTGTAATTCAAGAGAAGATACAGGAATTAAATAAACAATTACACAACTTTGCATTAAAGCCCCGTTTTTCCACAAGCGCGCATTGAGGCGCTGGTGTTTCGCTGTTGTTTTACAAATGTTGCTATTGATTTTAAGGTTCCAGTGACCACTGGGATAAGGTAGCTAATTATGTTCAGCAATGTTTCACTTGATGTATGCATGTTTTCCCTCTTAGCCTCAAGGACTCTGTGGTGAAAGATGACTTGCTACATGCGTTCTTTGATAATCTTTTCACAGTAGGAGGTCGGGCGATTATAGCGATCTCAAAGCTGAAGCTGTGATATATGAGCTCCAATGAGCATTATTCTGCCGCTGTGAGGACGGGCTGATATTTTGATTGGAAGTTTGCGGAGTTCAACCAGTCTCAAAGGTTGATGGGTGGAGGATGAACAAACACGAAATAGTTTAACGTGGAGGAAATAAATCTGCACATGCACGTCTGAATATGAAAACAGGATGTCTAATATGCACTTTAATATTTGAGCCAAACCCATTTTGCCAGAAGCATTGTTGAGTCAACAGACATCGACAGAAGATCTACAAATCGCTGAACCAACAACAGGAAAATCAGTCAATATTGTCTTTCCTGTGCACTCAATTCTAATGTAAAACAGCTCCAGGATGGGGGGCCCACAGCTCCATTCTGGCCTCCGCAAACACTTCTGGAGGGGCACCTGGCGTTGCTGGCACACTGGACCTCACCATGGGGAAGGAGGGTGAGGTTTTGGCTCAGACTCTGAGCTTCTGTTTGCAAGGTCACAGCTGCCTCATTGGTGGCTCCCACTGCCTCGTCTGGCACCGATGTCGTGTGTGTCCTCCTCTGCCATCCTGCAGGAGGCAAAGCAGCCCAACTTCCTTGTGATGGCAGTTTCAGACGGCGTGTTAGCACATGTCATCAACCCAGCACACAGTCATAACACTGAGGGGCCCATTCTGTGCCAGTAGGGGGAAAGGATTACAAGCAAAGGTGAAGAACTAGACTTGCTGCATAGAGATGTATGGTACACATCAGTCAGGCGGACCACTTTAAAGACCGGATCTGTTTATTCGGTCGCAGTGTTTGTAGAGCAATAGATTCTGGGACAAGCACACCACCTATAGATCTTTCACACATCCACAGAGAAGAGACAGAGGCATCCACAAACACAGACGCAACAGCTGCTGATAATAAGGGGTGTCATCCAGCTTCGCCCAGAATAAGACAAATGACAGTTATGTGAGCGGAGTATAAATGAAGTCCCCAATACTTTTCCTTTTTCAATATCACTGCTATCTTTGGGTTCGGCTCGGCACCTGCTGTGAGCAGATATCGACTGGAGGAAAAGAGAAAGGGGTTGGTGGATGGGTGGATATAGAGGGGTGGGTCGTGTGTGTGTGTGTGTGTGTGTGTGTAGATGGTTAGTTAGGTGCTGGAGGACTGTGGCAACCTTCCACAGAGCACTTCCCCATTCCTTTGACTGGATGCTGAAAGACGTGAATCCAGCCAGGAGGGGATGTGTGCGGGGAGGGGGGGTGAGGGGGGGTGCTTGAAGACTCAGGAAGAAAAGCTTAGCGAAAATAAATCAAGACTGTTTCATGTAAGATATGAGATTCGCATTGAGCCTTTTCAAATGAGCGCCTTTATGTCTCAAAATGACTGACAGTCATAATAGCCGGTCGACTCACAGAGAGAGGAGAATGGAAACGGGCAGGGAGCCAAGTGGTTTCACGGAACACAGCTCAATAAGCAAGCGCGCGGCCAGATTTTAGTTAGGGACCTCATATAGGGCCGAGCTCTTCCTGTCCATAATTGCTACATAGCATGCGTTAAAGAAAAAGAAAGAAATATGTCTTGGCTGCCCTAAGTGAAATAGTTTGAAGTGCAGGTGTCTCCCCAATAACAAGAACGTAAATTAGCCACAAGGACGAAGATATCGAGAAAGAGACAGAGAGCAAAGCGTTGTGTTGCAGTGAAGAAAAATAGTCATTGACCATACAAGCACATGTGTAAACTGCTGCTGAAAATCCACAACAGGTATACATTCCTCATACTTCTGTAAAAGGTTTATATGGTGCTTCATTCATTCCAAGTGCACACTGTAGTTTTGCGACACAAACTTCCAGTTTTAAACAGCCGCTGTTTTCTTTCTTAAGGCGTCAAATCTTCCTGCTAATGAATAAATTTACAGAAAAGACAAAGGCGACCTTATTGCGTGTGTGCTTGTGATCGTGCGTCTATGCGCATTGCTTAGTGTTCTAGTACGCAATCTTCCAAGCACGCAATCACACGCACACACACACACACAGCTGAAATTTCGCCGCACCATAGTGTAAAAGAATCACCAGACTGTGACCACTTTCACTCAGGCAGAGCGCCGTGGATACAGCGTGTCATTCAAACGGTGTTGATTCCAATTACACCACCACCAACGTGCTGGAGATACATAGAAGGACCGTGCATTTGAAAACAGCTTGTGCTATAATTTGATGCCTCTGGAGCGGATGTGTTGCTGGTAACATCATCCTGTTGTACTGTCAGATCAGTTTGAGGCGAAAGGAACATCCATTTTCCGGCTGCAGAACGGCCAACATATAACCACCACAATACACTGTGTTTCATCACCAAACTCTGCGAGGTGTTGCGGGAAAAATGAAACGGGAACAGGCCTGCTAATTGAAGCGGTCATGCTTCCTGGTTTCCATTAGGGTAATTGGCACATCTATTTAGGACATACATATTTTGTGGAAACACGTGCAACTGAGCCGTAAATGACGTATGAAAGCAATATAATGTGGTGTGGCCAACAGTCAGTAAGGTTTTAGATTAGAAGAAGCCTTTTTTCAGCGTTATTTTTTAACCAATTATCTGAACCCTAGCTACCATTCACCTGTCCCCCGTTATGGTTTCAGGATTTTAGTAAAATGAACCACAGTTTACGTGTACAGCAGGAGAGGACGCATGATGGGTTACCAGCGCGTTCAGACTTAATAAGCAGTGCATAAATGGTGTAAACACAAGGTGCTACGAGGCACAAAAAGGACAATTAAGGAAAAAAATTGCACGGTGAAAAAAAAAAAGAATTATTAATACAGCGGGCTGGAATAAAAATAATATTGACTGAATTCACCTGCTTTAAACAAGTTGCATGAGGCTCTATTTTCTCATTATTGGGTAATATCGGTCAAGGTTTTATGGAATTACAGAACAATACCTGCAATAATTGTAAGGTGGGTTAATATTTTATGAAAATAAGTGGCAATAATACTGTCATGTTTCAACTCCTTGAATGGGGTATTACCCTTTAGTAATTGTAGCAGACTTTGAGTCACTATGTAGAATATGACAGATTCACACTTTCTCCACAGTTGTAGACTTGTAGTCTTAAATTGCATGTTCCTCAAATGATGCAGACTAAGAAAGTGTCCAAAACTGTCTAAAAATGCCATCCTGGCGTTTTACCCAGTTATTTCTTTGCAGTTTTTTGATGTGTTTCTTCCTCTCTGGGACTTCATCCATTAGCTTAATTTCTAAACACCTTTACTTTCTAGTGCAGGTGAAACTGGCACATACTGCAGTGTCTTGGCTCATTCCTGCATTCCTTCAACACTTGCTGGAGATTTCCCACCAGCAGTCACCTGATGCTGGTGGTCTAATGGTTGGGCTGACCCTGTGGAAACGGGCGTGGTGCCACCCTGGATCTTTCCCATCTGCTGCGTAGCTAGTGGGTGTAGCGCATTATCTGGTGATGTCCTTGAATAGTGTGGTATCAAACTAACTCTGTGACCAAGGATACACATGGATTAAAACTGGTAATTGAGTCCAATACTATGGAAAAAGTTTGCAGTGTCTTATATGGACATTGTTCATTAACGTTTTTTAGGGCACTCATTGAAATACTTGGAAATTCTAAATTTCGAAACTTGTGTTATCATACGATGTCAGAAAACTGTTATATTTTTAAAAAAAATAAATAAATCATTTTCATTGAGAATCAAGATTTGCCATATATGGCCCCTTGCCCTTAAGTGGTAAACAAATGTAAACATGTATTTAGACCATTAAAACAGAAGTGGTGATCCAGGCAGTTGTCAACATACAAATGATCACATTAGACAACATTGGGCTACTTCTTCATGGTACCTAATAAAGATGCTATGCTCAAAATTCATACAGAGGTGGACCTAGGAGACCACATTTGACATTGATTTGACCTGAAAATATATCCATGGTCTTCTCTGATTGGCTGAGAGGCAGAGGAACGTAATTTAAAATGTGTGCTGAAGTTACTAAACATGGTTCCTCGTCCCATAAAGCATTAAAGCTGCAGTAGGCAACAGGCCACAGTTTCCATGGGCCTTTCAACTAGCTGGAAGGGGGCCCGCAGAGACAGCTGATATTGGTCCACATCAATGACAATGATGGAACCCCTGTAGACACTGCAACGACGAGTGTCGAGTGACGAGTGCCGCATCTGGGAGTCTCCCAGATGGGGCATCCTATTAGCTGGCTCACTGCTGCTGGGCAAAATTAAGTAAACCTGTATCTCAGAACATACAAAAAGAATAAGGACAAAAAAACAAAAAAAACAAGAAGAGGATGGGGAAAAAAATAGATAATTTTAAGTATGAATATGCGTAACATTACACATGACACTTTCTCACAGTCTTACCAAACATCAGAAAAGTTGCATTTGCTAAAGCCAAGGGTTGCAGGCAGCAGTTTTAAAAGGGTTTACAGGTATACCTGTTGTCACAGTTTTGTAAGACCAAAGTGTAAAACTCAGGGGGTGGGGGGGTCCAAAGTGCCTCTTGCCCGGGGCCCCAAGAGTGTCTTGAAACAGCCCTGCTTTTTCTGTCCTACAAACCAGATGGTCAGATGATTATACCGACAATATACTTATTGATAATGGTCGCAAGCACCAGTTGCGAACATGCATTGGTCAAAACTTAAGTCGCACTGTCAAAAGCCTCCAGATCCATAAAAAGAAAAGTATGTGCAGGCCAAATAGTGAATTGTTTGTTATTGAGCTGTTACTCGGCTACATGGACAGTTTATGTAAAAGTATTACATAACCGAGCTTTGAAAACAGCATTTTTGAAATATTTCCCTAAAGCTATGGAAGGAAGATTAAGATAAATAAACTACACTGTGGATAATCCACAATCACACCCACGTGCAAACGGAAAGCGACAAACCTATGTTCATTGCTTTTCTACACAACGATATAACAATCATTTTTGAGAACTAAGCAGTTACAAAGATTTACTGGTGTGGCAAGTGATAAACAGAATCATAAGTCTTTGCAATATGCTATAACCCATTTAAATAAAATGTAGGCTGGCGGTGATCTGTGACAGCTTGGTAGGCAATGTTAGCCAGTCAATCAAAAGCACCCACACATACAAACATTCAAGGCCTTGTGCTTTAATTGTTTATATAATTTGGCGGAGTTCAGCCTTTTCTTTTCGTAACTGTACCAGCACTGCCTAAGACTGTCATTGTGTTGGTCGGCTGTACTATTCTTTTCTCTTCCTTTCTCACATGTGAAGGCAGCTATCTGAAGCGTCCACGCCGGTGGATTATCCCACTAACCACCAATCCTTTTGCAACAGTTGAGAGGATGAGAGCGCCTGTTGGATCACCTCCAGGGCCTGCTGGTGCCTCTTCTTCTGCTCTGCTTCCAGAGCTGCTCCAGGCTGGGGCCTGAATCCCCCATCTCATCATCCACTCTGTGCCATCTCTCAGCCCAGGCCGCACCCCAGCAGGGACTGGCACGGGAGGTGTTCTGAGGCCTTCTGAAGGCTGAAGGGGAGCGACTGCAGGCTCAGATGGTTTTCTTTTATACTGGTCCGTCCTTCTGTCTGTCACTGGCAAAATCTAAGTCCTTTGCATCTGTTTTCTGTTTTGAACAGTAGCTTCGCACCTGTCGGCACAGAGCAGGTGGGAGTAAAACCAGCTTTAACATAGAAGGAGAAGGGGAACAAGCCTGCGTGCCACACACAGTGGAGGCGCAAATGTACCGCCATCATCACATGTGCATATATGCAAATGCAGATTCATGTTTAACCATAAAAACACCTGCTGCTAAGATATAGAAACACTCCCACACACATCCCGTAGACGCACTCTCCACACTTAGCGTATCGGCTCTCTCACACAGTCCCACCCACGCAAACACACAGCTCTGTTTAGCGGTACTATCTCAAATGTGTGGGGCCTGTCTCGCTACATCTGAAGTGGGGCCCCAAAATGTTCCACGCTCATGCTAATGCCTGGAGACAACAAAGGCAATAACGAGGAGATGCTGTTCGCTTGAAGCCGGAATACATGCGCAATCAGCATGCAGGGCTTTAGTTTAAACAATGCCTAATCAGACAAAATAACAGAGTAGGACGTGGTAATAGAGAGAAATGGATGGATTGGTAGATGGAGAGTGAATGATAATGTGGAAGGCAAATGCAAAGATTCCCGCTCACCAGCGTCCAGTCTTAGTTAGCTCTGAAGTACCTTTTCACTGGGAGTCTTAACGTAATGAGGTTAATAAGTGGACACTGGAGACATCAGGAGATGAACCGTTTCGATGAGTGTGATGACACTCCGCCGGTGCTGGGTTTGTGCCGTGGAAAGGGAAAAGGCAGGATGTCAAACATTAAGAAATATCTGAAGAGTTTCATGAAATTTACAAGAGGATGCAGGTGTATGTTTTCTAAAACCAACTCATTTAAAGCTGTTTTATATGCATTTTTTTTTTTTTTTTTGCCAGCACCTTAATGCCTCCACCAGTCACAGAGGGAATGGACAGATTGGCTTCTAATGGCTATCCAATACTATGCAGCAGTACACCTATGTGTTGTTTAATAAGGTGAACTGACCTTTCATCATGGTTATAAATCAATGACGTTCTCCCGCGTTGAAGCACTGCATGCAAATGCATATTATTATCTTCCTATTTGCGCGCACACACACACACACACACACACATACATATATATATATACATGCTCACTAGGGGCAATATATTCACAGTTATATGCACCTTGTTTTTTCATGCGCACACAGTCTTGCAAACAAAGTGCCTTCAACTGCACTTTTCAGTGATGAAATAAAAGAAATTCATTTCCTGTTGCTACTGTACAGTTTTGGATAAAAAAGTGGCCTCTGAAATTACCTTGGTAAGTGGAAAAGGGTGAAGCAGAAATAGATGAAGTAAGATTGTGTTTGATTGCAGGTAAAGGGTAGATGTTTGTGTTCAGGGCCTTTGATGTTTTTTTTTTCTCCCCCCGAAAAGACCTGCTGGCCTTTCATTCTTGATTACTATCCTTCTGCCTGGCATAATGGCTGAGATACGGCTCTGTAATGAAGGCATTACCAGCAGCAGAATGGAGTAACAACTGTAATGTCCAGATTCCACTCATTTACCTCCCAAATAATACTTCACCACACCCCACAGCAGCTGCAATAACGGCAAAATCACAGCTAATGCCATCTCATCTGTCAGAGAAAACAATATAAAAACAATGTGTTCCTTATTACTTGGTCTCGCTCGCTGCCACTTTCTTTCTCTATCCTTGATCACTTTAAGTACAACCCTAAAGCAGAACACATTCTCCAAATTGCAATTTATTTTTGCATCATCAACACAAAAGAAAGAGCGATAAACACTCGCTGTGTGCCTAGACATACTTTCTCCTCATGGGCCCTGCCACAGGCCTAGATAGAAAAACAGGTCCACGCGCTGCTGTGTGTGTCTTTTGTGAATGTGTGGAGGGATACGTCGGGCGGAGGTGCAGGGGGATATTTGGAATATGTTCCCTGCTTCTCTAATAAGCCACCGGCTTGATGCCACCGCTCTCCTGCATGGGAGGAGATAAGAACTGGCAGAGCAGTGGTGTGGGCTCCCATTGAAACCCAGTGTGCTGCTAAGCCCCCTCACAGCCCCCGAGCAGAACCTCAGAATGCACGCGCGCTGCCACACGCGTGCACCGACGCACACACTCGCGCGGGCTACAAAGGCAGCCCCCAATGAGGTAACGTTGTGATTACAGATGCAAGAGCACAGACAGCGCGTTGGGAATACGAGGTGGAAGGAGAGAGCGGGAGAGACGGGAGAGGGAGAAAATAACAAGTATTAAGTCCACTGAGACAGCATTAAAAAAAGCACAATGCTCCGGTTGTTGTTCAAAAAGGTTGAGACTACTGAACTGAGGAATCTTGACTTCTTTTTTCCTCGTGCAGCCTTTAAAAAATTACCACACCAGCAAGACTCATCCCACCCTCATTTACTATCTTTCTCTTTCTATAAAAATATATTTTTACATGCTTCAGCAACGGTAACAATTACCGTATTGAAGAGGGGAAACGTTTTGAATTTGTGGGGGCTAGGGGAAAGTCATTTGCATATCAAACCTTGCTTTTCAGGCCACACGGGAGTTGAGTTCTCTTCTTTAACCGTTCGAGATTAACCCCATGCAAATGCAGCAGATGCCAAACTCCAATAAATCAGCACTTAAGAGAGCCCGCATCTGTGGAGGACATTGTTATGAAGGCCCGTCCGTACTTTTCCCGTCCAGTCGTCGGTAATTGCGAAACTGTTGCTTATCCATCTGTGGAGTGTTTTGTAAAAGAAAGAGAGGCGTCAGCTATTGTGCTGGAGGAACACAGAAGTGCTATTTCGCTTTTGTGGAAAATCCTATCACCTCATTAGCACATTTACCGGTGAGTGACCATTAACTGTCAGCCATAAAAAAATCGGCCGCCCCCGGGCTCTCCTGTCATTCGGTCTGTATTCAGCATCTGTATTCATTTGCAAATGCTAAGGTAGTTGACTAACAATCAAGCTCCTTACAGGGCTGCCTGTTTTTTATAGCTGGAGTTGTAAAAACTGGATAGTCTTTGGTTATTTCAGACTTTGATCAAGTACAGGGATGTTTTCACTCTTCCATTTGACCTAACAGCACATTGGTTCTAGTAGTAGTTTGATCGTGAAGAAAACAGCATGGACAAGCAGTGAATACTTAATAAAGTAGAGTATTTTACTAATTCTAGGGAATATGGACCAGCTTTGAGCAGTTACAATACAAGATGCCCTGCAGCCTTTAAGATCTGTGGCGGTCTGCGTTAAGGTCTAGATGCATTTGAGAAAAGCAAGCTCATAGCTGAAGGACGCTCCTGAAGAAAATACAGTTGTGTTTATACAATGTTGATTTCATAAATATTACATTCTTTGCTTTTAACACTAAGGAGAAACACTACAGGTAAAAACAGCATTATTTCATGCACTGGTCAATTTCCAGATGTTGGGCTTCCATAACTTTTGCCGGTTGCGCATTGTTTAATAGTATAACACTTCATTTGCATATTTAAACACAACATTTCCGGGGCTTAGTAAGACAAACGACTCAAATGTCTAATCAACTGCAGAGGTTTCATGGAGAAGTTAAATCCATGAGCAGTTTTTCTCAAAATAAATATATGGAATTATGGAATACATATCTCCAAAAACACACTTTGGATTTCTTGAAAACAATTCGACACTTATCCAAAAAGGACTCGGTATATCAGTATATATTTAATGGTGTATAGAATATATCATGACATGGAGGACTGAGGACCTTTGCAGCCATACTATGCATGTCTTTAACTTCCTGAGACCATGTGTCCTTATATGGGGACATTAAGTTTGTCCTGGTTCATTTAGACCTGTTGTCCTCATAAGTGGACGCTTTCATCTGAAACCTAGTGGTAGAAAAGGGTCAATACATTCATTCATTCTACAGTCAATCAAGGGACAAAAGTGGACAAGGTACAAAACCTCATCAAGCTTTATGGTTGAAACTTGTTTTTTATGCTTTTAACGATTCTAGTTTGATACAACGCACACATTTAACAAATTCTATCAATAATGAGCTTCAACGTCGCCAATTAGCAAGGACTCTTTTATGTTTATGTTTTTATACTTCTTAGATTCTACTAATCTGAAATATCTTGGAGAAATTAAAAATGCATTGCAAACAAAACTTTGGGTCTGAGGAGGTTAAAGGCCATATTTAAGTTGTTCTTCTCATATGCTGAGCCAGGACTTTCCACTTAAGAAGTTTCCAGTTTTGTTCCTATCAATATTCTGAAATCCTTAAGTCACTACACTCATGAAATGAGATACATAAAATCCCCTCTGTAAAAACTACAGACTCTCATAGGTCAGCAAACTTTGAGCTTTTGTCTGTCTAATGTTGAGATTTCTGGTTTTGAATTAGCAAAATTAGCACATATACCGAAAACTCACAATACCAAAAGCAACTATTGTAACTCAGTAATCACCTTGGGCAGTTTGATTGTGCTAACAAATGTTAAACAAATCAAAAACTTGCATTTTGATTTACTGCCTGTGGTGTTGTGCAACACTTTTCCAAAGTATAGCCTGTAGGGTTTCTGTTTTGTGTGAGTGTGGTCAGATAATGCAGATAATTCCAATGATCCGCCAGAGATTTGAATGTAAAAAGTCCATTTCCTCCACAGATATTTGCTCACATGTCTCTATAAACAGCTACAAATTCACACGATGAAGACATTACGATGTCAGCGGTTGCTATTATTCCTCTTTGGTCGCCATTACTCTTAATCAGTCCATCCTGTTTATTCTTGGCCAACTCCAGCTGCCTCTGCAAGACATAAAAGCGAAATCTGTACCCACCAACTGTTGTGTGTTTAGATTCGCAAATCAGCAAAAGCTCCTGAGAACTGGGGAAAGATTCAATCATTGCACTGTGTTATGCTGGTTGACCATCCAACAAACCAAAATAGACATTTACATGCAATTGTCAGACAGTTGCTGTTGCTCTAACGAGCGAGAGATGTATTTCTAATTTTTAGAGTGTTTTTCCTTGGAGGACCAAGCTTCAGGTAAAGACATAAACAAATTTCTGACGCTGAGAGATACTTAAAGAATGTGCTTGGGTCATCGGTAACAGGGCAGTTTGAAGTGCTGTATTTACAATAAAGTTTTCATACTGTGTAAGACGTGTTAGCCTGTATACTCTCCACTAGCCTCTATGGCAGTAGACAGTTTTAAGGGCCATACTGACAGTCTAAAGCAGGGAAAATCCCCCTCAGGAATTCCCCTAATACCGGAGCCTCTGAGAGGGCCGCAAGCGAGGGGGAGCACAACTGAATAACTGTGAGTGGAGTAAAAAGAGTGGGATTGGGGAAGAAAAGACGGCTGCCCAGAGGAAAGCATACAGGGAAATGTATATCGACAGGAAGAGGCGAGAAAAATAAGAAAAGAATTTGAGGCTTTAGTGACTCAGCCTAGAATGTCAATATTATAAGGTGTCAAAGCCGACCTGTGTCTGTGGGCAGAGCTGCTCGTCAGGGCTGAAAACAACACAAGGTTACACTGGTGTCATCTCTTCACATTAAAACACAGTGGATTTCTTGACCCAAGTGACACACTGAGTTAATGCTTGCATGAAAAAGCGTCACTCATTAAAGTATAAGGAAAAGGGGGCTCAAATGTCAAAAGAGGACCTTAATGATTCAAGAATGTCATTTCATATCGCTTTTTAATTGAATGCCATCACATCAGGAAACAATGTCAACATCACAGCATATGGGGGCATCCTTTAAATCACATGAATTATGCTTATGGAATGATTAAACATTTTTAAGTATTATTCCAGCTATTAAAACTGCATTCAGCAAAACATTTGAACTACACTGAGCATGACTTGAACACACTTTTGGAATGGCTCATGACAAGGTCAACATGTGCGGTCTCCCCAACCCTACGGCAAAAGCAGATTTTTTATTTATTTTTTTTACTCAGTATTCAATTTTGACAATCCGTTTTCTGTAAAAATGTTTTGTGCGTCCTGTTTCTGTGCCCTTGTTTGTCTGTGTTGTGGGAGGATGAGTTCCCATCGCTGGTGCCCTCTCTGTAGTGTGTGGTAGAGCGCAGCCAAGCCAGCCTCAGTCCTGGCACGGGGCGCTGCCAGCGAGAATAGCAGGATTGAGCCAGCTCCCTCTGCAGCTGTCAGGCTCTCTGAAAAGCGGACCCAGAGACCTTCATTGAGTTCCTGAAACACTTGTGGGCTGAATGACGGCAGCCCCGTGGCCACCATTAGACAAACACAGACAAACACAGATGCATTGTTTGCGAGGTGCAAAGCGGAGCATCTAAAATTCATGTGGGCAGATTTGTCCCTGAATACGATGAGAAAGTCTTATTATGTGCTCAGAAACAACTGATGCTGATCATCATGCATTATGACCACTTTAGCTAACAAACGGATGCATAAATGGATCAATTCATTTGAAAAAAATCAGGAAAAAATTAGGAAAACATTTGCATGAACTCATTCACCTCTCAGCTCTCAGTGGCATTAGGAAATACCACACTCTCGTCTGACAGGAGGCGAACTTCAGTTTAAATCTGGTAACGGGACATTTGGATTTCATTATGTGGCGTGTTTCAACCGATAAAGTGAAAAAAACACATCTGCACGCAATCGAACAGTCCTGCAACCAACCAGAGCCATCTTGTTGTAAACAAAATCAACTCAACGTTACACAGATCACTATGTGTATCGCTAGTGTTGCCAGATACAAACTGATGGTTTCCAGCTCAAAAGCTGTTCAAAAACCGTCCAAACCCGCCCAAAAATATAAGATCGATATTTGGATTAGTATGTTGCCCGCCCAGATTGCAGTCTCTCATAACGAACCACGTGCAGTGGCCAACCACCACAGCCGCCCACATCTGGCTACTACGAAGCCACTCGGTGATGTCACATAGTCCCCAAGTGGTGCAAAGTCAGCGCAAGCATGTACGCACACACACACTGTCCTCATGCACATTGGTTCAGTTTCAAACCGACATTAAAAAGTAATTACAAAAACACCAAAACAATCCAAAACCAGCCGAAATTTTGTTCGCCTGCCCAACTATATTTTTTACCCACAAAACAACATTCAAAACCACCCAATTTGGTGTGTAACCACCCAATCTGGCAACTTTGGGCAGACTTTTTGCTTAGTCTGGCTCATGATGGGCAGTTTTTTTTCTTCTTTTTTACTCCACTTCTTGTTATTCTCTCACAATGTGATTTGACTGCTGGGCCCGCTAGTGTCTACTAATGTAGCCTTAAGTCGCTAAAGCAGATGAGGACCATATTATGGAGGTTTTGGTAACTTTTTGCTTCTTTCTTACCTCTGCTGTTTGTCATTTAACGATCGGTTGTCACGAAACTTCCTCTAGAGACCAGGGACCTCTCTTTTATCGCTCTGTAGCTGTCTATAAATAAAAACCCAACAGCAAAACAGTTTCAGCGATTGTTCTGCGGCGTCACTGTCATCTCTTCTTTACATCTCTTCTCTAATTATTTACAGAGTATAAAATAGGTTCAGGTGAGGCTGCTGTCAGGACACTGCTCACCTGTGATTGGATAGGACTGGAAGCCACCCACTCTTTGGCCTCAGCCAATCGAAAGATAGTATGGTCATCATCAAGCCACTGAATCAATTAGCAAGCGGGATTAGCAAGTTTCGTACAGTGGTTGCTGGTAGCGCTAAACTTCAGCAGTTATTTTGAAATAGTTGCATGAAATAGCGACATACAAGCTGCAACATACTCTTTTCTGTCCCCCACCTCCTAAAAAGCATATAGATTACAGATTTTGTCTCACTTTGCTTCCTCAAAACAAAATCCCCACAACACGCCACTGCTAGAGACATAAAACGGTTCATGCTGCTTTCTTTTTCACACATGCAGAAGAATTTTAAATTGTATATGCAGTTTTGCTGAAAGGAGTGGGTATGTGCAAAATCTATGAATAGTCTATTTGATAGTATTGTACATTTAGCTTCATTTTAACCTGTGTTTGACTGAACTTGTTTATTTAATGGTAGGGTATTATCTGACATCTCTAGCAACTACTCAGGCCCCTTCATAATAATTAGGTAATATACATAAATGCACGGACAAAACTGAACATCCAACACATTTCTCATAGTTAGAGCGTCTACAGAAGAGAGAGGCTGCCAACTTCTAAAATGCCCCGCTCCCCGTTTCTACTACATTGTGATGACGAATTTTCTTTCCCACTGAACCGAAAGTGGGTGAAGCAAAGTTGCTGACTCATCAGTTTTGGCAGGACAAAAACCGGCACACTGATCGGGGGGCAGGAGGCTCGTAGACACCTTGGGGCCTCATCATGTGTCAGGAGACCCGTCACCTTGCCAGCCATTTCCTGTTGCGGAGTACACACACTTTCCCCATGTCCCATCCCACAATTCTCCATCCCTCTTTCACAGGGCCCCTTGGCTGTCATGCATATCAATGCTTTACGAGTGTAGGAGAGGAGGGAGCTAGGGATTGGGAGGCGAGCTACAGAGGTAGGGAAAGCATAGAGGGAGGATTGGGAAGTGCAGTGAGGCCTAAGCAACAGTCGGAATCAATCAAGTCTGTAGGATTACTGCTCCACTGAGTTGTGATCAATAGATCCTGAACACTATCCCCTGCTAGCAGGGATGACAGGGTAAATGAGGGTCCGAAAAGCTGTGCCCCACCCACCAACCCTCACCTCATCCCAATTCTCCCTCTCCATTGCTCCCTCAGCCTCCCTCCTTCTCAGTCACCGCCCTCCCTTTGGTTAGTGTCGAATAAGGAAAAGCAAAGAGGCAAAGATTCAGTTTTTGTTGGAAGTGAAGAGGGCAAAGCCTCGTTCTTGGTCCGGTGGTTTTTAACAATGTTGGAGGAGTGTTGCATATTCAGCCGAGAGGAAGATCTAGCCTCAGCCTCGGGGCTTTTGTACCTCCGGGTGGACAGGCTTCTTGTTTCAGAAATGGAGAAACTTTTTGGGGGGGATAATGATGAATACAAGGACAGACGTGCTTCGTCTTCCAGATCGGATCCCTAAAAGTGTGTTGCACCACCAGTATGTACTAACAATGGTGAACATATCAGCATTTGAAAACCGGGACAATGCAGAAAAGGGGTCACAAACAGAGGAAAAATACATTTCTTTGACTTTATTCAGCGGTGCTTAAGATTCTGGTGAAGAGCCTTGTGATATTCAAATAACTTTGCCATCTGATCTGATGAACAAAGTGTTTGGCTGATTGGCAGGAAGCTTTCAGGCCATGTGTCAGCGATGATGACTTTAAATTTTGTTAAGCGGGATCAGTCCCCTTGCCCTCTTCCTTCACTCGAGTGCAATAATACCAATAATTCCCCTGCACGACCAGCAGATGGCACTCCTGTTATCCTGATCCAAGGGTGTGAGGCTGCACGCCTGCAGGCTCGAGTTTTGGACTGTTCAGGGTTTAACTACGTGTAAAAGTACCCCAGTTCTCAAATGTCTGGCGGCTGAGGGGGAGAGAGAGAGAGAGAGAGAGAGAGAGAGAGAGAGAAAGAGAGGGAGGAAAAGAGAGGGAGCCCAAATAACAGGTTCCCTGGCCGAACGCCAACAAAACTCACAAATGCTCGCACATGCTGCAAGATAACAATAAAGCACACCATTCTCCTGTTAATAGGCAATCTGTGTTGTCATGAACATTTAGTCTAATAACTGTTACTGCTGTGTAAATGATGTCATAGGCCTGTCATTGTCTTTGAATTATGATGCTGTCTTTGACGAGCTTTGTTGTCAATGATCCACCTTTTTATAATGCAACCAAATCACTCGCCTTCCGCGTTCATAAAATACTTTGCTGCTCTCAAACACGGGGAGTTGCACGCTTGCTTTTTTGTTGTTGTTGTTTTGTTTTTTAATATTTCACATCAAACACACAAAGAGCTGATTTTTTTTTTCCTTTTTCTTTATTGTTTTTAATATCATTGTTCTCTTGCAAAGGGGGAAAGCTATAAACATGTGCCTGATACCGCTACATCACTATGACACTAATCAACAGCTGAAGCTTACATCCTAAAATTATTATTATAAGCATGAGAAGCAGAGACATTTCACAGGACTATGCCGCAACACACTGACCCACCTCCAGATGAGCTGAACATGAGAGAGGAAAAGAAGAAGGAAAAAAAAACAGAAAGCATAATTTCATTACAGTACTAATGAGTTGAGAGAAAGACTTGTGTGGAGGCAGTGACCCTGGCAGCACAGCTTACCTGCAGACTTGTAGCAGTAATACCTCTGGTCAGGTAATTAGTTATCCATTAATACGCAGAGATGATCTGATCTTCCCTATTAGGGAGCAGGAGTGCAATGCCTCACAGGGATGCGACTGTCAATTTCACTGAGTCAACCTGGAATGAGCGTACACTCAGAAGCACTAGCTCAGTTTGAGTCCTCCGTCAGTCAGTTACATAGGTATGACCTGTCTACCGGCTACCTAGCGGCTAACACGCTAAAAAACCTTTTATATTTGACCTTAGACGCATTTTTCAGCCCGGATGCATGTAACGGATGTGTGACGAAAACAGATACATTCCTACTTTACTGTCCAAACAGTGACACGTTGTTTAACCTGTACGAGTGGACGTGACCTGAAGCACCCTTGTACTGCGTTGTGTATTTTATGCATGTAGCTACAGTAATTATACACTGCCCGGCCAAAACAAAAGGTCACACACTGCAAAATTTTGTTGGACTGCCTTAAGCTTTGATTACAGCACACTTTCACTGTGGCATTTTTGATAAGAGTCTGCGATGTCATAAGATTTATTTCCATCCAGTGTTCCACCAAGATCTTGTCTTGATGATGGGAGAGTTTGACCACTGCACGAAGCCTTCTCCAGCACATCCCAACGATTCTCAATGGGGTTCAAGTCTGGACTCTGCGGTGGCCAAGCCATGTGTGAAAGTGATGTCTCATGCTCCCTGAACCACTCTTTCACAATTTGAGCCTGATGAATCCTGGCATTGTCATCTTGGAATATGTCTGTACCATCAGGGAAGAAAAAATACATTGTTGGAATAACCTGGTCATTCAGCTGACCTCATTCTTCGAACATAACGTTTCTGAACCTAGACCTGACCAGCTGCAGCAACCCTAGATCATAGCGCTGCCCCAAGATGCTTGTACAGTAGGCGCTAGTCATGATGGGTGCATCACTTCTTATCCTGATGCGCCCCATCTCTATGGAACAGAATAAATCTGAACTCATTAGACCATAGTTAACCACTATCTTTTCAGTTTTTAATAATGAGTTGGGCAGTTCTTAGCCCAATTTTAGTAGTTTCTGCTTCAGTCTTGTTAGATGTTTCTCTGCTTGATGCACGCCATTGATTTGAGGCGTCTCAAATAAGACACTGGCTAAAAGGATAAGACTACTAGGATAGTACACTTTGCCCAATCCCCTGAATATGGGCGACCTGGTGCTCAGTACTGTCCACGAATGCCTACTGACCCTTATGCATTCTGTTGTAGTCACACCAAATATATGCTTTCTGGGTCATACCTTCTCTAGAAATAGTCATCTCTCTTAAAGGAAAAAATAACAAGCCCATGCCAGAGCACCTCACAGGTCATCAGTGGAATTCAAAAATATTCGCACAGCCCTCCCAAGTGTTAGCCCTGAAGCACAGAGCAGGACCACCCCTGACCGGAAAATAAGAATCAACACAAATGACAGCAAAACTCCAAACTATTTAAAAATGAGTTGTTGGTTTGCTTTATACAAGCAACCATTGTTTCACCACAGGTGTTGTGTTAACCCTACCCTCCTATGCCCAGAACACATTTTACACAATCAGCGCTTAACAGGAGTGTAGGTGTAGCTGAGATGATGTGCGAAGATTTATCTTACTTGCGTGTGAGAAATGCAGGCTTGTACAGATGGCTAAGACGATCAACATTTACATTTGGCGGGCTTCACCCACCCAAGAGCAAGAGTGCATGTGATGTGTCGTGTGCTTGCATCTGTAGGGCGTGGGGCTCGCTGAGCACTGGACTGGATGCTAGGTTTCCTCTCATCAGTGACATGTACACTTAAAGGCTTACGGTCAAAAGCTTGAAACTTAGCCAGAAACAGCTAATGAGAGTCTTTGACCCATTAGCTCAGGAGTGACTGAAATGCATGCATTATTCAGTCCGAGATAAGCCACAACTTTCGCGGCAAACTACTTTAGATCCCATCAACAACTCCATGACGTGACTCAAGCCGTGTTACTAAGTCTCTAAAGAAGGTACGCAATTACACAGCACTTCAATGACGACGTGCTAATCAACTTATTCATAAGAGTCTGATCTTCCAATGTGTACTGGCATGTCAGAGTGATTTGCAAACAGTGTCGGGCCATTCACATGCTGCTGTACAGTAGACAGGTATGATCTATGGAAGCTTGATTGGAACATAGCCTATAGTACCCATGGGACTCTGCAGGAAGCCTCCATAATGTGCAACAGCCAGGGCAGTGGGCATGTGCTCCTGTCTCTATATTTACTGCTACGCTACAGACATGCAGGGGACATATCGGCATGAATGTATAAGACACTGGCAGGCACTTATTCACTGATGCTTACACACGCAGCACAATAACACAAAGGCTCACACTTGCACAGCATCTTCCCCGAGACCACACAGCCTCCATACTGAGATCCCTTTCATCTCTCCTTATTGACTACTGTTGTATCCTGTGGCTTGATTGGACCACACCAGACAACATCTCAGATCGCCTGTATTCCTTCCCCACTCGCTCACATACCTCCCTCCCTCCCTCACCCACTCACCCACCCACCAGCTCCCTCCTTCCCTCTATCCTTCTATACCTCCTTTCCTACTCCACCAACACCATTCTCCATGTTTGCCTTTCATTAGCTTTCATCTCTCCAGCTTATTGAACTCCACCACTGGCATCAGAGTGATCCTTTGATGGTGCCGCTCCTCGACATAAATCCATATTTACCCCCTTTACATATTTCCATGCTAACAAATGATTTGCAATGTCTGCTATTCTTAGGGCGTAATAGGAATTACAGACTGTGTACACTACACTGATCTGTTCACGGGGTCCTGTGATCTCAGAGGTAAACAGGAAACACCTGAAATGCCCCCACGTAAGTTCAGTTCTTCTGAAGTCAGAGGGTGAAAAACAGGTTCATACACCGATCAGGCATAACATTATGACAGGAGAGGTAAATAACACTGACCATATTGCGACAATACAATGTTCAGCTGGGAAACTTTTAAAACTGGTGGATGTTGCTTAGACATGTGCCGCCCACCTAGACCAGACCAGGCACCCCGACCCCATAGGAAGGACTGCTTGAAGTCAGCAGACAGCCACAGCAGGATGCAGCCTGTCAAAGACAAATACACAGACACAGTTTAACTCAAAAGTCATAATGTTATGCCTTATTTGTGTATATCTGTCTCTGAGTGGCTCAAGCTGTAGAATGGGGATATGGTTCAATCCTTGTCTGGCAAAAATGGCATCGGGCAAGACAGTAAAACTGAAGCCGCAAGATTCTGCCGTTGAGGTGTGTGTGTGGGCGCGTGTCAGCGCGAATGGGTCGAAACACTATAAGGCGCTTTGTGTATCTCTAATACATAGACACACACCAAGCGAAAGTATCGGAAAAAAATCTACAGGCCAACAGGCAGGTAGCTAAAGTTAGTACCATCACGCGCACCGACACATATAAATGGTACTGATCAGTCTGTTTACTTTGAAATACTCCCTCCACCTCCTCTCCCTCATCAATGTACACCACATTCCCTGCACCACTGTATTGCAAACAGCACACACCTCTCTGGGGTGCAGAGTATTTCAGACTGTAATTGTGTGGTTGCTGTAGGTCTGGTGGATTTAGTTTTCCGGTGGGGATATGTGTTAGCAGGTGGTGCACTGTCCCTTCATAATGGAGGATAAAGCCCCCAGCAGTGTCTAACACTACGGTGCCAGCTATTTACACTTGAGTAATGGTGTTCATACAGGGCTGTGTCCAAAAATCCTTCTCTTGTTTACTATTCATCATATTCCTGTCACGATGCAAAGCGCTGTGTGTTTGCATGTGTGTGTTAGGAAACAAAACAGTTGTAGAAAAGTCCCAAATAATAAGAAGAATGTAATTATTTTCATGGCTCAATTAATATGTTTTATATATGGGAGAATCACTAGATATTTAGGATTAAAAATAGCGCACATGGAGCATGTGTAGGGCGCGGGGTTCGCTGAGCAGTGCAGTAGTTTTTGAGTGTGGGGGGGCAAACTGTAGTCCACAGGGGTGAAAGCCCTTTTATGAATGTTGTCCCACCTCCCACCACATCATCCTTCTTTTTCTCCTTCTACCGCCAATCAAAAAAGGGTAAAAACTATTACACATGGTCAGTATAGCTCAAAATCACATAGCACTGAATGATAGACTTTAATGAGGACAAATGGATTTTAAGTACATGCTAATCTTTTTGAAGTAGTGATAGACGAGTGCAGAATCGAATGAAAGCTGAATACGAGTGGATCTACCAAAATAAATCCAAGTGATGAAAATGACCATGTCAGGAAACATAACGTACAAGAAAATAACACAGCAAACAAGCTGAGGAATGAGGAGAAAGCTGGCCTACATGAAGAGGCTGGTTATGATGTGAAGAGGAGGCCAGAGAGGCTGAGAGGCTGTGGTAGCCTGCAATGATTGCTGAAGGGCTGTCGGAAGTCAGAGGAGAAATGTGCTGGCTTCTGATGCAAGCAAGAATTAGGGGGGAAAAAAAGAATAAGAAGAAAGGAATACATAAATGAGTCACCAACACCACAGGTCCTAAAGCCTGGGAGATTTGCAAGCAGAAAAGATCATCAAAAGACATCAAAATATGGCGAAGTGGCTCGGGACACTGTGTTGGTTGTAGATTAGATGACCTAACTGAAACCGGGACAGGAAGATGTAGGCAAGAACATGACCTATAAGAACCTGTATCTAGCATAGAGGGTTTAATACTACATTTTAAAAAGACTATAAAGTAGTTTAAACTATTTCAAACATAGACAAGAACCTGTAAACAACAGGTAGGTTAAGTTACCCAGGAGCATTGCATGTGTTTTTTATTATTTTTATTTCAGTTTTAACTATTGCAAAGGAAAGGTTTTAGTTCACATTTTAAATATCACACCAGATGATATGAAGTCCGTGGCTGGAATGGCTGTTCACAGATCAGGCATAACATTATGACCACCATCCTAATATTCTGTAGGTCTCACTACACTCACAGTTGGGCCTACAACTGTTGGTCAACACTTTGTGCTATTTCATATGTTTTTTTTGTTTATTTTTGATTGTTTGTTTTGGGTATATGTCTGTATCAGGTTGTATCCTGCCATCAATGAGTGTCAATGCTATGGGGTGGGGGTGCCTGGTCTGGTCTAGGCAGGTGCTACATGTCTAAGTAACATCCACACGAATGCCGGGTCCAAAAGTTTCCCGCCAGAAAAATGAATTATGACAAGATGGCCAGTGTTATTTACTTCTCCTGTCAGTGGTCATAATGTTATGCCTATTCAGTGTATATCAAAACTCTCTTACACAGCGACGCCATTGACATTTACTTCAGCACAACTGCATTATCATAAGTTTTTTCAAAACTTGTGGAAAAATTCAACCAAATGAGACTTCTCTAAGCACCCTGCAGTGTTATTTATTAATTTTTATTTTTCACATCAAACCAGCCAACAAGAGAAACACCCCCAGAAAATCAGTGCTTTTTGAACCTAATTACGATTTTCTGACACAAAGTGGGGACAAAAGTGTAATGTTAAAATGAATAACATCGCAATGCAAATGAGGCAAAGTAATGGGGTCTTTTTATTTGAAGCCGAACCTTTTGTTGTCAGCTCCAACTGTACTCTCTGTTTTTAAACCCAGCAAGGGACCTTTTACACATTTCAATGGGGAATTGGCTTTGAATAATTCAACAGACTAATCCACCATCGGTGGTGCTTTGGTCTGTGTGGGCCTGCTGTTCGGCGCTACAGCCGGCTCGTAGTCGATATACAGAGATTGAAAGAGATGGCGAGAGAAAGGCACAGAGATAGAGACAGACCAGGGTTTGGGGTTAAGGGAAAAAAAAAAAGGTGAGGACGGGGAGCCTACTTAATGTTAATTACAGTGTTCTTAATCCTGAAAGCTAACAATGATGTCATGGGGCAATGTGACTAGTGCTGTAAGAAAAAACAACTTATATTAGAAAACAATTACATGTTCTGTGTGCACCAAACACCACACAAAGTTGACCATACAAGCAAGTACAACATGGAATTAGCTAAATGTGCCATTTTCTTTTATTTGATCATTTTATTTGAACTAATTAAGATGATTAACTGAAACTAAATTATCAAGGATTCATCGTCTTCTCACGTAAAGTTTTATCATCCTCGTCATGTTTCCTTTTGTATCGTCTCTTTGACAGCTCTTTGTAGCTTTTTCAATGTGGGAGCTACAGTGTATCGAAATAGCCACAAAGTCATCTGTGATTACCTCTGTCTCTGGAAGGCTGATATGACCACCAGCGACTGTTTGCATGTGCATGTGTAATGAATCGGGGCTATAAAAAGCTTAGCGTAATGGACATGCGTAACAACCTCAGCTCTGGCATTGTTGCCGATATGACACAGACATATGTGAGGCTGCGCTTCATTTTGTTCTTGCTTTTCGCTGCCAGGGCTGGAGACAGGAGGAAAAACACTCGTATTTATATGCAAACACCAGATTAAGGCCATATCAGTGTCATTTTGTCAATGCTGGTGAAGTGAAAATGAAGCTTGTGCACACATGCGTCACATTGTTTTTGTTTTACATGGTGCACCTACACAGAGTGTCTGTATGACAGATGCTGCCTGGGATGAGCGATCTGTGTGTTACATGGTCTGAACCGGAACAATCTAGGAAACAAATATGGACGCACAAGCACACAGAGACAGACTGTCTTTAAAAGCACAAGGCCAGACTGTCCCACTCAATCCACTAAACAGGGATGCAATCCACACGCAACACATGTCATATTACCTATCACGCTAACCTCCACTTGGTTGAGCAGGAGGGTAGAGGAAGGGAAATAGCCACAGTTTCTGTGCTCTGCTAAGCTGTCTAGAGCAGAGGGTAAAATTTGCTTAGATCAGGTGCAACATGCAGCCCAATTTGATCTCAAAGAGGGCGCACCATAACATAAAACTTTTAAATCAGGGGTCTTCAACTGTTTTCAGGCCAAGTACCCCCCAACTGATGGAAAGATTGAGTATGGACCCCCTACCTACTACAGTATATGTGTTCTATATTTATAAATATATGTCATTATTATAATTTTGCATTCAATATTAAGCTGTTCTAATAATACACAGGTACACATTCATTTTTTTCATTTTAAACATGTGAAACAGTAGGGTGGCTGTGCAGTTAGCATAAACATACCTAATGCTAGCAGCTGCACTGTTAGCTTCTCTTCTGCTAATACTGCATCATGCATCATGGATTTCACACGGGGACTGAATAGGCTCTCAGGCAGTTGCGGGGTACCTGACAGAGTCAGCGTGTAATATGCAACCTCGTGATTGGCTCAGCAGCGATAGGGGCGGGGCCTATTGTGTACAGGAGGCTTAGATTGACAGGTCTTGGCTACTGTGGCGCTCTGTGTGAAACGGTGCTCTGTTGAGGCAGCTCCTGTATCGCTGAGTGAGTGAAGTGCTGAAAGAATTCATCCCTTTCCTAAAAAATGTATATAAAAAATGTCTAAACAACCTCCCCTGCAGTACCTCCTCGGACCCCCTGTTGAAGTCCCTTTTTTAGCAAAAGTAAGTGCATTCTCTGTGCATTGCTGTCGTCTGCTGTTTAGTTTTGGGTCTAAGCGTGATGTAACGTTCACTATTCTAAAAGATTTGACAAATAAGGAATAGCAGTTACTTTGCTGTATGTTTGACACACGCTCACGCATGCCACTAGCTCTTAGAAGTGGGAGATGGCAGCAATCAACTTGCAAACAAAAGAGAGACAACGTTCAGACAAACAACCGGCGGTTAGCAAAAACAGTAGAAAAACTAACTGCATTTTTCTAATTGGCCAGCTGTTGTTGTTCTTTCTGGAAATCAAGTAAGAGATTTCCAGCCATCAGTATTTCACAGGAGCTGTCTAACAGACAGTCAGACAGTTTGTCTGTTAGACAAAAAAAAATGAAGCCCATTCACAGTCTGTTGCAGAACACACAAGTCTTCTTGTGTCTTATGACATTTGGGCTGACAGTCTCCTATGGACTCATCCTGTAGACAGTTGTACAAAGAGGGAAGCAGTTCTGGGACTTGTGCACTAGCCAAGGTGTTGAGAGTGCAGTCCCAAAGTCAATGTGCATTCATAATCCTTATATTTATGCATTCTAAATTAAGCAACGACCTTGGAAATGTCAGTCAGCACCTGTAGCCATTGCAGGTTAAATACTATGAGTCCAAAAAACAAACTATCCTCATTTTAATAAAGAGACCACACAATATGTAGCTTATTTAAATTCTTCTCGGAGCAACTGTATTTTTTTTTTATTGCCGCACAGTAAAGAACCGTGTTGCCTTGCTGAGAAGCTGTACAGCCTGTCGCTTGCAGCTCTTCACCTAACAGCTCACTGCGGCTGCTTTTTGTTCCATTGCTGCCTGCAACATTCCAAACTGATCTGCTCTCAAAGAATGACCGAAAAAGCAAATGGACACAAACAAACACACTGCATTTCCTGTGACAACTCAGCAGGAAATGTTTGGTTAGCTTTAGCAGCAGTCGTCTCATGACAAAATTAGCATTCTGCATGCATTTCCAGATTTTTTGTTTATATGGAGATTACACAAGCAGTAACTTAATACTGGATATTTTTTTCCAGGGAAGGACGTCACATGCATCCAGGTCATAGTAATTTAAATGTATAAATATTGCAATACATTCATCAGTCTGCCACAGGCTCGGCCTCTATTGAGTTGTCTCCTTCAGCGATAGATTGTGACTGAACGAACATTTATTTAAAAGGAAACCTTCAAGGTTGCCACTTTAAGTATTCACATCAGCGCTCGTTATTGCCAAGTACACAAATGTACGCACACGGAAAGTAAGGGGGTACACGAGCATCCGTACCACTCAGGTATGCAAATATGACCATTTATGTACACGCACAGTGAGCGCCGCAGTTCGTTATGCGCATCATGCATGAGCTCACTGCGTCGAACATCTGCAACAGCTGAACAGCGAGCCGTTCCCCCGTTTGTGTACGAAAGAGCAAAACAGAGAAAACCCGGCAAAGACGGGAGAGAAAGAGAGGGAAAGAGGGGAAGGATATGGCGGCTCAAGTGTTTCTTGTTATACTCGGGATTATGCAAAAGCACACTGAGCAGCATGAGAGATCAAAGATAAAGGCCATAGGGCATGCACATTAAGAGTTATAACGAGAGCCCTTAGCTGTACACTGTTTAATTATTGAAACAAGAAACATCTTAGATATTTTAAAGAGCCTCTAATAATGTAGTTTGAAAAGAAACACCCCTGTGAAGACAAAAAAAAAAAAAGAAGACAAGAAAACACCTTTTAACTTGCTGAGCGGTGCAAGATAGTTTGCTCAGAAGATGAGAGCGTTGTTGTCTTTTATGGTGTAAAGCTGTTGTCATTTCTTTTCTTTTTTTGCCCCCAAAATAAGCAACAACTTTCCACAAATGAGGCAAAATGATGCAAAGAAGAAAAAATACAATTGAACTATTTTAGACAGCGTTTACGACACAAAACGACTCTGCGTCAGCTGGTAATTGTTATCATTTTATTTTTAAACGTTGTATGATATCGGAAGGACGAACATTTAATCAAACTCCCATACCACAGTACGGTCATTGTTTTTGCTACAAACCGCTGGATGCTGTAACGTCTATTCATATCACAGACACTATACCCACTGTGGGCTTCTAATAGCATTATTTTGAGAATTGTTTTCTGTCTGGTACATTATTTATTTTATGAATTATTATGGGTTATTTTCACTGTTGCTAAAAAAAATAAATAATCTGAATTAAGTATTCCAAGTGTTCCTAATTGGAATAGTTTTATTTCAAAGTGCACACTGGGGAGCTACAAAACTCCGTTAGAATCCTTGTGAATGCCTCTGGGAACATGTCCGGGGCACTTCTCTAAATATATGAAAGCATCCTTAAGTTCTGTAATAGCCACTTAAGGTCACTTCTTGGTCCCCAGCTTTGAAAGCTGATAAGAATTTCATGCATTCTGGACATTAAAGGAGAGCCGGTCTGAGGGGCCAAACATTTCTGAGTCTGAACCCAGGGGGTAGGAAGAGGAGGCTAAGGGCCACATTAATCCATGTCAGTGCAGGCCAAATTATTTATCGCCTTGTGCAAACAAACGGTGTCCTGGACAGCCTGTCGGAGGGGGCGGGGGGGCGGCTGGGGTGGTGTGTGAGGTCCGCGAGGGCTGCCAGCGATGCTGCAGCCTGACCCCCATCACTCTTCCTCTTATCTCTCCTCCGCGGCCCCCTCCTCATTACTCCTCAGACACAGGCACCAGGCCCTAGTGACTATCCGCAGAGCTGCACATGTAGGTAGGAGAATGAGAGAGCTGTTGAAGAGGTCCCATGTCTTTATTTCAGAGCCCTGTGACATTTTCCCTGCTACTACCTTTTTTTTTTTTTTTCCTTTCCCCATTTAAATCCCTCATCCGTGCTCCACCGATCAAGCCCGGAGGAGAGGATCTCGGCGGCATCTGCAAATTTACGTGCGAGTGTGCACTCGCGCTTTTGTGAGTCCATGTTTCCTGTTTGTGTGTTTATGAGTAGCATGTGGAGATGTGGGAGGGGTGGTGGTGGTGGTGGTGGTGGTGGTGGAGATGTGGGAGGGGAGCGGGGGGGCTGTGGTTGCATCTGGACTCTGGGAAGCAGGCTGATCAGTCTCTCTCACCCACATCCTAGCCCGGGCAGCCTCAGAGTTTCAATCAATAACCAGTCCCTGTAGCTGCCCCGAGCAAGCTGTTTGAAAAGTCAGAGTAGCATGAAATGGCCATTATTAAATTACTGGGACGGACACATTTAGAAGGCCATTGCATTAAGAGAGCAAGCTCTCCCAATTAGTGGATCAGCACATTAATAGCCCTGGATGAGAACACCATCTGATCAGAGATTAGATGCACACACAATCTATTGACCTATTTTACTGGGGCACAGCATTCGTAAAGTATAATACTAACTCATGGCCTCTAACCACAGCGAAAGCCTGAAGTATGTTCCCTCCCTTATTTTCTGCACGATTCATATTTGGACTTAGCAAAGCTCCTTTATCTTACTTCAATTGTTTTACGAACATTTTGCTGATTCAGGCCTCATCCATTTGCAAGTAGTAAAGCTGTATTACACACAAAGAGGGATTGTTGTGAGATCAACATTTTCCCTCTGTTTACTATTACTCCGAGTATATTCTTCAGAGGGAAAATAAGAGCTGCTTTATTTTCTTGGGTGCAGCGCAAAGCCCGTGGCGTCTGTTTAAAATGAGATTGAAAAGGCGCGCTGCTGGAAATTTTAGTGTGACTCATTGAGTAATAGAGTCACTCCAAGCTCAGTGACCCGCTTTAGTTAGGTGTATATCGAGAGTATATACCATGTCAAATGATTATAAATAGAATACAACATGGGGGAAATTTACCGTCATTACTATGTGCACTTATTTCTAGAACAAGAGGATTGGTTTTAGCTGCGGGAAGATCTTTCTTTCTTTCTTTCTTTTTTTTATTCATGAGCTACTTATAGCAACACACATCCAAGTGAGGGGATTCGGTGTTCCTGCATCACAACGTGTGCATTTTATACAAGCCTTCCTCAGCTTGGCACATCATTGGGTCTTCAGAGCCCTGGGCATATTTTTAGTGCTTTTGTGAGTGATGTTTTTAATATGAATTATTCACCCCAGAGAGACACGGCTTTGGATGCTAGCCCTTGTTTTTAAAAAGCACCTTGTTTGCTCCTAATTTTACAGCCGGTCAGGCAGAAGTACACCGGCTAACCTGTGGGTCAGGCTGACAGCTGGGAATTGCCATTTCCCCCCCTCCCCTGCACTTTCAGCGCTGCAGCAGCACCCGTGAGCACACAAACACAGGCTGAGAACATGTAGGCAGAGGTTATGGTGTACCTGAACTGCAGGGATGCCAGGATCATTATTTCACTCTCATTTCAGGGTTGTGTAAACCTCCAGCCCCCTCTTTCTCGACACCACCAGCGCTATCACATATCACTATCAACCATACAACCCCTTCCCACCTTTACACTCTGTAGTTTTGCTTTCTTACTCACCCCAAGGCAGGAATCTTTCCAACCGGCCATGGTAACTGTCTCTGTGTATTGATTACACACTCTCTACGTTCACCCACACAGACACCGGCGCAGCATCCAGTTTCACTTGTTAACCCATGACCCCTTTGGATGCAGACTACTCACTGTATCAGAGTTGTACATGCCCTGAGCTAGCATGCGCTATATTGCAGGCTCTCATGTAGTTTTCATACTAAGTAGAAAGATGAATTTGCTTTACGGATGTTTTACATGATGTACACTATTTAGCAGTTTTGCTGGTGGATGTGAACATAATTTGTTTTGACAGTTAATGCATCCCAGGAAGTTTTAACCATATATTATTTATTAGTCATTGCCTTTTCGTCTATGTATTGGAATTCAGGCACGATGTATAATATAAAAAACATCCCCTTAAAGCATCGCAAGCCCCCAAGAGGCCACCAGTGTTTTGACTGAAATGATCCTGCTTCTCAGTGTTTCCAGTCAGCAAAATTGGCCGGGCAGGACTGCATCTGCAAAGTGATGAAATATTGAGCCTGTTTTGATTATGAACTCACCCTTACCTCTCTTACCTCCTGTGACTTGGCTGAGATATTGATGAGGTGAGATTCTTTTTATTCACACTATACTGCCTGCTGTATTTCTAGTTTTCTGCAAAGAAATTGGACCTTGGTTTAAAAAAAAAAAAAAAAGCTTTCTAGTCTCTTGTTAGCTGGCCTAAAGTCACCCCCACGAATGTCTCTGTCTCAGCATGTTTGCAGTTGGGAGGCAGGAATGGTTACTGTACCTCTCCGGCTTGTTCGGTTGGTATAATGTTGAGAAAACATTGACTTGCTAAAAGAACTATGCTAAAATGTTTTAGTGTCACGGCCTGACGGAGCTGCAGGGTGCATATCCCTGTAGTGCTTAGTAGCCGCTATGTCTTATCCTACTGATTCAATCCTCTGAAATCTGATTAGCAAACTTCACCTTTGGGCCTCTGCTGGTATCTCCGACACCGGCATGTTTCTCCCCTCTATTTCCTCCCCAACATCCTCCTCTGCACATCTACAGCACGCTCGCAAGAACAAACAACAGATTAGATACCAGCAAAAAAAAAAAAAAAAAAAAAAAAAGCTGCCTGCTGCTGGCCCACATGGAAGTGGCCCAGATCTGGTGGTGAAGAGAGGGAGCTGTAGAAGCCTGCTGCCGGGCCGAGGGCCAAGGTTTGATCCCCAGTCGACTGGCGTCTTTCCAGCCCAGAGGAATGAGTGTTCTTCTGCAGAGCAGAGCATGGGGCGCACGCCCCCCCACCGTCACCGCCATCCCTCCGAGGATGATAGATGCTCTGTCCACTCACTACAGCACGGAGAAAACATTCGACATCTATATAATTGAGCGAGGACGGGAGAGAGGAAAAGGTGGAAAAGAGAGAAAGAGGGATCCAGATTGTGTGGGTGCGTTTACGCATGACATGAGACACTGGGTGTAGAGTGTGTGTTTTAGCTGCTCCTTCTGCGTGTAAAAACGAAATGGAAGATATTACAGAGACAAAAACACACGGGAGAGGGAACATGAGAGAAAGAGGAACAGAGTGGCAGAAAGTGAGGGAGATGGGAGGGGTGGCAGGGTAGGCGGAGAGGTAGGGAGCTGGCACAGATGAGGCTGGCTCTCACTCAACAGGACATCCTTTCACACATATTACACATGTCCTCTCCAATCCTCTCACAGACCCGGCACTGGAGCTGCTCTGCTGAAAACAGGCCCATACACTTCTAACTGATGAAACTACCGGTATTTCATGGCTGTGTGGTGCTTTGTGATCCAAAGTCTCAGCGACCGACTTATTCCGAGGGTTTAACATCAGGGCTTACCCTCACAATAGGGCAAGGGTTGGCATATGATCCAAGCGGGTAATCTCATTTGGGAAGAAAAGATCAGAATTTCAGACCAGAAACAAGAAAGAATATTCCACCCTTTTGTCTGGAATGTAAGCACATCCAAAACGATGAGTAGATGGGGCCAACGCGCCACTGACAAACAAAATCAAATCTGTTCGAGCAATGTGTGTTGGTTTGTACAATCACAACAACAAGAGCAACTTGATAAATCCCCGTCGCGTCTGAAAGTTACACCGAGTGGCCTCGTTTAAAGGATGTGCTCCTAAGTGCTGGCCGGCGTCCACGTATCAAAGCCACCCAACAAAGGCCAGACTGAAAAGCCAGTGCACACAACTTTCCAGGGAAAATAACAATTATAAGAGTACACAGACTTGTTCATTATTAATGGAGCTGCTTTTCAACTGCCTCACTGAAAAGAGTGCTCAATAATTTATCACCATGGAGACGCATGTCAAGTCAGTGTGCTTGGACACTTCATGAATATCAAATAAATATGCAAAACAAAAGGGGTATACATCATTAAGCACACTTTAAAACTGCTTTACCGAGGTTTGCTACAAATCAGGGGTCCTTGATTGCTCTTTGCACATGACATCAATCACATTCCTCTGATTTGATCTGGCTTCAAGCGAAAATTTGTCATGAAACACTTTGGAAGCCGCTGCACCACAATGCCTGTGCGACTTGGTGTATAATGATCAGTGTTTGAGGGAAGCGGGTGGAGAGGGAGCAGTTTAACCGCTAAATTCTGCTTTAATGATGATCCTCGATCAGTTATTAACGAGACAACGCTTCTCATTAGTTAATTGAATAACTTGCAAAATGGAGTCCCGCGTTTCTCATGACTTTGGATTTATTCAAAGCATTAGAAGATGATGAACTCAAGATGAGAGGGCTGCGCGATACTGTGTCTTTATCACCGCTAACAGCCTGATGAAAGACATAGGCAGCGATGGTAATTGGACTGGGAGGCTCCTGGAGTGACAGTGGCATTCCTAACGCGGGATCATTTGTTAACACCTGTACTGTATGTTGAATTAATTATTGTTAAATAGTGCTGCAGCCTAATAGGTGTCACAGCGCTAAGCTTGGGATTATACATTTAATGCAACAGCATCACGATGTGTCATTTTTGTAGCTGCACAAAGTTTATATCAGAATGTAGATAATATAATATACACAACGATCGGACATAACATTATGACCACTGACAAGAGAAGTACACAACACTGATCATCTTCTGACAATGCTGGCATTCATGTTACTTACCACCCACCTAGACACCTAGGCACCCACTCGTCATAGCCCCATGCACACACAAAAATGGTTAAGGGACAACACAAAAAACATCAAAAACAGCACGAGGCCTTGACCTGGCCTCTCATACTGATCAAGTATCTGTGGGACGCACTGGAACAAGCCTGATCCACAGAGGCTCCTCCCTTCCACCCATAGGAACCAAAGGCCCCCACTAACTAACATTCTGCTGCCAGACCCCACCCCACAGAAGGTCCATGTCCATTCTCTGATGAGTCACAACTGCTTTGGAGGCACAAAGGAGAACTACACGATACTAGGAAGGTGGTCATAATGTTATGGACTGATCGGTGCATTCTACATTGTAATGACATAAACAGTAATGACCACCACAACTCGACCTATACAGTTCTTCATTGCAACAGGTTGAATACAGCTTTTCAGAATATAATCATTAATATATCATTTATGTATTAACTCAGAATTAACCAAATGACACCGCTTTGTCTCCGAGGAACTGCTTTTAGCCACAAGTGACATTTAAAACGAACAATAACAGTAAAGGTCCAAGGGGACTAAAGGTTGTCTGGAGTTTCCAGCCCTCACTGGGCTCGATTACTGCAGCTCAGCATTTTGCACAAGCCCTGTTTACAACGGCCACACTGGGGAAAAAAAACTAAAAACAAACTGCCGTTTTCAGATTTACAAAAGCTCTGTTTTGTCGGGAGAAGGAAAAAAAACACATTTCAGTCGAGATGGATGACTGTAACAGAGAGAAAAAGACGTATTTCACAAACGTAACAAGTTTATTGTGGATGGACTCCGTCTCTGCTGGTCTCATGCAGGATCGTTTCCAGCGGTAGCAGGCGGCTGCCCGAGCCGCATCGAACCACAAACAAACCCACGGCTGAGCGGGTGGACACAGACCAAAACAGAGCCAGATTAATTAAAAGGAAAGAGAATATTGGATGGAGTTAAACAGGGCTCAAAACAAATGCTAGTGCAAACGCTACGTGTGCTGGATGTTTAAACAGGCGCCTGCCATATCACATTCAAATATATAGGATCATACGATACAATGCCGTTTTATATAAATGCATCATTCAGTAGCAGGCTTTGCAATTTGTTTAGGAGTGCGATGAGAGCACAGCAACGCTGCAACAGTATTATGTATTCCAAAACAAGTTTGAATGCTGTTAATAGGGAGGTTTTATGCAGGTTCAGTAGTCTGGCAGAATGTTTTGGAGCCGCTAGCTGTCATGTTGCCTCTCCACTAAATGCCATGCAAATGACTGGCTCTCCCAGAAGACCACCACCACTCATTTGGTTTGCTGCTTGATTTGGTTCTTTCAGTTGTGCATAACATAACAGACATCACTGTCACGTCTCCACTCCGTCTCTTTCCCCTTCTCCCTCACACAAACGGTGGCAGTGGCAGTTTTTTCATTCTTTTTTTTCATAAATACATTGCATTTTACCAAAGCCATAAGCATTTCTGGCATGTTTACCATGATTGAGGCTGCAAAGCGTTTGAACGCAGCATGCAAATCCGCACCCCGTGCGTTGGTGCTCGCATATCCAGGCGTGTCGGTGGCTGGAATTAATTTTTACAGATGCGCGACACATCCCGTTGGCTTAGCCGGGTCGGAGTTGAGGGTTACTGCGTGTGCATGTTTATCGGGGGGAAATGGAGAACCTGTTTGAGGGGGAGGGGGTGGGACGGGCTCTCAAAGCGAGCAGGTGAGAGTCACGCTGGGTGTTCTCTCAGTTCAGTGCTAATGGAGTTCAATCTGGATCTCTCCTCACCCCCGTAGCTCTCACTCACAATCATTATGGATGTGCTAATTTTGGCTCCGCTCTGTGTTTGCGTGTGGGGTGAAGAGATGAGGCTGTGTATACGTCCTAAACATGCAGGTATTTTTCTGCGATGCGCTTTTGCCGGGTCAGTAAATCAAGACCTGTGGTTGGAAAATGCACAGAGAATACATATTCTTCTATACTGTAATTGACTGTTACTATAACTGACTGTCAACAAGCAACATACATAAAAGGCTAAAATGGAAAAATGGGACAATTTTATAGGTTGTAAAAACTGCGGCGGCCATCGGCGCTTCCAAAAGGCGGGAGTGCTGATGTAGAAATTCCTTCGCCTTCTTTTATTATGAATGAGGATGTAAAAAAGGGCCTCGTCAGTGATCCCACATCAGCACTTCCCGCGTGACACTCAATCCTCCACTTGATAAATGTCTGTCATTGTCTTTTCATGTAAGTGCGGTACATAAGTTCACCTCTGCCGACACTGGCTGTTTCTCTTCGCATCGTGCGAGATTAAGCATCGGCTTGTCGGAAAAGCCTGTTCAGCACAAACAGGGGTTGGGACGGAAGAACCTTGTCACCAAACTGGCTGTTCAAAATAGATACTGGTGCCATGCCATGTGTTGGACTCCACGTGGGTGGAGTTCAGTGCTGTACACGTAGTGTGAAAAAAAAAAATAAAAAAATACACTGGGTGACTGCTGAAAACCTCTCTTTGTTTATACAGCGCCATACTGCGGGGACACTCGCTCCATTCCTCCTTTGCTCTCACTGTCCTTTCCACTTCTGTCTTTGTTCCTCCCCTCCTGAGCAGCCACTTCATACATCATCTGCCTCCGCGGAACCCAGAGGTGCTCAGCTGCTCACGTTAGATCTAAGAGATCCAGCTTACTCTTGAATGTGCAGAAATGGATCATTATATCAAAGTCCCGTCTTTGGAACCGATCCTACGGTCTGCAGCCTTTCTGGGTCTCCTCGGCGCGCGGAGAAATGTGGTGCACGGAGCAGAAAGAATTTACACAGCTATGATCTTATCATTTCTCACTTTCTCACTCTGTCAGTAGGCCCATGGCAAAGTGGGGTGTATTGATCTATTTACCTACCCGCTCCCTTTTCCTCTCTTTCTTTCCATCTTCCTCTCGGTCCGTGGCATCCCCTCGCTCTCCTTTCTCTCCCTCGCTCTCTCTCTCACACACACACACGTCCGATTTCCCATAACAGATGTACCATTTCATCAGATGAAGACCAAGGCCAGGCTTTGAGCTTCCAGTGCTACATGGGATCCTTTTAATTTGCGGCAGCATGAAAGAAAATGAGGCCAGAATCGCTGGGCTCAACTCACTGGACCCATCCAGGTCATAATGAGCTGCAGCTAATCAACTTCGTCCATTTCTCAAAGATGAGAAAAGCATCTCACATCCACTCATTACGTGCCCGGAACAGTATTCACTGTTCGCTTTTACAGATCGCATCCTACAGTCGATATGTAAGTGCCTGCCACGTTCATGTGTACATGTGTGACTAAAGAGTGTATTAAAATACGGTGCCCTCCGATGAAATTGACTTAACTTAGATGGATAATGCAACGCAACCTCATTTTAACACACGGAGTACGCTACGTCTTCTTTATCCCGGGTGATAATCTATCACCTCACAATTACTGTATGCATGTCCTGCTCTAATAATATTTCAGCATGTAAATGCATTTCCAGGAACTGAAGCAGAACAAATGCACAAACGCAAAAAAATGTTTTTCTCCTTGTTAATGGGTGCATATTTCCTATCAGACGTAGGAATAAGCCCGCGTGCTTTATTATGTGCGGAACAACAGCCACCTCAGATGTGCTAGCTGCGTTCGTCAACAGCTGTTGCGAGCGCTACGCTAGTTCTTGAAAAGAGAGTGCACACCGAACTTCTTTTCTTTCTTTCTTTTTTTTTTTTTGTAACCATACACAGCCCATTTACTATTCTTGACATGAAACAGAGTTGGCCTCTCTGAGGGATAGGGGGGTCTGTTTTTGCTGATTCCACTCTAGCGGTGCGGGAGCGCAAGGTGGGCCGGCGCTGCCACGAGAAGCCCGAGCGAGCCAGAGGTCCGGGTCACGTAGAGCCGCCAGTCACTGTTGGATGTTATGAATAACAATCTACACCGATCCGTCATTAACAGCTGTAGCTCGCATGGCACGCTGAATGACCGATGACTTGAACACATAAATTAGACGAGAAAGGCAAACAAGCCGTGGAAACGTGTGCTTTTATGAATCCCTGGGAATTCAGATGGAGAGCGCAGATACGGCACAAGCGCGCCGTGGCAAGTTCCAGCGTCTTAGGCTGTGGAGTTATAAAAAATAATAATAATAAAAAAAAATACAAAAAAATGCCTCACATTTGCTGGAAACTCTATGAAAGGTTTATGAGCTACAATCCCTAAAGGGCCCTAAACAATGACAAACTCATCCAAAGTACAAGATATTCTTCCGTTTGCGGCTGGACGGGAAAGTTTGCATCGCAGTCGACCAGCAGCGCTGCTCTTTTTCCCCCTCTTGTTTTGCTCTCCGGCTGCACCCGCCACAGAGACAGAAAAGCGGAGAACTGCTTGAACCCAGCCCGGCTGAAGATTACACACACTGCAGCGCCAAGTGACTGATAAAAAAAAAAAAAAAACGTGATAAATTGATTCACAGACATGGCTGAATGAGTGAAGTGACACCACATCCCTCCAGAGATTTGTGTTTTAGTCTGTGTGTGTAATTCCATCTCCAGCGTGGCAAGACAGTCCCACTGATTTTTTTTTTCTGCCACCCCCCCAGTTCTTCCTCTTCTTGGTCTCACATCGGGCAGCAGCCGTACCTCCCGAGACACCGTCCCTCTGGAAGTCCATCAACACAACATGGTCAGCAGAGCAGAATATGTGTGTCTGAACGAGAGAGAGCGCGCGCTCGCGTGTGCTGAACAAGCACAGTGATGCGCACTGCTCTGCTCTCCGTTCACTATTGCACTGCAGTTTCATCATCCACGGCGCAGGTTTGATAGGCAGTTCCTCTTATTAGAAAACCTGGAGAGGGGGCAAGCCGGTGTAGGAATGAAACCCTCTTTATCAAATCGTGATGAAGTGCCTGAAGTGAACACAAGGTTAACTAAATTGCATATCCCTTCCGCTGAACTCACTACACTCACCAGCACCTCAGAGCACGGAATTTTAAGACACAGGGGTTTTGTAAGTACAAACGAGATGAGAGAGGTGTTTCTCTACTTTAAATCACTGTGAAATGTGTCTCACTTGCTAGAATTGCAGCTTGGTTCTAGCCGGGGGCTGAGATGAAGCGTCTGAGGTATTCTGGGTCTCCAGCATCACACCAGAGCTGCCGTGCGCGCTCTCTCCCTCTCTCCGCCACACCTTGACAGTGACTTTGTGTGACAGCAGATATAATGTGATTTCTCCTGTCCCCGGGGTCTGAGGCTGATGATGGAGACTTCTGGGCTCTGCTTTTGCTCGCCGGCGACAGCCATGACACACAGGGAAAAAAAGAGAAGAAAAAAATGCTTGAGCGTGATGATCAGTGGCATTTTTCACACGGCTTGGAGATCCCTCAGTCTGTGCCCCGGTGCCCATGCTTCACTGACAGAGAAATTAGGTCCCCGTGTTCAGTCTGAAAATTTCCTGGGTCTGGGTTTGCCTCGGTTTGGGCCCAATCACGTCAGCCCCCTGACACACTGTCAAGTGATTTCAGCATCTACATTTTTAAACACAAAACAAACACCGCGCGGCATTCACTGCTATTTGGTTTGTTTTACAGTGTATTGTCACGATTTCACTCCGGCTGAATGACGGGGATATGCAGGACATCGCTTCTACTGTAAGTGTGTCACATCAGGTGAAGTGCTGGTGTGTCATATCTGCAGGCTGTACAGGCCTCCGCTGTCTCTGCAGGTTATGGGCAAAAACAAAACTAACCGCTCATGTCACGCCTGCATGTCTGAGTGTTCAAAACACAAAACGCTTCATTCTGAGGTTCACGTGCACAGTCAAGGATGTGTGCCTGTGGTCAGTTCATTAACCGATTAGACTGTCTTTTGCTGAGTTACGCAAAAATGACCAATGTTGTCTGGTTTTACCTTTTAAAATATTAGATTTTTCTTCTCTCATTTCATTTTCTGTGGTAAATTCTATTTTTAACTTACAAAACTAATGAACACGAACAAATAATGTTTCTAGTTGCAGTTTCTTTAGGGCATGGATGCCCAAATAAGGGAAACAGGGTTTTAATAAAAAGAAAATCTTGTCAAAATGTTCTGGCCAAGACAAATGGCTTTAAATTACAGAACCACAAAGACAACAAATCATCAGGTATTTGGTTATATGCAGTATATCTACACTCAGGACTCTAGTGAAAACAAATGCATTCTGCTGGAACCCTAAATCTTAGCTGCCATACATGCAAACATCATCCAAAATGACTTCTGATAACCCTACTTTTGGTCGAGATGAATAGAATTAACCCGGACCACTGACCTCCGATAACAGACACGGAAACGACTTTAACGGACACAAAAATGAGGAAAAACGTCTACGTTCACCTTAAAAGCCTCCTAAGTAGTACAGAAATACAGCATTCATTGTTACGGGGCTCCAGTCAACATTTAGACGGTTACACTCCCTACTTTATGAAAAACCAAATCCTGGCTTCCTTCCTCACTTCCTTCCGGCGTTTTATTCCATCTAAATAATGCAGCCCAAAGAGTCATTGGGGGGATCCATTATAGAGGGACTGATATAGAACGCTGGGATGCATGATCAGACACTCTTATCACTTTCACAGAGCGCGTTATGGTGCAGCGGGGAGAACTTTGTATTGTCATGTCTCTCCTAAGTGCTTAACCCTTCGGTTGATGCGATAACGATACGCAATCTGAACAGTTCTGAACATATTACTGAATTCCCCCATCTACATTAGATCCAGATGATGTATGATGAGGCTTTGGTCTGTGCTCGTGAAGTAAAGGACATTTCGGAGCCGGGCCGAAATTAACTTTGCGCTGCAACACAAGTGTGAAGTGAGTGACTACAGCCGTCACGGCTGGTGAAAGAAAGTGAGGAGAAAATCCATCCGCCAGCCACACAGCGGACACAAAAAAACCCCCATATCCATCCAGAATAGATTCTGAGGCAGTGACGGCACTGGTGAAAAATGTCATAATAAGATTGGAAGCACTGAAGAAGTCAACCTTGCCAGATGATTTATTTGATGTCTATTCATTTTATTCTCAGCAGCTTCACAGAGAGGATACTGTTAATTACATATAGTCTATTGAAGAGCAAATGAGCTTGACAGTGTTCCATCATGTTGTCACAGGAGGGAGAGAGCACGAGTGTGTGTGTTTGCGTGGGCACACGCGCTCGCAGGTGGAGTCTGTTATGCTCTTTCTCCTTTTGCACTAATCTGCCTGTCAGTAATGAAGTCTGAGGCTTAAGTGTGGGAGAGAGCAGGCGTCATCCATTAGTCTCATCCATTTCCATTAATGTTCACGGATTACTTATTATTCCCTGATTAATAAACACTCTGCGAGCGTGTCCTCATAGCAGCCTCAATAAGGACGGCTTCATTAATGATTAGTTTTAAGGCTATTAATATCCCAGTTACTGGCATTCACAGCCAGCAGCAGCTCGACCTGTGTTATTGTTGTTGAGTGCTTCATGAAAGCATCTTTGTGGGACACGAATAAATGTAGGTGCATTATTAGTCACTGGCATTAGATTCCACTTTCAAGGTAATAATTTCATAAACAAGTCACATTACCTTGGTATTTGGACATCCGCGAGGAAAAAACAAGTAATCCAATTAGTAAACTGAGTGAGCCTCTATTGATTTCAGAAAAACATTACCCAATCAATTTTAGAAGAGTAATGAAATTCCTTTACTTTGTATTCCAAAATACAACAGGAGAGCGTGAGTGTGTGTGTGTGTGTGTGTGTGTGTGTGTGTGTGTGTGTGTGTCTGTGTGCGCTACTCAAAAGCTTAAAGCGTAATTTCATGTTCGGCCCGTCTCTTAGACCACACCCTAATGGGGCGCAGAGGTCTCTCATCACACAAACAAATGCACGTACACACATCCGCACAAAGCCAATGATGTCATTACTTTTGTTTTAATTAACGCAGTATTTCCGAACAGCCTTATTTGCTCTCGGTTGCCGATCGCAAATAAAGTCAACTCATTCCTTGTTGTTCTATTGTTCCCACTCAAGCATTTGCGTCCTGTGGCGCGCACAAATTGTCACACTTGTCCTAAACACCACACCTCTTCAGTATTCATGTTAAACAGGACTTGAACCCCTGCCACCGTAACTCTTAGTTGGATTATATATTGGACACAATTAGATTCTAGAGGAGTGGTATAAATAGCCTAGGGATGTTTGCATGAATTACACCACGCCGGAAACTATTGTAATGCATTATGTTGCAGTGTTCACATTTTTGCCTCTGCAAATCTCCCAGGTCTCATGACACTAATCCCTAGCATAGTAAATTCTATGTTGTCTCATTTTACACCATGCCCGAGGTTGTTTTCTTTTCAATAATCTCAGAGGCCAGTGTAACAACAGCAGAAATTCAAGGGTGAAACTATTGATTGCATGCAAATGGAATTAATCTGAAACACAACTGTGCCGGCCATCTCGCTTGATATTTATTTCTCTTGTCCTTTTACATCAGCGGCTTTCACACATGCACACTTAGACACAAACTCCAATCCAATTATATAGATAAATAGGCTAATCATGCCACAAAATTTTAATATGAGGTCTATGGGCAGGTCGATAAGCATAATCACTCACGGTGCCAAATTTGCGGCACAATTTTAGATAAGAGAGATGGGGTGAAAAAGAGAGAGAGAGGGGGCATATTGAACAGATAAATACTTCTGTATTAGACATTAACATATGGATCATAGGGGAGACAGATAAGAGGGGAGACATTTCATTAACGGAGAGGGGGAAAAAAACATTTGATTAAAAGACTTTTCTATTTACATCACTTCACATAATTCACAGTTAAGAGATGAGCGCCCCTGCCCAAACACTAGAGCAGGGCTTTGTAGAAGGAGCCAATGTGACATGTTGTGTTGAAAGGACCGGTTCCCACATTCAGAAAAATACAATGCAAAGACTGTTTGGAATTTCATGTAGGCATCAACGGAAGGTCGTGTTGTAACCTTGTGATAAAGCTGAATGGAGTAATGCTTATTTAATGGTGCTGAATGGTGCTTAAACATAATGAAATACGAAAAACACCCGCCACGACGCGTCAACATGTTTACTTTCCAACCCCTCCGACTTTGTGCATATTCAGATCACACTCTTCTTCAATGAGTTTGATCTTAGATGCACATCAGTAAAGCTTTGCTACGGCATCTTGCACAGCTGTGACTGTCCTCAGACCAAATAATGGAATGAATACTTTGCACTGGTTTCTGCTACAGTAGGTGACACGATGATGAAACATAGACTGTATAAATAGACTCCTTAATGGCCTACGTCACTGTGACATCATGATGTTAACTGGAGGCAAAACAAACAAGTAACAGTGTTAGCTTGAGGCTAACACTGTCACTTTCAACCATGAAAATTTATTTTTTGGTGTCAAAACTGAATCAATCAAAAACATGCTTCAACACTTCATATCAGGTCAAATTAACATGTAATGCATCATCAGTTTCAGTCTGGATAACGTTGTGGGTTAGAATAAATCATTACACGTTAATGCTAATGCTAACCGTGAGCTAACGCAAAGTTAGTTGTGTGTTTCAGGGGTGTCCAAGCTGAAGTTGCATTTACTATGTTACCCTCCACAGTGGTTCCACTTACTTCTTGTAATATCTTTGTTGGAGAGGCTTTACTTGATAAAGACAGACCAGACTTCGCCCCCTCTGTGTCCTCCGTGAATGTAGTCCCATCAGTCAGAGTCAACTTTTTTAAAATGACACTCATGGTCTCAAAGAGTGACTGCATTAGTATATTCTCTAATATGCGTTTTCCCCGTCCATTCGTGGCAAAACAGTCCACTGAAATATGCTAACCGCCATTTACAAGGTGTAGTGTTTGAAATATTTGGCATCCAGCTAAGCCCCGCCCCTCACATTGGTTACAAGTCATCAAAAGTGAAGACAAAAGAAAGTAGAGCTCCACCTGGTGACTGGCTGCTGTATAGGTCATAAGCTCCACCTCCTCCATGTTAGTGGATGGGCCAACCTCAACCAACCACACAAGCTTCCATTGATTAAGTTGAAAATTTGGAGTGCCTATACCACCGCGTTTCTGCTCTCCTTCTATTTTAGATAAGTAAAGCATTCAATGCAGGTCACATACAAACGAGAAGCAGTTTTTTCTTATGATCTTGCATCTTTTAAACAACACCCTCATGGTTGCAACAACCTACTGACTCAAAGAAAACTGCTGGACACTGGTTCTCATGAATGCTCTAGTTGGCCTGCTTCCTCTCTACTGAGAGGTGTTTATTTGTTTGATTATTTTATTACCTATATATTTGCCTTTTAAGGAACTGTGAAATATTGCGACCATGCTCATTTATTTTACTGATGACAGCAGATCTCTAACTTCCCAAATCGAGGACAAAGTACTTCCATTTCACTGGTTTATTTGACTCATACTGAAGGAAGGAATGGGGGGAGCCCAGTAAAGCAAATTGGCCTAATGTAAAGTTCAGGACTCCAATTTACTCAGGAAGAAAGAATGGTCTTTTCAGTTGAAACTTGCTCGCACACATACACGCACTCCTAAAGACACATGGTTATGTAGGCAGCACTCATTGCTCCCTGCCTGAATAGGGAAATCCTCCACAACGCCACATGAATTTCTACTTAGACTAAACACAGCACAGCGTGACTGTCTTCACAGACATCACCCAGTAAGAAACAAACGCATGCAGTTTTCCATCTGTCTCTGTACCACTTCCAGCCTGCACAGATTGATCAAATAGTTCCTTCTGAAATAATTCAACTCACTGAATGACTCACGAAAGCTCAGGTTTTATGAGCTACGCTGCAGCAACTGATTCTTAATTACACAATAATCATTATTATTATTATCATTATTATTATGCACAGCGGGAAAATCCAACTTTAAAGTCACTGCTTAATGGCTTTTAGAACAAAATGAAAGGTGTGATTATGAAATATGCCACTCAGCTAACTGCATACACAACTGACTCGCCTGATCAAAAGGACGTCAGCGATGTCTCCGCTGTAAAAAGCTTATTTCATTACACTTCCCCAGTGACAGTTTTAGAGCCAAAGTCACCTCTACTGATGGTGCTTTCCTCCGTGAAACCGACTAGTGATCAATAACAAAACAATGTCTCCAGAATAGCACAATACTGTGGTAAAATGGGGTGAGCGCAAAGATTATCTTAAAGGTAACACACATCAAGCGTAACGCTGCCTTAATCAACACTCCGCCAACACAACCATCAAAATGTTCAATCAAACATCTCCAAGAGCACTTAGACGGCAATTAAATTGGTGCGTAATGATGCTGATCGATCCGGGATGTGTATGTAAAGGACAAACATGTGTTTTCACTCTGCCAAGCTAAATGACTGTCTTTGTCCATCCACAGTTAGTGATTGAGGGTGACAGAAGTAGCGACTGAAGCAACTGGAATCAAAAGCTCTGTCAGTCAGCAAGACTTTGGTCACAGAATATCAAAGGAAAAATATTACCTCCCTTCAAGCACGATTTAATTTAGGCTGGCAAATGAGTTCAGACTTTTTCGTCTACCCAGTTTGGCACCTCCCGTACTAATGGTCAGCTAATCACTGAGAAGATCAGATTGAGGCCAAGTGCCTCTCTCCACTTGATCTGATGGCGGTGTCTCAGTCATGATTACTGAGCAGCAGGGTTAATTTCCGTTGGCTAAGACTCTGTGTCAAATGCCATTAATGGAAATGTGGTGAAAATTGACTTGTTGGTTTTGGCATGGCAGAGTCGTTTTCGTCCTTTATGTTTGTAATTGCAATGTAAGTGGAAACTGCTGACTTTGTTACAAACCACACAGGTTATTTCAATTTACTGTCCAGTTGCAAATTTAGTTGCCTGATGAGCAGAGTCAAAGTAAGCACTTGTTTTTGCCTTAAATGTTCTTGTCGCGCCAATGTTTTTTGGAATAGCTACATCATTACCCTGATTGCTGAGCAAAATATTGAGACTACTGAGGAGGACAAACAAACACAGTAAGTGTCTCACTAAGTTACATTTTCCCATTAAGCTACAATATGCGTGAAAAATAACAAAAAAGAGATATCTCAACATGATGTTTATCATCATTTAACCCTGTACAACACCCAGAAATGCAATCTATTGTCAAAAAAAAAAACACTTTAAAGTAAAGCTTTAAAGGGCCACTGTGGAAGGTATAGTGCCATCTAGAGGCAAGGTTGGAAATTGCATTTCTCCTTTCTGTACAAGCATTGTGTTAAAACATGAAGCATTTGAAGCATTTTTTGGGCGAGTATACACAAAAGAGGAAAATATATTCATATATATTAGTTTGCATTATGATAAAGGGTCCAACTTAATCCTAGATGCTGGTATTTTGAAATATATTAAAAGATATAACAGAAAGGAATATGGAACAATGAATACACATGGTCCATAGAAATAGAATCAATGCAAGTAATGTCAGGGTGACCAAGAACAGCTGAATCTATGCATATTTGAGAAATGTTTCCACTGCTTGTGGGCTGAATACAGTACATGACCTGGAATGAATGTGCTCTCAATGAGCCAATCAATTGGTAATGCTTGGGGTGATGGCGAGTAAACTAATCCCTTGGGGTGCAGAGGGAAATCTGGATTAGATTGCATCCCCACTCTGCAATGACTGTTTCTGCTAGAAGCCAGAGCAGACTAATCAAACAACATTACTGTAGAAGATCAATACGCAGTCAAATTGATGTATTGTTCCATATGCGATCTTAGCTATTTTTAATCTCATTCATCAGCTTACAGAGGTATTAATCATTTTTCTTCATACCTGGACTTGTTCAGCCTTTTAAAGTGTTCAGATACATGACATTGTACGTGCCTGACTTTACCCGGATGAACATATGACTGCCCCTTTTGAGCTTTCCTTACTGTTGCACAAAAATGTTAACATCCTTGAAACCTGCAAACTACGCTCTATGCAGGGGAAAATCACAACAGCAGTGCTGAATAGTGTATCAGAGCACCTTGCTGTGTCTTATCTGAGCCAGGCAAGAGAGAATCTGCAATACTGATAGGGAGTCAGTCCCACAAAGCTTCAAAGCCGGTTGCTGATTCATAGCTGAGTCTATATTCTTTGTAACAGACAGTACATATCCATATTCACAGTGGGTTTCTGAGAAAGTGGAAACATGGGCATGGTGTTCTCTCAGAACCCAGAGTTTATTGAAGATAATACTGTACATTGATGTGGTATCTGTATTGAAACGAAGGAACTTCATATCTGCACACATGTCTGTAAGTGTGCGTGAAGGGGTTGTTGTTTTTTTTTTTCAGAGTGGGGGTTTGGGGAGGTGGTGGTGGACTGTAATACATATAACCTAGCTGTGTAGTCCTGTGCCCAATATCAGCTGAGGGGAGCTGCATACATTTCTTTCACAAATAATCTAATCTTTTTAATTTGAGAGATAAGGAAGAACTGACTGTAATTATGTGCAGCTGGGTCTGTGAGGAATTCATAAAAAAAAAAGAAGAAGAAGAAAAAAAATGAGGCTAAGCCCATCTGCTGACTGGGAAACTAGGGGAGGCAGCGACACTGGAGGGTGAGTGAGAAAGAATGAAAGAAAGAGACTCTAAAATCATTAAATCAGCCACTATCTCCTCTCTTCTGTCACTCAGAGAGAAAAAGAGGCAGTAATGAAATATTAATGCCTTCCTTATTTTGAGATTTACATTAATCTTTCCTCTCTCTTTCCTTCTGTCTCTCTCTCTCGCTCCCTCTCCTGCACGTCTCTGTATGTAAAATGTGGTCGAGCTGACTTGAATATATATATCTAATGAGATAGCCCCGCTACAGGATGTCTCATTTTTCTACCTGTTTTGCAATCCAAGTTGCATATATTGCACAGCAAATATGGCTGTGTGCTTACGAATGGGAGAGGGGGGCGTAGAGGGGGGGCAACGGGGTGGGGATGGGAGGTGGAAGTGGGGTGGTCGGGGAGGGGGAATTGCTTGATCTGAAAAAAAGACTGAGACAGAATGAGAATGAAAGCGAGACAGAACAAGAGAGTGAGCGCGGGAGCAAGAGGGTACTGACTCCGGCTCCAGTAGCGGTAGCAGCCGCTCCGGCAGAGTATGTGGCGGTTTCCTCTGGCCTCGTCCCATTTGGCAGGGCTTCAAATGGGAGAGCAGCACAAAAAAAAAGCTGGGGCGTAGATGCTCCCAGGAGGCGGGGAGGAATTAGAAGTGTGTCAGGTAAAACAGCCACAATTTTCTCAATGTCCACCCCCGCCAAGACCTGAAGCGAAGCAAACCTGACACCGCAGATGCTTCCTCCTCTCGTTCAAACGCACAAGCGCAGAGCTATAAGTATGAGGGTGTTAGAATTACATCAGTTGAGCTCAAACTGGCACACGAGGCTAAATATGAAACCTGACGCAATCCCCCCGCAGAACTGATATGTGTGCTTCTGACTTTGGAATGCGTTTAGCAATTGGAAAATACAGTATAAGGCCCCTTGATACCGATCAAACCAGCTTTACCTCGACGACTTCGCTATGAACCCTCCACTTATGTAGAGTCTAGGAGAAAAGGTGGAAATACTGACACGGCTGCAATTTTACCACTGCACTGTGAAACAACCTAAGTGCAGATAAGTATGGATGGTATGGAACATTGATTCTCGAAGTGAGCATTTCTCTGCAGCATGCTGCCTTCTGCTATCCCATCAGTGCTTCATCATTCCCAGAGCGAGACTTTCCTGGCAGAACTGAGCATTCCCATGCCGTCCTACACAATGCAGTAATTTCCCTGTAGTGCTTCTACTGCAGCTACATACATTTGCCACACAGACGTGTGAGTTTCCCCCTCAGGCGCCCGGAGCAGCAGCGTGGCACACTCAGTGTACTGGTGTGGTAGTCATACTCTATGCACACCACAGCAAATGGTAAACTACACACTGCAAGCTGATGCTGTTCCTGCCACACTGTCTGATGCTGTCTGTGCCTTCGGGGTGTATGTAGGAAACAGCATGTATGTGTGTCTGAGTGGCGCAATGGAAGCGGTGTTTGGAGGGGAAGGGCATGTAGGTGTCTAGAGCATGCACGTGTTGAGAAAAAAAAAAAGAAAAGAAAAGGTACTATGTAGTGCCAGTCACCATGATAGGCACTCTTCATCTTACTTTCGAGACCGAGGAGAGCAAAGAGCTGAGTTAATAGGCAGACAGGGCTCAGAGGACACTGAAGACTGCCTTCTCAAATCCTGACGCGTCCAGAAGAAGACACATTCGCATTAACAAGACAGGACAATTGGTTCATTTTAGTCACATAAGTTGCCACTGGACAGGCCTTTCATGTTAAAACTCAAGCAGGATAGTAATCCCAGTCACACTTTAATCAGTCAAGTTTTTTCCAATAAGAAATCTATATGTACATTAGTACATAAAAAAGTAAAAGCAGAAATGTAAAGACTTAAGAATGCATATCTGAAAAAAAATTATATGCATGACAACCAAATTAAATTGCAAAATACGATGCCCTCAAGAACAATATATTTTAAGTTGATCTGATTTGATGCCTCCATCTGCAGGGAAAACTAATTTGTCTGTTCTATCAAACTGGTGCCTCCCTTAACACTATTGTCCTTATTTTCTTGTACCATTTTCGATTTGGTTTCAGCACAAAATGACTGGGACAGTTAAAACAAGTTGTGTTTTTTGACACATCCATCCACCCCAACCTCCTCCCCCTGTGGGCTGGCACGTGTGGTAATAACCCTACACACTTTACAAATGCTTGTTAAGAGAGAGTTAAGAGTGTAAAAGTGAAGGGGAGTGCTGGACTGGACAACCTTGGCTGTATCCATGCGGCGCGAGTCATCAGAGTAACCTAAGTGACCATAATAAATTATACAGAGTTGTGTTGTGCCACAGCTGTTATGCAAGGTATATAAAATATATTTATGCAGGTAAATCATTTTGACTTTGTCATTGTAAAGGTAGCTAGCGAGCCAAAAATAGCACCCCAGCACTAGCGTAGTCAACATGTACACGATTTCAACAGGTCCTAAGAGGGGGTGGAGTTTGCATGTTCACCCTGTGTCTGCATGGGTTTTCTTCAGGTACTCCAGTTTCTTCCCACCTCCAAAGACCTGCTCGTTAGGTTGATTGGTGCTTCTAAAAATTGACCCTAGGTGCGAGTGTGATAGTCTGGCGACCCGTCCAGGGTGTAGCTGGCCTTTCGCCCAGCGAGAGCTGGGATAGGCTCCAGCAAGTCCCGCTATCCAAGTGAGGATAAGCGGTAGCAGAAGATGAGATGAGATGAGGTCCTAAGGGGCACAATCAAAGTGTTGCACCTCACTTATTATCATTTTAAAGTACACTGGAGAGTTTTTACACGTCCAAAGTCAGAACAGTAAAAGGCACCTTGACAGTGTGTATTTTTATTTCCGTTCTTCAGGAATAAGAGGGGCAAGATTGATCCAGAGGCTGTTCTTGAAAATAAGTTCTGCTAGTCTTCCTCCCTCTCCCTCTCTGTGCCTTTCTGTCTCTCTCTCTCTCTCATTACCCAGTCTGAGCTACCGACTTCCATAATCCTGGAAGGTTTAACGCCGCCGTGTTGTGATTGGTTAGACATTACATCAGGGTGATGTAATACTCCTAGGACTGGCTAGTGTGTCAGGCATGGGAAGGGAGGGAGGGACGAGAAGGAGGGTTGGGTGGGCTACTGAGTGAAGAGAGGGGGACGTCGAGGGGGGGTATGTTGAGCAGGAGAACTCTCTCTCTCTCTCTCTCTCTTTCTCTCCCGCCTGCAGCCAGTCAGTGTGCATGTGCAGCCGCCACAGAAAGCCTCTAATCCCAAAGCACACAGCAGTGCTTTGGAGAAGGAGGGAAATAATCAAGACTGTTTCCATAGGCCCCAATCTAAAGGCTGGAGATAAGCTTTGCTGTGCATGCTGCCGTGTGTACTGGTAGCAGCTGTGTGTATTGGGGATACATACACAAAGCAGAAATGGGATTTTTGGGGGGGCTGAAATTCAATCATTAATTGCAAATAGACAGAGGAGAGGAAGATGATTGTTTGGCAGGGACAGAAAATGCCACGGCATTAGGTGTTTGTGCATAATGACTCGTAGCCAATTTCTCACTTCAGTGCAAGGTGCTTTTTCATGGATCCAAAGGTGTTATGCCATATCTCTGACTTGAGATGAGGCTAGTGTACAGCAATGCCCGGGGCACAGGCAATGTGTTTTCACCCGATTGCTTTAATACCACGGTAGACAATGCTCAGAAAAAAACTAAAACAAAATGATGTCGGCAAAATTAATTTTCAGTCCAAAAAATTAGATGTCCATACTGAAATACAAAATGATGGACAAGGCAAAATCACTTAAGCGAGAGAGGACGGCATTTCAAGACCAAGAGACGAACTGTGCCAAAATTATATTAAAATGAAAAGAAATATGTGAATCTTTTACATGTAAGAGACAGGAGAATGTGTCACAAAATTAAACCATTAATTCAGCAGCCCAAGGGCACATAAAGTACATATTTGATACTGTTATGATCTCCATAAGCAAATATTAGACATGGCCTTCCAAACTGGAGGTCAAACCCTTGCAGCATCCAACTAAACGTCCTGCTCTGGTTCTACCGTTTGGCCCTATGGCTCCATGGATGTCTTCCATCAGCCCTGATCCGTGAGTTTATTTGTCGCCCAAATTTACCAATAATGAATTCAGAGTGCTGAGGCAACAGCAGGTAAATATTACAAAACGCATTCCTCATTCGGGATACTGTAATGCACTCGTAAAAAGGAAAAAAAAAGAAAAAGAAAACGAATGCACTCGCTTTTAACATAGTCACTCTGTGAAATAGGATTGGAGTGGAAATTAAGCCTGCGGAGACCTGCTGAATTTTTGAGGCTGCTCCGGAATGAGACATTGAATAATGGAATGAGACGTTGAATAAAACGCGCAAGCTAAAATGATGAAAGGTTAAAAAGAAGAAGGCTCGAAAGCCTGACAAAACTTGTTTGCCGAGAACGGTGTCAAAAATCTCTCCAAACACAGTTTAAGGTCACACATTGCCCTGAGTTAAAATCACTTCCTCGTCTTGCGTGTGGACACGGAAAATATCATCAAAATTATTTTTAGATCGAGCACATGCACTTGTTGTTTTGAGAGCGCTTATGAGCCACATGATGTTTATTCATTAACAAATGAACTTCCTGTTAACGTATCAGCTGTCAGGCACGGACCCGACAGAAACCTCTGAGGTATTATGAAAGCAAAGTCGGACCGACTTTGAAGGGAACTGGGAGGAGGAAAAAAAAACAAAACCACCTGAATGACAACTTGTCAGAATAAAAGACTACCATTTCTTATTTTGCTTGAGGCTAGGAATGGAAACTAGGTAATGACTACAATGATCGCACACAGACAGATACATAAGAGAGCAGAGCGCACACACACACACAGACACTGACACAGTTTCAGTGGATGTTATTTTAGAGGCTGTCTCTACTGCTTGTTGGTCTCTATAACAGCAAAAGTTCTGGAGTTCCGCCAAGATAACTATATCCACCGATCAGCCACAACATTAAAACCATTGACAGGACAAGTAAGAGTAACATTAACCAGTAACATTAACCATCTTCTGACAATTCAGTGTTCCACTGGGACATTTTTGGACCTGGCATTAGTGTGGATGTTACTTAGACATGTAGCACCCACCTAGACCAGACCAGGCACCCAAACCCCATAGTAATGACACTCTAGGAACAACTGAAAAAAAACTGATCCATAGCGGACCCTCTCCTCCACCCACAGCACCCAAAGGCTCCACACCACACCACAAGACACCCTCAGAAGGCCCATGTGCATTTACTGAGGAGTATCAACTTATTTGGGGGCACATGGCAGACTTACATAATATTAGTAAGATGGTCATAATGTTATGTGTGATCAGTGTACATTTGTTTATTTATGTCATTTTTTTCTATGGTCTCAGTGTTCTCCAATGAGAAAAAGTTACATCAGTGACAGCCCGTGGTCGTCATTGCTACCAGTATAATCCTACAACTGACCAATGACTTTCTTTCTTGCCATGTTCTAATTCATTCTTCCTGAGCCCCAAAACGTTGGGAGTCATAGAACCCAATGTTTAGACATTGTTGCTGTTGTTATCTTCATGGCTCTTTATATATCATCTTCAGTGAGGGGGTTAGATTAGCCTATAGCATTGTGTGTTGATAAGGGTGAACTGAATCTAACAGCTGTTCGTGTGTATCTGCACTGTAGCTTTAAAAATGTTGCCCTTACTTTATGCATGATTTTTATACTAAGCTCATTGTGACATTGTCATTATCCATGTTTGCTTTCCTGGACATTATTCCTAACTGATCTGCATTTCTGCATAACTTTTCAGCATAGGTCTTCGGGAACTTTTGCACTCTTCCATCTCTGACTGTACCGCAACATGTTGTAACAAATTTCCCTCTGCACTCAGGTCTCCGTGTTTCCGCTCTGCCTGCGTTGTCTGCGCTGTTATATGGCAGTCTAGAGCGCGCTGCCCTCCTCTCCCTGTCACAGAGGTCAGTGAGTGCTCAGAGCCCGGCTGACGTCATGCTGCTGCAACCCCGCAGACACACCAGCAGGCAGGCAGAGGGACAGACCGTCAGAAAAACCAGCAAGCAGACAGCGTGTATTTATAGCCTTTCCGCATATGCAAGCCTCACAGCGCGCTGCATGGCTAGATACTCCCCGAAGGCAAACCCATTCTGAATGTGCAGTGTTTATTATGTGGAATCACACAAGTCTGCTTTCTAGAGGAACGAGCGCATCTCTTATTGAGTGTGCAGGTAGAGCAGCAGACACTGATGAGATCAGTTTCGGTTTTTCTCTTTCCCGCCTTTGGGAAAGGTTTGCATGGCGGAATGTTCATCTCACACGGTTAATGAACACATTGTGTAACACATAAGCTAATAACACAGAGAGGATGTACGCTTAGCACAATGCTTTACACCATTACTTATCTAATAAACTATAGGAGGCAACTGCCATTAGCACTGGAGCTGACGCTGATATTCACCTCCCACTGGCAGGCTCCTGCAAGCTAATCTGCCGTGTACTGTATGCAAATATGAAACAGTTAATGTCAGGATGCAGTCTAATTCCACATTATTCTCCAGGTAGTGGGCCAGTCAGGTTGACTTTGAAATGGATTGTGGGTGATTAGCCGGGAATGCGGGGAGAATACGGAGGTCTCTCCGGTGAAACCCGCAGCTGGTGCTGGAGTCAGCAGAGCAACGATCCAGGTAATTAATTCTTTGACAAGCATCAGTGATTTGGAAAATCAGTAAGAATGGCAGACGCTGATCAAAAGGGAAACACGTGGAGAGATGTTTAAACAGTGGGCGTTCGAGGCGTCAGTCATGCAGGGGCCCAGACGCAGGCCCAGAGCCCAAACACAAAACACTACAATGCACTTAGGTGACTATCAAACAGCGGCAGACTGGTAGTGTGTTTTGGATTGGTGCTCAGAGACACGCAGGAAGTTACGCGCCGAGTCTAATTCAATTAATAGAAGGTAATTCATTCAGCGCGAACAATGCCCAGATGCACGCCCAAGAAAAATATATCCATAAGTACCGGCGCATATGCATCGTATAAACACACTGTTGCAGTGAACTCAGCATGCACAGTAAACAATTCATGCATATGAACTCCACAAAAATACAGATAAACCACACATGTATATTCCAGTCACAAATCACGGAGCATGCAGGGCAAACACTTTGAATGTACACCCCGGAAACATGACTCAATATGCAGACACGGCCCCGTGGTAAAGATCAATTCATTTTCAGTATTTATTATACATATTGCACTAAGCCCATATCTGTTGAATGAAATTCAAACAATGGCATTATATTCATGGGCATGAGATCGCATAGATGCAAGCACACACTCTTCATAAATACACAAGAGGTTGGATTGTCGTTACTGAAATAGACTTGATTAAATCATGCCTACATCCTTTCCTTGATTGTATGGATAGAGAGGAAAAAAAACACACAAGCGGAAAAACCATAATGAAACATCATAGGCACGGCTATTACGGACACAGCGTCCAGAATACAAATTCCTCATGCAGGTATTTGTTTTCAACCATCAGTATTCATTATGCGAGTGAATGTATCATTGGAGTGCAGCTATTGATCCTGTATTAAATCTCATTGTTATATTCCTATTCAGCAGTGAGCCAGGTGAGGGGAAAAAGAAGGGTGACCAAATGTCATGGTGACAACATGCAGCATTGTCAAAGGTAGCTTTATCGATCAAGATAGACAGAGAGGTGGTGGTGGTGGTGGGGGTGGGGGGATATTTCTGCAGAACCCCAACCGTCTGACATTTTAGAAAAGCTGTCCTTTCCATTTGTCACCGTCCATTGTTGCACACAAAGAGCACAGGAGCCTTGACTGAGGCAATTTGAGCTATGGCCTTCACACCCAGCAGAGACAGTGAGCGGGTTCAGATGTAGCTCTGTAAAGTGGGGAGTCTTGTTCATTATATTTATCAGTGGTAATTTTCACAATTCACACGCTGTGTTTCCGAGAAGGTGGGTTAAGCATTGTGCTGGGTTTTCGCTTTGACATTTTAAAGGCCTTGCTGTCATACCATGTCAGTGGTTAATCTGAAACACGATGTGGATGGAGGCGCCATGGTTTGCTAAGGGTCCAATTAGCCTGCCAACCATGTACAGCAATTCCTCACAGAACTTAGATGACTCAGAAACGTCCCCAGTGGGACTTCCGTTCCTTTCTTTTCCCACTCAGATCCAAATGAAAGCAAACGGTCTGAGGACGGGGGGAACGCGATGAGGCGCACAGGCAACCGAACGCGGATGACTAAATGAATGTTGTCGTATCAAAGCTGAACTGCCACCGAACATGTCAGATTGGAGCAACAACATAATAAGGGCAAGCCGGCGCTGCATTGCCTTGACCGGGGTGAAAGCCGGCGGCTGGGAGTAATGCAGGTCAGAAGGTGTGGAAGTTTGCTGGCAGAGCTTAACATTTCTCTGTCTCTCCCTCTGTGTCTGACTCACTCAGGTAATTAGCACAGACTTGCATTTCCTTGTGTATGGCTTAAAGCGTCTTGTGTTAAAGCAGTCCAGATCAAAACGGCATGTCATACCACATTATCATCAACACCGCTCCACAGCAACAGCCCGGCTATCGAGTTAGCTCTGCTCTTCCTCTGCTTCCCTGGATGTTTATCTGTTGCTAGGACTGGAAAATCTCCACGCTTATTGTTTTGCACCAGGGGGAACCGAAGAGCGGATTAAGTAGATCTCCTGATCTGTGGAATGACCTTACTTTGTTAGGCTCCAACAGGAAGAGCATTAGTTCTCCCCACAGGTTCCCTTCTGCAGTTCAATCAAACATCTTACAACTAGTGATCCTGTAGACCAGGTAGTCGGTCCTAAGAGGAGAGCCTTGCTCCGGTAAGAGGCAAGCTTGCAGGTCTAAAGCACAGTTTTGTGTGAACAACAGCCAACATTATCATGTGCTGACAGACACGACACCACAGAATATTCATGGAATTCAGCGCGGGGCAACCGTGACATGGAACCAAACATTTGTCGATGCAATGTTGGAGAATACCAAGTTGAACTAATCTCAACTTTGTGGTAACGTGATTGTGGCAATGGCCAATGGGACTGACTAATGGAGCTGATTGACATATGAAACAAACTCTGATCGTTTGCCACAACTTTGCTTCCTGTTAGTCACCAAATTCCCAATGCTTATCACAGGCAGAGCTAGTTCTTGTCCATAAATGCATTTACAATCTGTATTATAATAGCAGATATAATATTATCAAAGTAGACCCGATGCATGGATTTCCATGATGCCAATACGCCAAAAAGCAAACCACCAGACTATATTTAAGTCGTGGAGGTGAAGGATGAGATTTCTTCTCATTAAACCGATTTGACATCATTACTTTTTTAGGACTTGTAGTGTAGAGCAGGATACACAGAATCTTTGGTTGATTGGACATTTTTTATACATATCTTTTAAAATTTTCCTTCAAAAATTTTAAATTTTAAACACATTTTAGTAAAGGGATAAGGGATTGCTTAATATTGTATGCAAAATGATAACAATAATGTACATTTATAAATAGCAATAGGCCGAGTTTAATATAGAACATATATGGTACTCAATCGCTCCATCAGTTTGAGTGTCCTTGGTCTGAAAAACATTGAAAAGAAAAGGGGGTTTGTATATTTCATTAACATTTAACTTCAATAAATAAGTGATCTTTTCCAATCATTTTTAATGACTGATAATAAATGTGGGTATGGGGGAGATTTTGTCATTAAATTGCATGGGTGTAAAGTTAACCCTTGTGGAGTACGACTCCACAGCTTAGCGACACGTGCACCCGATATTAAGACTAAATCTTTCAGGAGAATCTATGTTGTCGTCAACAGTGAAGAAGGGTCCTGGTTTGCAAATAGACGGAGAGCAGGAGAAAGAGGGAGAAAGGGAGTTCGGGTAAAGTTTGTCAGTTAACATCTAGGGGGTAGGTACAGCAAATGGTGCGGCAGGAGCTTTGAGTGAAAACCTTGCACAGCAATAAAGTGATATACACATGAATAATGCAGGAGCATTTAGTTCAGTGCTTAGGCAGTGGGAGAATCAGATGTCCCTGGTGCCCTGAAGGATTCCAGTCTACTGAGCCAGCGTCTCTGGACTAGAATAGACCATCACAGACCCAAATGAGAAGCCCAGTGCTCCACGCCTGCCCTGCCAAGACGCACTCACACAGACACGCACGAGGCCGACACATTCACCAGAGCGCGCGCAAACAATGAATTAGCGATTGCGTACGCACATATTTAGCCACTGCACCTCGACGTACAAGCCCACATCCGCTTGTCAATAAACGAAAACTGTTCTCATAAAATAACTGGAATAGCACGCTCTGCATGCGCCACGATAAAAATGTTTAGCCGAGATGACATCCTAGACTGTATGTATAAATGGAGGACTGTGTGCGTAGAGAGAAGCTCCAGAAACATCAGCTTGGTGTTGGTTTTACTTTTTCGGTAATACTTGTGGGATTTGGATTTAAAAATAAGTCTGGAGAGCCTGTGAATGTGGAGCTGGGGGAACGGAGCGGTAATTTCCACAACTGCTGAGAAGATTTCATTTTGTCGTCTCAGCTGCCCAAAGAATCAACTAATGACTAATTAATTACTAAACAAATCCAAATGAAATCATCTCCTTTTGCTTGCCGTGCATATTCTCTTTGGCTGCCATTCAGCGTTTCTCCTCGTAGATCCACAAGCAAAGGCAGGTTCAAGAAAATAAAATGATTTCACCGCTTTATTTTTTTTTAAATGGAGCAACAAACCAAATTGCATTACGTCTCATGTTTATGTGGTAGCTAATGTCTTATCCTCTTGCTCCTCGGTTAGCCGGTGGCATTTATGTAGCGGTGGGCGTGCGTGCGTGTGTGTTTAATGCGTCGACACCGTCACTATTTACCAGCTTTGCCTCGACATTAAACCATTTGATTTCCATTCAGCCAATGCAAATGAGGCCAGGAGAGCGTCGCCTCCGTAACATATGCAGCTCCTCATGTGCTCCCAGCACCAGCAAGCTGGCGACAGGGGCGGGCCCGCTCTTCACATTGGAATGGTAATTCACCAATCAGCGAGGTGACACACTCGGCAAAAGAAGGGAGAGCCGCACATCGCTGACAGGGACATCAGTTTCACGAAACATTTCCCCCTTTGCACCTGAAAGCGCGGCATAATCACGCGCAGGGGCGATGCACCATGAAATGGAATGGGCGCCCAGATCCGGGGGAGCGGACACAGTGCCGTGTCCACAGAAATGAGGGTCATTCTTTACCCGGAGATGCCAGTGTCAGTAGAAAAAGGCCCTGCGGGTCCGGGTCAGACAGTCACACAGGCGGCGTTCAATGTCAACTTTCATTTTTGACTTGAACGATGCGAAAATATGCAGTTCACAGCCTTAACAAATCATCACCGGCTGAAAAAAAGAAAAAAAAAAATGATGCTCTGTGTAACTTTTCTCCGCACCGAAAAAGCAAAGGTTAGCAATTTCCTCGAAAAAGGGAGTAGCTCTTTTAATTTTTGTAGTATGTTAATTTAATCCAAGGAGTGAAAAATGTAAGCTGTGCTAAATTAAATGCCACAGCCTATCTTCTATTTTTTTTTCAGGGCCCCGTGGAATCACTCCATCTGCCGAGCGTGTGTATGTTTTTGTGGGCATAAGCTTGTGTTTCTAACCACCCCTCTCCCCCCACCCCCCACAGGTCATGTGTATTGTAAGACAAATTTGAGCTCGCAGAGGAACAAATATGTGCCAAGTGAGATAAGAAATGACTGCTGCTAATAGTCTTTGCTCCCAGAGAAAGTTCAGCCGAGCCAAAAAAATAAATAAAAAACACGATCTGAATTTTCAAACTAGTGCCTCTCTCTATCTGCCAGATGTATCAGTGTTCCTCCAAGCAATCAAGAAGTAATTCCCTTTATCGGCCAACATGAATATTAAAGTTTTGCGCTAGAGGGACCGAGGGTATAAACACCACCGTCGCCAGCACCTGTCGGGGACTGCGGTGGATAGTGGATGGAGCAGATGAGCGGCACACGGTGCAGTAGCGCGGCTGTAAAGACACCGACGGTGACGCTGGCTGAGGCTGGAGAGAAAGAGGGCTGATTAGCGGGAGCGATTAGCATCTTTGTCTTTGGGTCCTTGTCATCTGACACATGTAAATTTAAACCAGCGCGACAATAACAGACCATCACACAAATTTTTTTTTTTCTTTTTTTACACCCGATGCAAATGAAGAGTAAACAAACAAATATCTGAATAGAGAGGGAGAAAGGGAGGGGTTCCCCAGACTGAAGACCTTTTTACGCATATGCAAATCGCTGTGTTCTCATGGCACGCATCTAGCAGGAAATTAAGACAGAGAGAGGCAGAATTACTGCGCAGTATGGAAATGTGCAGATGTGTGGATATGCAACACTGCTTCATTATTACTGGAAAAATGGCCCGTGTTAATATTCAAACATCTTGATAAACAAAAGACACAAATGAAGATGGTCCCCCGAGGACCAGGACAGAACACTGATGATCTTAGCACTCGCCAAACAACATCCAACTCGCAGACAGAATTCATCTTTGGGAATGACACGCACGCTACGCTGAGTAAACAAAAGAGTGGAACATGCTGGAACATTTAATGTGCATCTGGGGTCACGTCTGGAAATGCACTTAGAAACGAGATGACTGGTGGTAGTCATGAAAGCTATCGACACCTGCACATCATTTATCAAATTGGTCTGCAAGTTCCCACATGGACTTATTCTGTCTTTTGTTTCTCCAAACGTGAAAAAAAAAGGAAGTCTGGCATTTTTCATCAGAAGTCTTCGGGACTGAAAAACAAACATCTCTGAGTGCAACAAATGAGCAGAACAAGCGCACAACAGGTTTTCCCTCCCTTTTTCTCCTGCGTTGCGTCATCTGGTTGTGCGCTCTCGACTTCTCATTGTTTACGGTGGCACCGGGGCCATGCCTGCACAGTTAATGGACACAGTGGAGAAACACTGTCAAGCTATTGTCCTTGTGCGCAGCGCTACAGTGCTGTTGACTTTGTCATGGTGCCATGTTGGATAACGTCCACTCCATCATATCCATGCCCAGATGCTAAAAGAGAGATAAGTGGATTGTACAGAACAGGCTTGTCGGGGATCCCATATATTCATCCCGAATCTGTGGATAGTAAAACATAAACAGGCTTTTGAAGAAAAGTGATTTAGATTGGGGTTTTTTTCAGGCTCTTTTATTATGGATTGTTTTACACTGACATCAACTTGGCTCAGCCTGAAGATAAAAAAAAAAAAAAAAGGAAAAACTGCTGGCGGTATCAAATGTTTTCAGTGGCTTTTAGGGGCCAGAAAATGTAACATTAGCCACCTATTTGAATGCTTAGCTCATGAAGACCGTAAAGGGAACCAGGATAATTCCTGAAATATCCTCGAAAAGACATGTCTAAAGCTGCCCTCCCCAAAAGAAGCGCTCTGCATAGTCAGGAACCAATACAGCTGGATGGAGTACTCAAAATTACCATTGGAGTTTGCATATTGATTTTGGTCTGTCCTCGTTTTTTTTTTTTTTTTTTTTTTTTTTTTATAGCAATGATGCACTTGACTCTATAATGAGTTATTTTTAAAAGGGAAGAAAATTGTTAATTTACATCTTTTTGCTGGCCTGGTTGCCATTTGCTGCGCTTTATCAGGGTTTATTGCCAACTGATTATGTTGTGGAATAACTCCCTCACAATAACACCACTGATGCATTAAGTCAAGATAGAAGCAATCTAAACATTAACATGCGTGATGGCCACTCTGAATGCACCCAGCTAATGATTTCATTATTTCATAATAAAGGGTAAATGTACATTTAAAGCGCCTATTTACTCAAATTGAACTCAAATATATACACGTGGCTCTTAAGAGAAGAGCTCTTTGGCTTCTTCTAATCTTATCGTCTTTCGACATTTAGTTCAGGTAAGGCATGTGTTTTCAAACACATCTGTATTGGTGTCCGCGACTTGAGCTCACCATTCAGCAGAGGGGTTAAAAAAGAGATTAGTCAGCTTCCTGTCTCCCGTCCCACAGCACACAATCGCACACTCTCCACACCACATGACCCTGTATATTTTTGAACGTCGGCCAGCTCTCTTCTTTAAGAGTCCAAATCCTGGTGGCTGCCAGTCAACTTCAAAGCAGTTGGGCTGTGGCTGTCTTTCTTAACCTCCAAATCTGGCTGGTCTTGTTACAGCTGCACTGTGGGGACAGAGTGGGCAGTGTTTGCATTCGTATGTGTGTGTGTGTGTGCGCGCGTGTGTGCCTTTGTGGACAGACTGGGCAGTGTACTGGGTCTGCTGATTAACCCCTGGGCCAGGGCCATTCTCCTCAGACAGACAGATCGGCTTTCGCCCGTCCCGGCCCCTGTAATGGGAGCCCGCTCCAACAAGCCACTTCAAAGAGGCAGGGCCAGCAGGAATGTCAGGTTCAGAACCAGAGGGAGCAAGAGAAAGAGAGCGAAGCAGAAGAAGGAAGAGGTCTGTGTACATCTCCGTGTGTGTTTCTCAGTATGAACATGAAGGGGCCGGGGTCTCGCTTTCTGGTCAGCAGCAGGACTTCAGCTCTGCCTGGACCTTACTCAGCCTTCCTTTTTTTTTTTTTTTTCATTTGCAGCAGGGTGAAGCTGTTTTAATTCAATTTGGCCGCAAAGCAAAAGGGCTTTGGGGTTGTTTGGCCTGCGTCTGGATCAGCTGCAGTTTTTTTTTTTTTTTTTTTAGGGAGATGGCAGAATGTGTGTGGAGCTTGTTTTTCCTGTGCTGCTTCAAGGCAATGGCTCATCCTCTCTTTGACCTCTCTAAGTCAAAAAATCATCAGTCAACACATACTGTGGTCACGCTTTGCCAAATATTAAACTGCACTGCGAAAAAAAATATTGTGTTATTTTACAGCTGCTGTGTATGAGTTTTTATTCTGCCACAGGAAATGGCAAAAGAGATATTCTTTGATCAGTAGCATTGTAGTCGTTGGATATGACTGTCATGTGTCATGTCTCACACACAAAACAATGTCTTACCAATGTCTGTGCAGGTGTGTGGATACAATGTATATGCAGTGAAGTGTGCAGTGAAGTGTAATTCCCCATTTCATTTAAAAAAAAAAAAAACTCTTTATCTTCTTTTAATCAAACTGAATTAAATATGGCACTTCCACAGCTACCAGCACACAAAACCCCAAGGCTTGTGTTGACTGGATCGGTATGAGCTCCAAAAACTCAATAAAGAAGCGTGTCCTGGCAGGATAAAACACATCCAGCATGATTTAAAGATGAGCTACAAATCCTTGCTCCAAGATTCGCGTGCGCGTAGCCACGCTAAACTCGCGACCGGGGTGGGGCGGATGCTTATTTCGCAACGGGACATACCCACGCAAATGCACTGTCATGAGATTCCTTGAAGTCGCGCACGAGAATTCCCCCGTGGAGGCTAGGTTTGCCGCAGCAGAGGAGCCGGGCTGAGCCGCTCTGTCGATCACCCAACACTGTGCTGCCTTTTGTGGCTGGGAGACAATGGGCTGCTGCTGGGGAGAGAGACAGGCAACCTGAACCTGACACAGGAAGCTCTTAAAGCTACATAAAACAAACTGCTGAGCTCTGGCATTTCCCCCTACTGAAAGACTATCTCCACCGTCATTAAAGGTGAACTCAATCGTCTAATCTCCTCCAAAGTCACTGAGCAACCACTGCTATCGCCGCCTTCCCCTCCTCCTTTTCTCCTTGCTCAATCTTTCTCACTGTCCCTCTGTTCTCACTTGCCTCACGAGATGTGGGCCATCAATGAAATGCCATTAGATCTCTTGGGGGGGGGTTGGAGGTCATAGGACAGAAATGTTCTGTTGAATGTGCGCGTGCAGTCTGAAAGGAAAGGGTGGGTGTTCAGTTTTGTTCTGATCGATGGACGCTATAGTTCACAGAGGCGTTCAGTTTGTCTTCAAGCAAATCACTTTGTTAAAGGTTCTGCCCGTAGTCTTCGGCAGACACCGAGAGCCTTTTAACGTTCACGTCTCTTTGTGCAAAACAGACTGCCTGAATAGATTTCATACGCGCATATTGTCCGACCTGGCAGGAGATTAGCACGCTACTCAACATTTGTGAAAACGCAATTGCGGAATGTGTATTTTTCGCGTTTGAAGTCCTCAGCAGGTAATCAATACCATGCCAAGAAGGGAGCGGTAAATAGCATGTCTTGCGAAGTCGAAAGAAAAAACAAAAAAACAAAGCGAGAGACAAGCTGCAAACAAACAGAAAGCCAACCAAGCATCGACGCCGAGGATATAATGAAAACCCCGAGAATGGACATGCACATTTGCACATACAAACACATTACGTTGCTGTGCTATCACAATACATATCATTTTGATGTCATCCACATTGGGCTAAGGCCATTTGCACCTCACGCATAATATGCTGCCAGCTATACAAATAGCACTGTTTGGAATTCAATTATCTGTTGCCTTTTTGGACTTTTTTTCCCCTTATCACTCGAGCACTATGAAAAGGCCTATCTCTTCTCTTCTCTCAACCATTGCCATCATTGAGCAAAGATGGAAAAAATGGTATTCACCGCTCCTATTATCGCATCAAAATCTGCCTGGCCGCTCTGCATACTGGCTCATTACCTTGGTGAAAAAGCCACCTTAACCTCCATTACAAGCTGGCCCTGTAATTAATGACTTTTTAAGCTATTGAACCAAAAGCAATTAGGTTATAAAGGAGGGCTTGTTCAGTAACATGAATACCTTTCCTTTATTAGTTGCATCCTTGACGGGGGGATGCTAACCAAATGTGACAGTCCCTGGAATTAAGATGCTAATGTTTCCAGTTATTTGAACTTGTCAATCAAGCTCCTGTTATTGTTGTTGGGGGTGTAGAGGGGGGGAGAAAAAAAAATCTGAAGTTCAATGGCATTTGAAGGTTGAAGAATTTCTGTAGAACCGCGTTTTGATTTCCTCAGTGCGTGTTTACATGTGTTTATGCGCTTAGGTGCGTGCAGGTCGGCGCGCGCGCGCCCGTGCGCTCAGAGCGGAAGCGAGCAAACCAGATACGGCCTATTCCATCAGCACAGTATGCAGAGAGCAGATAAGACTTCATACAACACATTTGCTCTGTATTTGTCTTAGACTTTATCGCATGTTCCAGTGGAGGTAGACACAGTCGAGACATGTGGTCTACATTCTAATGCCTGGAGGGGTCAGCTCAGCGGTCAACCAGCACATTACTCTATGTCCACGGCGGACAGGTTAGAACGCACAAGACTAATGCTGCAGCTCATCCAAAAGGTCATCTGTGGATATTAATGTGTAACTTTAACTGAACCTGCATGAGGAACAGCCAGCCTCCTTTCTCATGAGCAGGAGGACACGGTGTACCGAAGAAAGGGATAAACATGCCCACAGGACGCAGCGCAGCGTTTATATGGGTCATTTTCTGCTAACCTCACATTTTCTGAAAGTAAACAAAGGCGAAATAACCCATTGATATTTTTATTTATTTATTCGTTTCGCTGTACATTTGCTCCAGACTGTAATCGGAGGCCTGAGTTTAATTAGGCAGGCGTTTGGAAAATGTCCCTGTTTTTTTTTTCTCCTCAAATTGATCCATCTAAATGTTTCACTGCTCCTCATTAGTCAGCAACATGCAGCCCACAAACAGCCGCCTGACGATAAATCTTGCGGCGTCGCCTAAATTGATTATAACCTGTTGAATACAATTGTTTTAACTAGACAAAAAAAAAAGAAAAGAAAGAAAAAATCAAAGCTGATGACTTTTTCTTTTTTGCTCACTGGCATCCTGGACTTCCACGACTTTAACTCTGAGAAGTACAACAAAACACACGTATTACATGAATATGTCAAACCAGACTACGGCACTACTACTTCCTTTATCTGGTGGTTTGCCTGCAGGTTCAGAAAAACTCGAAAGCTGCAGTAGCCTGAGAAAAACAGTCATGTCAATGTGTATTGAATACATTGCAAAAAAAAAAGGGCAATTGCATGTCAGAAATAGACAAAGAAAGAAAGTTTGAAACATATTTAACCTGAGTGAGTAATCAGCACTTAACTAACTTGACTTATCTTACGGTTAAGGAGTTTCAGACGGTTAGGGTTAGGGTTAGGGTTAGATGATGGATGATATATTTTGAGAGGATATTGAGGTTTTATCATCAAAGTATTTTTTGAAAAAAACAGTTGAAGCTAAATGTATATAGACAGAACTGAGTGTATATTATACTTATTTAAAACATTACAATGATGAAATCCAAATGGTTTCTTGGCCAGAGCTTTGGTAGCTTTAACCACAAAGGGTTGTAAATGGGTAAATGGGAGTCAGATCGCTGACAAACTTGAAGTTTGAATAATAGTTAATTATATTTTTTGGCGACACTTGAGAGCCGTTTCGTCTCGTCGTTAACGATAATAAATTATCATCGCAAGACGAGCACGGTACTGACAGCAGCGTGAACGCAACAGCGTTTTTCACTTCACAAATCTGTTCAGACACCTCACTCAGAGCAGACTCTCGGTGTTTATCCTGGTAATTTATTCAACTATGATTACAGCAGCTATCAAAGCCCACTGAAGTCTGCGTGCACGTGCACCGGCGTGTGCAAGACACTGAGGGAATCGGAAGACTGCTCGCTGTCACAGCACACTTGAGCCCCCTAGTAATCACCCTCGGCTGAGTTCAACTTGCAGCAACAGGAAAGCAATTGATCAGCACGGTCATTAAGGGAATACTTCGGCACTCGTTTGGTCCTGCTCCTTGAAGTTCCCCAAATATGGTATTCATACATCGCTGATTATCAGCGTGCTGTACTGAAATGTTTAAATGAGAATTTGTACCACATTGATCAGAGTGATTCCAACAAATAGAGCTAATTGCGGCACACTGAAATGCTTTAGAGTTGACTCATATGGAAATACTGAACCCTCCGAAAGAGCAGCATGAATGACGGCCGTTCTCCTTTAAAAAAAAAAAAAACGACAGCCCCGTGCTTAAAATGCATTCCGTGACTCTTGCGAAGCTCATTTCTTTTTGCCGCAAATTTGTTTTAGAATTCATTATTTGCCATGAAATGTGAAAAGTCTTCTTCATTAGATAGTGTGAAATCCCTCTCTGTCTGCCTCTGCCTCTCTGAAGTCCAGCTAACCATGTTAATCCCACAGCTGCGAACTCCGTGGCATCTCCCCCAATAGACTCGCAGACCTGCTGTCTAAATAATTGCCTCATTAGTGTGTGGTGCACAGGTATGGCATAAATGCAAACTTTAGACAAGTGTGTATGCAAATCCAATTGCTTGTTCGACACTCTTTATTCATGTGATCAAAAATCAGCCGAATTATACCGGGGACCTCAGCCCTGAAATGGAAATTTAGGGATAACTAATGCATTTTCAACGAGGTGCGCAGGTTGCGGCTCGGAACATGCGACGTGCAAGTGGCTGACAGCTTTCAACTTTGGTGGTATGGCATTTTAGCTGTTCCCGTTTTAATTAATGACTGACACAATATATATATAATATATATATATAATATATATATATATATATATATATATATATACATACATATATATATATATGTATAAACTCAATATTATATAAAATACCACAAAATAAAAATAATTAAAGATATATATTAGTATATATTTTATTTACTCAATATAAGACTCTATTATTTTTCAATAAAAGCTACACATATCAGTTATTAATATACACATATATATATATATATACACATATATATATATATATACACATATATATATATATATATACATATATATATACATATATAATATATATACATATATATATACATATATATACATACATATATATACATACATATATATATATATATATATATATATATATATATATATATATAAACTCAATATTTAAAAATACCACAAAAAAAAAACTGCACATGTCAAAGATTTAATTGTGGTATTTTGGTTATTTTGGACTTCCAATCAGAAGACTGGCTTTTAGGTGTTCTTGTTGGCGAGGCAGCTAAAAGCTACCAGTTCAGTTTTTTGTTTTTCCTTTTAAGGGATTTTTGCAGCAAGCAGTATAACAGGATGTTATTCAAAACTCTTTGGGTGGCCACATCGTTTAATTTTCATGCAATCAAACTGGTATGATGAATGCAGATGCTAACTGGCTGATTTGATGCATTTTATGTGGATGTGTAATCAGCGGAATCTGCAATCTGAGCCCATTTATAAATTCCTGTAATATTTTTTCTTCATTATGTTTTGCGAAACCAATATGTCCCCCCTTTCAAACGCCGGGTTTTAATTTAATTTAATGCAGCGCTCAGTCTTAAATTTGAATTGGCAGAATTTCACATCAGAAATCATATGGTGACGCAGCATGGGGAGATTCTGCAGAGCTTCCTTAAACAAGACTCTCCCCAAGACAGCCAGAGCAATTTAACCAGACGGCTTCAACAGCCTGCTGAATAGGTGCTTATAGCCGCTTCATTTTTCTCCGCGATGATGCACCTGCTGCTATACCTTTGGCCTCGAAGCTATGGCTCAGAGAGCGCCCGCCGCCGCCGCCTTGGCAGACGGCTGCCTGCATTGACCGTCTGACACAGACTTGTGAGGTTACCTTGAAGTGGCGCGGACCTGATGGACGAGATGACTTTTCCGTGTACTGTCATGACAGGGAGTCGGGCGCACGGGGGCCATGTGTTCGACAAAAACAGATCACTCACAGCACCGGGGGTAATTAATCTGTTTTGACCAATACACTAACAAAAAACGGCATCTGTTTATTCAAACAAACTCGTTTATTAATGAGATTCATGGGAAGCAGTAGCGCCACGACATGTTTCAAATGTCAAGACGTTCTTACATTAGCTGCTCCACTGCAGTTTATCAACTTCAGAATCAAGGGTACTGGTCCGCTGCTGTCTTCTTTTGTCCGACTTAGAAGTGTTTGTGTTAAGCATGTGGTGGCTGGCGCTGAGGCCTCACAGTAAGAAGGTTACGAGTTCTAAACCATCGGTTGTCTGAGGCCTTCTGGGTGGAGTTTGCAGGTTGTCTCCGTGCCTGACTGGGTTAACTCCAGGTGCTCCAACTTCTTCCCATCATCCAAAGACATACTTGTTAGGTTCATTGGTAATTCTAAAGTGTCTGTCTCTGTGTTAGCCCTGTGATACACTGGGGATACACATCTGCCTGGGATAGACTCCAGAACCCCGCGACCCTCCAGAGGCCAAGCCGTTAAAGAATATGAATGTGTTAAGCATTAAAAACAGCGAAAGAGAAACCTCATGCAACCTTGATCTATGAAAAACTGGAAAAGCATATACAATCAGCACGTACGCCAACCATGCCTCTTGCAAAGTGTGTGTCTCTACCAAAAGTTAAATTTTTCCAAAGATGAATGAGGAGGAGGAAACATTAAACCACTAATCAATACTTTTATGATGACAACTATTCAGGTTATTAGGTGTAACATAAAGTCTTCGTACATATCTGTCTTGTGTTCCATCATCTTTCAAGACATTATTTTGGGTTTAAAGCAACTTTAGGATTTCGGTTCAGTCTCCCGTGAATCGTATCTATCTTGTCTCCGGCAACTGCAGGAAACTGCTTCCATGAAAGAGACTGCGATCAAACCCCTGAATTCTACCTGTCAGGCACCAAACAGAACGTAAGTGACAAGACACGGTGAGCAAAGTGCAAGCTTTTTTAGCCCTGTGCGATTTGGTGGAGACCAACGCGGAGCTAAAAGCGGTGAATAGTGAATACTGGGCTCCGGAGTCAGCGGGTAGTAAGAAATGCGAGCGCAAACGAACACAAGATCTGCAGAAAGGCCAGCATTAATACATAATTACAAACGTACAGTTCCCATCCATGAAACGTACTCAGTGTACACTTCAGTGTAGACTATTTAATTATACTTGTTGGCAGCAAACTAATTTCCTCAGCGTGCCACGCTTAACAGCAATATAATCCAGCCAGTGTTTCGGTTCAAGTTTGGCAAATGCACTTTCTACAGCAAGCATTAATGTGGACAAGCATGCATTGCGAACACAAGACGCCAAACATCGGAATTATTTATTTTATATAAAGGATCATCCTTTGCACAGCCCGTCCCGAGACAACAGCAACTTCCCCCCTCGCTCTTGACTTAACTGCAGCCCCCCTGCACGCTGTAATCACATTAAGCTGTATTTGATGTATTATGTCCAGTTTAGTGGCGACCTCCCAGGAGAGGGTTCGCTGGAGAAATTTAACATAGCTGTAGCCCATATGTAATTAAAAAGTATGTTATCTCTGGCCAGAATGTTATGGCTAAGCACTGGCGTGGGTCCAGCTAACGTTGATATAATCCCACCCAGCTCTGTTTCTCTATGGATGGGGTCAGTAGGTCACTAACTGCCTCCTCGTGTGCTATTCAGCCGCGGTGAGACAAGGGAAGCCTCTTCAGAGACGTTGAGTCACAGGATCCATGTACAGCTGGATCCCAGCTTCCAGCTGGTTTTATATATTTTTACTTCTCTGACCACACAGTGTCAATGTGAAGGCGGACAAAAAATAAAATGCCCCCCCCCTGCCCTGCTGCTACAAATACATTTGCTCAAAGAAGAATACAGATTAAATATTCAAAATGGCTATACTTGAATCATGCACGTGCTTTAAGCAGTAATTTTAGGGGATGATAATATTAACCAAGTAGAGCTTTTTCAGTAAATCCTGGTCAGAATAAATGTTAAATCATTAAATTTCCTGCACTGCTCTAGTTTTTGATATATGGTGGTCTTATCGGGCCTGTGGTCGATCTCAGGCTATTAGGGATGAAATAAGGTTCTACACAACTGGCCCATTTGCTGCAGCGAACTGAGAGGAAGTTCACACTTCGATCAGCCAAAGTCTGAGCCTGTGAAGGCGCGGGAACAGCTCTGAAACTCAGTCCTGTTTCAACTCACCTTCAAAGCAGCTAATCAGCCAGTAAAACAAACTTGTTCAAGCGTTTAAAAAAAAACATCCCAAGGTAACGCGTAGGCCTGAAATTCCCGCACAGGCTCACACTGCATACCAAGTATGCTTAAAAAAAAGAAAAAGAAAAGGAAAAAAAAAATCACAGATTTTTAACATCATGCCAGCACCCTTTTATTCTCACACTTGGTTCCGTTAAGCAGGACTGAAGCGCAGCTCTGGAAGTAGTTCAGTTGTTGAATCTCCTGCAGCCATCGCTAAACCACTGCGCAGATATTCTTTTCTTTTTTTTATTCGGTCTGATGGCTTTGAGACCTTGCTGTGAGTGCAGTGGGTGGTGGATGTCCAGCACGTCTTAGAGTTTGGATGAAGAGAGGGAAGTGAGCAGTTTGAGGCGTAATTGCCAGCCACAGGCCTGCCAATGGCTCCCTGGCTGTGAGAGCACGGACGAGGGCTTGTTCTGACCGTAAAGGTCACAAAGAAACAAGTTTTGCAAAAAAAAAAACTTTTGTGAAAAAACGAATCTCCCATCTGTAATAAAGTCATGCTTTTGCATCAGTATTATTCACATACACTGCTCAGGCATAACATTATGACCACCTTCCTAATATCGTCTCAACTGTGCCTCCAAAACAGTTCTGACTCATTGGGGAATGGACATGGGGCTTCTGAGGGTGTCCTGTGGTGTCTGGCAACAGAATGTTAAGCCGGATTTCCATAGACGGCCTACCTCTACTGCGGACTGCGCCAATGGTGTAATGGGTTCAAGGAAAGCCTCCCTACAGGCGCTCCCTGGTCTGTATATCGCATCCATCTCCTCACACCATTTCGGGACCTTTCGGTCAGCACCACTCGTATTGTTGTGCTCCTTGACTGCCCCGATAATCAGCCTTCAATTTTTTAAGTTTCTCCATTTGTTTTACTGTTCTGATGAAGAAAAATTTGGCCGTCTCAACCGCGATCCGCTGGAAAACCTTCCTGTTCTGAGAGGTCCTGTCCAACTCCCGCCGTATACTCTCTTCTCCCAACAAGGACAGAAAATCCTTCACCTCCGGGTTGGTCCACAACGACATTAATTTTCCAGTTATTATTGACAAAAATGTACTGACACGAGAGCAGAAAGTTGAAAGTGAGCAGCTTACTACAACTCAAATACGCTCATCTCTCCAGTCAAAAACAAACATCCGGCTTTGTATCTGGCGCTGATTTTTTTCTGACCAATCAGTAGTAAGCAGCGTTCTACGTCACATTTTCGGCCCCGATTCACCTACTTCGGACCGACCACAGAGGAGTTACTAAGAAGTTCCCAGAAAAGTATCCCTTTGGCCTCATTCCGCCTACCTTCTAGCAATGGAAATAGCGATTTAAAGTGGGCGGTGCGGAGCGGTGTGGAGGTAGGCCGTGTATGGAAATCCGGCTTTAGTGGGGGCCTTTGGGTCCTACGGGTTGAGGGGAGGGGTCTCTGTGGATCAGGCTTGTTCCAGCGTATCCCACAGTTACGTGATCAGTTTGGGATCTAGCGAATGTGGAGGCCAGGTCAACACCTTGTGCTGTTACTCATGTTGTGGCTGATCAGCGTAGTTTAATACTTTGATAAGGCCTCTTTAACTCCTTCTTTTTCTAATCTAAATCCACTTTAAAGCTGGTTTACAGAGCTTACAGCCTCTAAAATCTTCAGTTGTAAATGAGATCCACGCTCATAGCCCTGCATGGAAAGCAGATGCTGCAACTGAGCAGAGACTTGATTTCTTGCGCAGTCAAATTAGCTGAAGATGACCGCGCGGTGAACCGCGGGAGGTTTAATTCCCTGTGTTTACATCACTGGCAGAGCCTTTGTTTTGTTTGATTCACTATGCTAATATGGACTCTCAGATCACACACTGCGCGGCGAACTCACCGCACACAAACGGATGCACGGCATCTACCTCCTCCTGACAAACCTGGCTCTAGGTGTAAAAATAAAAGGGAGAATCAGACTGGATTACGAGTGCGGCCGTGTGCGCGTGTCGCATCGCTTTAATTCGCACCAAAACGGCACATGTTCTTCTTCATTAGGATTTTAACATAAAAGGATTCAATTGTGCTGTTTGGGCTTCATATTGCTGCTACATCATTTCAATCCGCTTTTCACCTGACACATTTCATACAATTCAACTACAAAAAGTATGAGTGATATTGCTTTGCATCAGGAAAAACTGCCCATCCCTTAAACAGTACTTGAAACACTTCTCTTTTTTGTGATTAGAGATACTTTTAAGGGGTTTTTATCTGTCTGTCATTCCTGCTCCTAAAGACCTCAAGCCTTTTCGAGGCATTTTTGAGCCCAGAAAAATCACTGCAGCTGTCACTGTCTCAACAGGCCACGTGAATTTAATACAAGCAAGGCAGGCAGCACATGCAAGATAAATAAAAAGAACGGGACAAAATCACTTCCCCCCCCCTCCTCTTAGATCAGTGAGTGATTTGAGCAAATCTGCATCTGCACTGACATTTTTCATTCGACAAACTCGACACGTACAGCCACAGGCACTGGAATCCAGCAAACGACTCTATCAAGAAGTCCTCCGTGCATCTGACTCACTCATTCAGATCTGGTGTTTAGACTTTACTTCTTGTTCTCGCTATCTGATCTCCGCTCCAAAAGCAAGCCCTCACATCCACTGATTTGCAGATGGAACCATTTTGCCGAACATGTCGTTTGACCTTTTATCCAAAATTAACGGAGCATTTCTCTCTGCACTCAGATGTACCAGAAAGTATAATGGAGTGATCAGTATCGCCGAAGCGATTTTGGATGAAGCTCAAGGTTGTCTGCTCGCGGATTGATCGGTTTCCATTTTTGTTGCGAGTTGCTGCAAACTTCCATATGCCTTCCCTCCTGTGACCCAGCAAAAGTTCATCCTGTTGTTACTGGCAAGATTACCGCGAATTGAATATGAAACACTGCCGGAAAATAGATATTGTTTGTTTGATTTATTCATGCACCGCTTTTGAGATTGTGTTATCTCTTAAGGATATGTCTCCAATCAGATGTTGCAAGATGGAAAAAATGCAAGTCACAGCAAGCGGGCAAGCGGTAAAATGTTAAATCTGTGCATTTAGTTTGGATTTTTAAACATATACATTTCCATAAATCCGTTTTTTTGCGTGTGTGTACGTATGCAGGATGTGAGGATCTAGTGTGGTACGAGACCTTGCAGCAGTTTTTGGCACCGGCTCTGCCAAGTGGGCCTCAGGTTTCCACAAGGGGGCACACATTAAATAATTGCACGGTACTAAACCTTATGAACAGACTCACAGGCTGCTGAGATGAAAAATGATCAGAGAACAAACCTGAATTCAGCATTTCAGGGAATTAAACTCATTTGTCAGTGCATTTCCGCGCGCGCGCGCGAATGGGCCGAGGCCGACTCTGGGTCTCTTTGCAGAAGTGGCGCCGATCCAGCGCAAGTACCGCGGTGTCTGTTACAAATAATAAAAACCTGTTTGTCAACTGGTTACATAAAATTCACTCGAGTAAAAAGCTTGCACAGGGTCGTCTACTTGAGTGTGTGAATCTGCAAGATATTCTGGTCTGATTCTCCTCGAAGGCTACGGTGCCGCTGAATCATTAGGTGCGGCCCGCGTAACGAGCACATTTATAGCGCGTGGTGATTGTCGCGGCTTCTTAAGAGGCAGAAAATAAAAGATCGGGCGACTGAGGAGAGCAGCGAGATTGTGACTGTGACTTAAATGTGGCGGCATATGAGGTCATATGCCACTAATGCTCCTCAATGGGGCCTCTGTTCAGTGACACCAGCCCCCGCCCCACCTCCCCCCTCTCCGTCAAGTTTTAAGCATACTTCCTTTGAGTGTTAAGATCGCGAGATGGGACATTTCGCATTTCTTAAAATCCTAATGGGTTCGGCGCTGGGGGGGAAAAAAGGGCGAAACCTAATTGGAATAGACTTTTCCACCTCTAAATTTTAATGAACTGCCGGGCTGAATGTCTCTTATTAGGTGAAATTGCCCATTAGCATTTTAAATGACCAGCTATCTTCATTATAATCAGGGCGAGATGCATTTCTGCGCCGAGGATCTATTGATTGCTGGGCAATGTCAAAGTCTGCATGAAGACGTAGAGGCAGGCCGCATGTGACAGGTTTTTTTTTTTTTTTTTTTTTTTTTGCCGGGGCGCGTCGTCTGAGAGGGAGGACGGGCGCGGCGGTCAGGGCGAGCAGGCAGAGGAGAAGAAAGGGAATAATCCATTTTGCACACTTTCAAATAATTACGGTAATATGAAGATAATTACAGTGGAGGCAATGCTGCTTTATCATGAAACAAACATGTCCTGTGCAGTAATTCAATTTGTGCTTCCTGTGAAAATAATCACTCATTCTGATTACACACAGTGGAGATGACACAATCCCGCTCTCCTGCACGAGATGTGCGGATTTCAAATGAGAGCCCCGTGTGTTATTTCACCGCACCGAACCGACGCTATGTGTTTGAGGATTCAGCAGAAATTACTTTCACGCATATTAATTACGTTCCAGCCGTCCGGAGTGCTATTATTAAGCATTTTCACGAGAGGAGTCGGGACGAGAGTGGAATACATGCATCAAAACCTTTTTTTTTTCTTTTTCTTTTTTACTAATTACTTTGAATTCATGATGATGTACGGCAGTCTCTTCGTCACGCTGTACATTTAAGCGCAGTTAATATTTGACAAGGGCCCTTTTTAATTGCTTCCTTTTGAAAAGGAGGGAAAATCATTTAAAATTCAGCTGCACATAGACATCTGCCGTTTGATTCCTGTTGCCACTTTTTAATAGCTACAATAAAAAAAAAAGGGAGTGCTACTTATTTCACTCAGCTTTCAAAGCCCTAATGATAAGAGAATAATTATAATGTTATTTTAAATACTAATTTCGTGAAAGCCTTTGTTTAATAATCACTGATGGTTTCTTATTAGGGTAGTTTGAGGTTTCCCCACTTCTCAAAATTACCCAGAGTTTCTTTGATAGCTTTGACAGTTTTTCAATTTTTGACTCAGAGCACCCTGAGCAAATATTTGACAGCCTTTCCAGACTAAAGCAAACTTGAGACCGAAGTTGGCAAACATTTACAGTGTATATCACGCAGACCTCATATACAGCCCCGATCGCATGTGCCCCTCAGTCATTATCAGCCCCAGAGCCCAAAATGTGATCACAATAATCTCATTTTAATTTGAGTTATATTGCAAAAGGGGAGAGGGGTGGGGGGCTGAATAATCACATCGTCCTAGTTGGAGTAGGGAGAGTTGGCCGGTGTTTGAGAATACTTCCAGATGGCGTCGAGCTGGCAGACTGGCACTGAGGAAAAGCTGGGGACCACCTCCCTCAGTCAGAGCGCCGCGGCTTTACCCTCCACTTGCTCTTCTTCTCGGCTCCACCATATTTTTCCTTCCCCTTTTCCAATCTCAGTGCCCCTGCCCCTTATTGCCCTCCTGATTTCCTCCCGCTATCTCTCGCTCCCCATCTCATTTTCACCTCTCACCTCATTCTTCCCTCCTCACCCAGGCCTTGCCCCTCCCTCGCGTCTCCCGCCCCTACACCCCCCCCACATCTTTTTTGCTTATCCAAACAGGTCTTGCAGCGTGTTGGCTCAACATAAGGCCAGAGCCAATGCAGCACTAGCCCCCCTCCTCCCTCCCCCAACCCCCCTTTCTGAACCTCCTCGCTCTCCTAAGGGGGGCGACAGAGCCCTGCCCTCCGATTACACTGGGGGCGAGGGGTTAGAATACAGCCCTGAGGGCCGGCAGCTGTCAATTAGTGATAACTGCCGAGAAAGAGACACACACATACACGCGTGTGCACACACACGCAGACTCCCTCCCTCTCTGCCCCCCCTCACATCCCCTTGCTCCTTCGTTAATCAGGGGGCCATCACCTAGCAACAGCGCCGAGGAAGTCCTCAATGGGGATGCCTGGTGAGAGGCGCACACAAAAAAAAAAAAAAAATGACGACGAGGTGAGAGGGACGGAGGAAGCGGGAGAAGAGAATGATGAAAAATAGAGAGGGGGGGGGGGTCGACGGAAAGAGGATAATGAAACCTCTCCAGGAGATGTCTTGACGTGAGCGAGCCGTCGTCCGCGTGAAGATGTGCACTTCGCCTACGTATCCCGCACATCCACAGGTGAGCGCAGGCTGAAAACCTTTTTCGTATTGTTCTAATAAACTTTGAACGTGTAGCAATATGAACGAGCCGCAATCGGGGAGGAGGGGGGGGGGACTTTTGAAGGATGTGCGCGCAAAAACAGCGACCTGCTCCTTAATATATTCACTTCATCAGCCAACCTCATTGCCTTGTTCCTCCAGGCGAGTTCAGTGCTCTTGCAAACACATTAATATGAGGTGAATATGAGTGCCGCATGCCAGAGCTGCTCTCCCTCCTCCGCCTGTATAACCTCAGTCTGACAGAGTGGCAGCACACAGAGCCATGAACAGGTGATAAATCCTTGTCAGGTTTTATTAAAACCCAGCCAGGCCAAACAGAACACCTCATATTGAGCTGTAATACCCAAGGAGACACTGTATGAGGGAGAGCGAGAGAGCCTTCCTATTTGGTATGCACTCCAGCAGTGAACTACTGTCTCTTCTCTGATGTCATTAAAGTGGGAGTGGAGGAGGAATAAACCTTTCCAAGAACGCCACACACACGCACACACCCACACACACACCTCTGCCCCCTGCTGGCCTGCCAGAATGCGGGTCGGGTTATTATAACTTTCTCCTAAATCCCCATCACCGGGGAAGGGCACCGATTTGAAAGCCTCGTCACCTTTAAAACAAAAAAAATAGAAAGAAAGGTGAAAGTCGTAATTTAACACACAGATAAACAGCAAGAACATATATCCACGTTCCCATCTACATTAGCACTAAAACATACTGAGTCGCACGTTAACAAAAAAAACCCAAAAGACTTTATTTTCTCTTTACTTCACGGCTGACCCCTCCGCAGGTCAACCCGTCGACTGGACAACAATCAGGGAAAGAAAAAAAAAATCATCGCCCTGCTCATTATTTATTTACCTGGCATAGGAGCACTTTTGAGACAATTAATCAAGTCAGTGAAAGATTTATAAGCAGCTTGACTGGAGTGCTCAGACAGTAAATGGGGCGGCTTGTCAAATACAGGGAGTGATCTGTGCAAACCAATTACTCTGTCATGTCATGACGACCCAAATAACCCTAGGAGGGGGATGTCGAGAAAATATGAAAGCAGAAAGTGTGCGCGTGCTGCCTGCGGTCTCGCCTGCTCAGCGTCTGAGCGGCAGGCTGGACGCAGAGCGGCCAACCTAAAAGAAGAAGAAGAAGAAGGAGGAGAAGGAGAATTTTCCTCGGAGTGGCCTGAAGAGTCCATGTGTATGTGTTCCTCGGGTGCATAAAATCACACGCTCACGTACATAACAAGGAACAATACCTTCACAGTGCTGACGGTACATGTGGCTTCACAACTGAGCGCCCACAGCGTATGTAAAAGCTTGTGTCATCTCAGCACATTTCAGCACGACTGTCTGAAAGCAGATAGCCGAGCTCCTTCGTCCCCCCTCCCTCCCTCTTTTCTTTTCTTTTTTTTTTTCATGCCTTTGTCCTTGATGACCAAGCTGTTGGGTGGTCCGTCTGACCGCCGTGACCCTTGCGCTTTGGCTGACGTAAATTTGCTAATGGTTAGCGTCTTGCTCCTCCTGTGACAGGGCTCTCTGTGCTCAGCTGACGTCGAGGCAGAGCGGTGTCAGCGAGGAGCGGGGATACTTTGAATATTTGGGAATATATCTCTGCATCGGTTTCCAGTGATGCCCGAGGACCGGCGGCGGTCACGAAGGCACGCTGATCAGCGGCGCGGAGAACGTTTGCAGATGCCGCTTCAGGCCTGGACACACATTACGGGCTGCGCAATTACAGTTTATTGTGGTTGTGAGTCTGCAAGATCAGAGCTAGCGCCTTGCTGAGGCGTTCGATCACACCGGCAGCTTTTCTCCTTGGTGTTTCTTCTCTCAAAAGCAAATACAAACAGACTTAAAAATGTAAAAAAAAAAGCAAGTGGCCACGTCCAGCCGGCTGAAACACGAACCTTTCGTTCAATCTTCCATTTCTGTTTATGGCATCAACCCGACACATGTTCAGTTTGTTGTGATGTTTTAGAAGTGTTTGGCAGCAGTCCGCAAATCAAATCCGAAGCCATGATTAGCTTGAGAAGGACAATGATGTGAAACAGATATACCTTTACTTTTCCTCACTGCGCAATATAGTAAGAGGAAAAAGAAGAAAAACTGATGACGTTTATCGCATCAGAAGTGAAGTTCTTGCGTTCGGTTAATGGTAAACATAATCTAGCAACTGTTAAAATAGGCTACAGTGTTAGTGTGAGAACCTGACATAGTTCTTCTGAGTCTTTTCATCAGCTAGGGTTTAATTGTATGCTTTTGGCCTCCATTTCCGTAACAAAAGATAATCTATAATTATGATATTTGTATTATAATTAACTAAAAGATGTTGACCTGTGGGCAGATCCCGAATAATTACCATTTCATCTCGTGCTCCCCCGGTAAACACATTTAAATCCAAGGCTATAAAGGGATTGTTACCCTGTCTCATTGTTGTTGCTCTATAGCTCTCACAGCTGGAAGGCCTTAGAAAATCTTGGCATGGATTTGCTGGATGGTCTTCGCTTTCAGTTGAGAAAACAGTTTACAATCCACCTAAAAATAACAGAAAGTAAGAGAAAGAGAAAGAGCAGGAATTGATTCTCTGTTCCTCGCTGTAATTCAGTCAGCCATTTACTGTAAATATACAGCTGGAAAAAAAAAAACTAAAAAAAACGGCAAAGCGCTACGCAAACGACGATGTTTGGACTACCAAATTAAAAAGAAATCTGCAGCACGGTTCCCTACGATAAGCCGGAGAGCGTGCCCTCTGCATGCCTCCTCGCTCAGCCTCTTCTTAGACTTCAGCCGCCCTTTATAAACATCGCAATCAGCGCATCTCTCGCTCTTGCCGCGTCTAACCCCGCAAACCGAAAACAGATCACGTAAAACTATGTTTTACAGCCGGGGGTTCAGGGAATGAAGTGCAAGCGGTCGGAGCCTGCTGCTTCTTTTTACAACAGTAAAAAAGAGAAAGCGAGCCGCGGAGAGAAAGACGCGTCGGGAAGGCCCGGGACGGGGGGTCAGGGTTGAAGTGCGGCGCGCTAACAGCGGCCGCCTGTAAATAGAGGTGCACACCTGCCTCTCTGCAAGTGCGTGCCTGCTGAGGGGAGGCGAGTGCTGAGGCGTCTCACAGCCCTGTTTATACAGTAACCAAAGAGAAAGAAAGGAACCGAAGAGTGTCTTCAAAGACAACCTGACTCTCTGTAATCACTCCTGTTTGGGCTTTGATCTCAGGGAGGGGAGAGAGAAAATAATTACATGTTTCTGGGTGCCCTTTTACAATGAATGAAAGACGATGTTAGATTTGAATCGTATGGTAATGGGAGGTTGTCTGTGCGAATGTGATGGGGAGGTGTTGAATGCTACTTGAGGGAAATAAAACAAGGCCCGCCGAGACTTTTTGTTCTACCAGCCCTGAAAGCTTCTGGCAACCTGCCTCGTTCTGCCTCCACGGAACGCATCGGGGAGGGGGGTCAGAAAGCGACGTGGGGGCTGACATTATCTAGCCCCCGGTTCACTTTGTGGGTGGAGAGGACACACTGGCTGACTGACTGACCGACCACTCTGCATTTCAAAGTGCCTCCACTTATTTGTGCCATGCTCCACTTGGGAAAAAAATGTTTTTATTTTCTACTGGGCCCTTTTATGAGCGTCTCCCTATGATCTGTTTGATAATGGAGCAGACCGAGGACGGTATTAGGATTCTGTTTTACAGACATTTTATTCTCCTTTCATCTTCTATCAGTATGAAAGCCACAGACATCAAGTAGTCTGGAGCACTGAAAGAGATGCCCCTAGTTTGACATAATGAATCTGGGCTCAGACAAGAGGCCACCTTCAAAAGGTCTAGACAGCAAAATGCGGAAAATTTAATAGCGCTGGACAGCAAGAGCTGGACTTTCATTGAGCCAGGGACGAACAGAAAACACGTCGAAGTGTTACGTTATTAATGCGGTCAATTTTTCATCATGATGATATCTCAGACTTGATAAAGCGCCTCTTTCCATATTGAGCTTTGAGTGTATGCTTCATAATAGATGAAAAGTGATTGAATGATCTGGTCAGAAACATGGCTTGCCTTGACTCTTACGCAATTACAAGCTAGATGTGAGGACGCGTAATCAATTGAGAAATCCATGACAGTTTCCCCATTCGGAACATGCGAGGACGACAGCCGGTCATCCTTCACGTGCCCTTTGTGACTGATGCCTCTACGTCACATCTACAACATGTATGACCATACTGCGCGCACACACAACCCTGGATCCTGCATAATGCATTGGGCCTGTATAAACACGATGATGGTGAAACCAGCAATAAGTATCAGTCATCCTGCTGAGACAACGAGTTTGTATTTTGAATGACTGGGCTTCGCAAAAGGCTCGGTCTGAAGGCTCGGTCTCGACGGGGAAAGCAGCTGCAGACTTTGACCCCACAAGTAGAAGTCATCTCATTCAGCTATTCTCTGCCGTGACGTCTTTGACTGCTCAAAGCGTTTACTAAAACAATCAATAAAGACATGCTTTTTTCCTTATGCCTATTCACTCCAAAACTGAACAGATTTTAATTATTTTTTGAGGCAAATGCATAAAACAATCTACACAATCATACTTTCGTGGTCACATGAATAATAACTGCCCGTAAAAGTAAATCGTCCTGTTAACGTTCTGCTCCAAAAGGAAGAAGGCTGAGCAGATGATTGGTGTACATCGTACTTGTTTTGTGATTTACATCCCGGCCCAACCAAAAGTTATCAGTGCTTTTTTATAATTGGTTTTTGAAAACCAATTTTTGGAATGTACCTCCATTTGCTGTCTTACCAAACGTTAGGTGAAAATACTGATACAACTTCCATTCACGTATGCTAAATATAATAATAAAATACAATGCGGTCGGTAGCCAAGTAGCTTTTTGTTAACAGCGCACCTGGCTATATACAAGAAACTTAAAAGCTTACCCACAAACATCAAACCAAGACCAAGATCTCTTCTCCTGCCTCGATATTTTGGACCCAACCAAGTGAATTCCTTGAGTCAGTTGGCTGTTACCAACCAAGCTAGATGTTTCCCTCTTTTCAATCTTTATGCTAAGCTAAGCTAACCAGGTGGTGGCTGCAGCTATTTATTGTACAGAAAGGTATAAATCTGTTTCATCTAACATCCCAAATGAGTGAATATGCATTTTTTTTTCAAACACACTGAACTATTTCCTCAACGAAGTACTTAAATATAGAAGCTTTTTTTTAAAAAAAATATTTTTATATTTAGTGGATTGGGTACACAGGGACTTGGTGGAGATGTCAATTTTCCAGAAAAAAAAAACAAAGAGTGTAAACATAATGTCTTCTGGCAATACATGGCAGCCCAGCAGTGTCATTCTTGCCTCATCCAGCGTAGTACAGAGACGCCACATTACCGCGTGTAAGGTAGACCAGCACCAGAGGGAGTGTTTGCCGAGCCCCACTCCTGTCACACCTGTGATTGGGCCGAGCAGAGATGCAAGGAAGCGGGGATGGAGAGATGAAGCCAAACGGAGGGGAAGGGGTGGAAGGAAGGGAGGGGAATTAGATGCACATGAAAGCGAAGGCAGTGACAGATTCAGGAGGGAGGGCGGCGAGGGAGGGGTGGAGAGATGGAAGCAAGGAGAGAAGCGGAGGCAGGGAACCCAGCAGGTGTTCCCAGCATGTCTGCCTTCTCCACTGCAGGATTTCATCTTCAGGCAGGGGAATGACGACACAGCTACAGCCATGCAGGCCGGATAACAGCAACAACCCGGCAACCAATCTATCACCGCAAGGAAGAACAAGACTGAACCGCGTCTAACTTCGCCTCTTCCTATTTCTGTGAAATGTGTTCAATAGGAGAAAAAAAAAAACAAATGTAGAAAGCAAAGTTTGTGGGAAAATATATGTATACATGAATGTATTAAAACCTAAACACACTTCAGTCTAATCAGTGGCAGCAACACACAGCTGGAAAAGCGGTTTCAGAATTCATTAGACGACATTTATTTTGAGGATAAGGACATTAATGTAATTTGATTGAGCAGCATTCCCAGTTAACTGACTGATGGCAGTCAGGCCTCCTGCTCTCCTCTGTAAGCCTAATCCTGTTTCTGTGTCAGTTGGTGTGTTTTTATTGTGTCTGACACCAGGTGGATTATGTCGGTTAATTCACAATGAATCAAACAAAAGCTAATACTAATCCAGCGTGAGGCTTCGGTGTGATGTCTGACGCTCGGGATTAATTCACAACATTCCCCAACCAGCCTAATCCTCAACGAACCAGGCAGGATGGTAGCCTAACTGACAGTTTCTGCCTCGTTATGGCAGGGTGATATGCTTCACCTAGCTCTTCCCTCGAAAAATCCATTCTGATGAGTGAGACAAAGGGGAAGCCATTACAGAGAGAATAAACTGGGTAAAAACTTTCCCAACAGCTTTTCTTGGGCAGCCATTAAGCCCGTCTGGAAGCCTTTTGGAGTGTGTTCCGCTCCTCTTAAAGTTTAGGTTTTGACATTTTGAAATCAATAGGAGGCAGAGATTTTTATATATATATAGTTTCGTGAAGAGTGGGTGAAAACACTTCAATCAGGACCGCGCAGGACCCGACACAGGAGACGGGAGGGATCGATCCGTAATGAGTGGAGCCCTACCTGGGGTTCCACTCAAGGCTCGTCTCTTCTCGGCAACCTCAAAAATCCGGCAAACCCACCAATCCCGCCGCGTTCACTGATTACATCAAGTCGCCAAAGCATATCTTGTCATGAAAAGAAAGAGAATAAAAGAAAACTCCCTGTAAAATACCGTTGAAAAAAAAAAACATTTTTACTTTCAGACCTGCAGCGATTTGTTTTCAATTATCACTCAAAGTGCATCTACAGACTGCGCAGACTGAACTGCGACTGTGAGAGGATGAACCGCTGATTGATGCTGATAACAGGAAAACTGTTTTGCTCCTGCAATTATCGTGAATGTGGGAAAAAACTGTGAAAGTGCTGAAATGCTACATAAACCCCGCTCGCTATAAAACTGTTAGCGCTGCGAGGAAAGTGACATCAGGCGTCCTTTGGTTTAAATTACTAGGTGGGTTTGTTTTCTCCAGCCACAAAAATATCATAAAAAAAAGAAGTGCGTAAACGTACACGGAGTGCGAACGCCGGCTTGCCGACCCCCTGTCTCTGTCCCCCCTCCCTCCCCTCCCCTCCCCTCCTCGCCTCTGCAGCCCCAGCCACTGCTCCAGAAATGTATTGGCCATTTCAAAAGATGCTATTGTATCATCAAGCCAGGCTAGTTAATTAGGCATCCAGTCGGCCTTGCTCTCCTGAATACACAGTCCCTCTGGGCCCCACAGCTGCTCCTGCTATGGAGGTTAAGTGCTAAAACATGTTCCCCCTACAACACGGCTCACAGACGTATAGCGGCAATAGATTACAAGTTAGCTCGCGGTACTCGTTTCTCAGAGGACGACCAAAAGGGGAAAGCTGAAAGAGGTGATGATCCGATAACATTTCTCACGACAGTTTTTTTTTTTTTTATTTGTAAAAAAAGAAAAAAGAAGAAGAAGAAGAAAAAAAAACAGGAGGAAAAGCAGGGTCTGTTGAGGTGAAGAATAAAACATTTAACACAAGTAGACCAGTTTCATTTGCATCAAAGGCTGCTTCGCCAATAAATCCTTAATGGGTGGAAGGTTTTTCTCTCTCATGCCGACTTCAAACAGCAACAACCTGATAGCGGCCTGTTCACCTCGAACTCCCTCCGTCTCCAGGAATTCGTGCGACGTCATCTAACAAGGCTAACTGACTCATTCTGCTTAAAAATATGATTTACCCACACCCACACACAGAGTCATGTCTCAGCAAGTCTGGAATGGCCCCGTATTCATCACATTAAAATAATCACTGACCCAGCAGTATATGTAATCGAGACACTGACACAAATGCCCAAATATAGAATGGAAAAAAATAAACAAATAATAATAAAAAAAGAGGGGACTTTTTTCTTTGGCAAGAAGAATCTGGAAAAGCAGTCAAGGTATTCCACCATGAAACATTAAAATTCCACACAGCATTTTAGCACCTAGTAAATCTGCAGTGTAATATATGATGTGATGTGAGGTTTCCTCTGTGACTGCGTCGCTTTTTTTTTTTTTTTTTTTTCCCCCGCGCGTGAGCTCCGCGGCGGATTTGTTATAGTCAGTAAAGCGGCCCAATGTGAAAACCATCTTCCCAAAGTCAGAGAAATGCGATGTGGATGGACGCTGATAATAAATAGCTGCGATAACTGGGGGAGGAACCCATCATCCGGTGGTGAGATGGGTCCGCACGAGGACGAAGCAGCCATAAAAGCCTGAATGAAGAGATGTAAAACAATAAGGCCAGAGAGGATGGGAGAGGAAAGGAGGGTGGCGGCGCGGGGGGATAAGAGGGAGGGGTGACAATTCTGGCGAGCAGGCAGGAGATAGAGATAGAGAGATAGACGGAGAGGAACAGAATAAGGGGAGAGGAGGAGGCGGTGGGGGGGAAGGAAGAGGGAGAGGGTGAGTCAGCCATGTCTGCACTCCATCAAAAACTGTGTCAGTCGCTCACTACCAGCGACCAGCCCCACCCCACCTACGCCGTGCGTCCCCCCACCACCCCTCCACCCCCACTCTCTCTTCAACTCACACATTAATTCCACTTCTTTTAACCGCCAGCCAGGGGTGTCCTCGACTGAATGTCAATCCTCTGTTCAGGGTGACAGGAGAGTGAACGAGGGAGAAGAGAGCGAGGGCAAGCACGTAGGGAGGAGGGGAGGAAAACTGCTTGGCTTGCTCCGAGGCCCTCTTTTTTATCTGAAGGTCTTACCCAACATGACCCGCTCCTTTCCATTTTAATTGCGCTCTTTTTAATATTACCCCCGTCTCTTCGACTGGCATTTAGAGACATTTGATAAGATACCATGCTCTATCAGAGTGTTTGACAGGCATGAAGACAGTAGACATCTGAGGCTGAGACATCCTGCAACAGACAGACAGACAGACAGACAGGCAGGCAGGCAGGCAGGCAGGCAGGCAGGCAGGCAGGCAGAGAGTGTGAAAAGTGCACAGGCAGACAGTGTTGCCAAACAGACAGTGTCGGAGAATGGAGATGCAAGAGATGATAGGTTGGCACACAGCAAACCAACCGCTGATGTGAATCATTTGAGTTATTCCTGTGCTGGAAATTTCAATTAATCAATGCCCGTCTCATCAAAACCCAAATCAGATCTGGGCTAAAACTTTATGTCCCAGCAGGTTCTCACTGACGGCAATGACGCCCCGGAATAATAATGATACCCCGGAATAATAATACATACTAGAGGTACGCGTCTCTTTACGTGAACGTACAAAGAGTCCACGTCCCACCTTCGTCTCACACGGCGCTCCTGATAAACACAACACTAGCGGTGTATGTCTGGTCAACATGGCATGCGGGAAAAATAATTACACTTAGGCTGACGTCCAAGGTCGACAGGCTCCAACAGCTGCCTGATCGTCGCTGGCTACTTTGCCTTTTCCTGTCTGGACTTGGCTGAGTGTTAAAAAACACATCACACAGAGTGTGTTTTTTTATTTTTTTTATGTTGTCATGTGATAGCACATGAAGGCTTCATTCAACGCCGAGAGTTAACTCTAACGCGCGCTCCTTGGAGACTTAGCGTCCTACACTCAGACTTATGGATAAGGTAGGGGTGAGGTATGGGTAGATGTGCGAGGCTGATGGAGAAGTACTATAAACTGGATTATAAAGCCCAAAAATAAAAAAAAATGAAATGACATGTTCGTAGTTCATATAGTCACATATGCATTGGCCACTTTTTTCCAGAGGATATGGGCGGATTGCGAATTTGGAGCCAAAGTCTGCGGAGTACGGACCAAGAGTGGAGCCATGGGGAGCCGCGTTATTGATGACCTGCTCACACTTCCCCCAGACTCACTCATGTTTTCCTTTAATTAATACCATGCTCTGCTCAACCTCCACCAGTTACAAGGAAATGATGGTTTACACACTGTACTTGTTTATTTTTATTATTTTTTCCATCTCTCGCGGTGCTACGGGACTACTTCAGGGAGCGGTTGGCATGACAGCTTATAGTCATTATGATGTCACATCCTGTTTTTATAACGTCAAATATCTAACTGAAACAAAACATCAGATAAATGAATATTTGTACATGCATCAATATTATACTATCTATCTAGAATGACAGAAACCATATAAAATGTATTTGATGTGTATTTTAGCGTTATAATTTGGTCCAAGTCCCATCCACTTACATGGAGAGGGCGGAGCTTATGATCTATTGTGCAGCCAAACACCAGGGGGAGCTCTACTTGCTTCGGCTTCACTTTTGAGGAGCTATTCCCTCATCCAGCTTTGTACTGTCTATGCTCCCAACTACTAGGTCAAAGTCCAGCTTAAGATTTTGTTGCATGTCTCTATTGTCACCATAGTGGTTGATAAATCCACATTATGCCTGTGAATTAAAAAGGAACAACTTAATTTATTTACAAAAACAAACAACAAAAAAAACAATCATGCACAAAATGTGCAGTGTGACTTTATCACGACAAAAAAAAAATATCTTTTTAATTTTAGCAGAAACTGTGTTCTACTTTAATTTGTATTCAACAGAAGGTCCATTAAACCTTTCACCAGTTGACACATTTCTACCATCTGCAAACTTCCCCTCATCAGGCTTAGCTCCCCGACACCAATGTCTTCCTGCTTGCACGCTAGAGAGAGAGAGAGAGAGACCGCCTCCATCCCGGATCTCTGTGTCTGGCCAGTCAGTCTCAGCCGGGAGAGAATTTCAGCGAAGCAAGGTGGTCCCAAAACACTCGGCTTACTGTGCCGTGGCCCCACACTTCCAGCAGCTCACAGCGCACTCTCCCCCTAAGAGTGAGAAATGGGCATGTGGAGATAGGGAGGCGGTCCTGGGTGAAATTCAAGGCCAAAGCACTCATGTCTCCTCCATCTACCACCTCCCACCTCAGGCGCGATAGATTACCTCCCCGTTCACTGTGCAGTCTACGAGCGAGCGAGGGTGTGTTCCTGTCCGCGTGTTTGACTATGCATTAGCCAATCTGCATTTTTGTACGGAGGCATGTGAACAGCATGTGTGTACTGCATGTGATTACCGACAGAAAAGCACCCGGAATTACACTCCCCACATGCGTCCTTCTCCGGCTTATTCTTTTTTATTAGCACCTCTTTTTCATTAACTGAAAAGGTTACTGGTGCATTCGTAACACCCCCACATGAATCGTCGGTTCCCCATGTGACCACAGCTGAGGTAAGGCCCCAAAACCATCCCCACTAGCCCCCCGCTACACACACAAACACCCTCCCTCGTCTCCTTGAGCCGCGAAAGGACATTTCAATGGCATTGTCCTCCCCTTCGCGCCTCCCAAACACAGGTAGGGAAATATCACCCAGGGAATAAATAACTCGGCCAGGTTAATTATTTGGCAGACGCGTCTGCAGATTAATAACAGAATAAAAATGCAGCAGTGGACGGTGGTGCTCTGAAAGGTGTGTGTGTGTGTGTGTGGGGGGGGGAGAGGTTGGAGGCGGCGGAGGAGGAGGAATGATGGGCAATTGAGTGGAGTTATTGGAGAGCAACAGTGCATGTGCTGGCTTCAGATAGATGTAGGAGCGGGGTCTAGCCCCAAGGCTGTGAATATGCTGTCTGGGAGGAAAGAGATTAACTAAGGCAGCTCAGTGACATCATGCCTGCAGAGACAGTTATGAGGAGTATCCATCACAGGCTTTGCTTGCAAAGAAATGGAAGTAGAGGAAGAAACAGAATTATATCTCAAAATAATATTTAAAAAAAAAAAAAAAAAAAAAAAAAAAAAAAAAAGATAGCAGGGAGGGTTCATTTGAATGTATCTGCTGATCTAATTTTATAATGCACTCCGCTAAGAATGTTTTCTTTGGGGAAAGCATCCTGTGGCAGTTGCATGAAAATCACGCTTTCCAGCTGAGCGCGTTATTGTGATGTTGTGCCTTTACGCAGCAGAAGTTGCACTCTCGACCTTTAATCTTTCCTGGAATTAAAAAAAAAAAAAAAAAAATAGAAAGAAAAAACTAGAGTGAGGGTGTTGATCAGTTCAATAAAATGAGAAGCGACCCCATGTGGAGTTATTATCATCACAAATGCACAAACAACCCAAATGCCCTTAATCTAGGCAAGGGGTAAAGCCTGTATTGACCTAGTGATGTCGCATGCGTGCGTGCGCGTGTCTCCGTTTCTGACCTAGTCTGCTCGGTGCAGTGACAGAATCCCTAAGCCCTGTTCACCTGAGGAGGGCAGACTGGGGTAATTTTCCTCTCCTTGAAGGGCGAGAGAGGAGGAAGAGAGAGAGAGGAGGAAGAGAGAGAGAGGAGGGGGGTCCTATGGATCCTTGTTTGTTTTTGTCTCTAGGAAAAGCTCAGTTTATATTACCCTTGAAGCCTTTTTATTTCTCATTTGTGCTCATGCGACTAGTGAGATCTTATTTAGATTCACCGCAGAGAAACGATCTTCGCTAATGCTTCCTTTCCTCGGACGACCAACAACTGCACGAGAACCCAAGGACAACGCACCGCAAACATGAAGGATTGTATGCCGTTTTATTTATTCCTTTGGGTTTGATTGTGAGAGTAAATTCTACGGCTTTGCCAAACAGGGGTAGGATAACAGGGAGAGCTCGTTTACCTCAACTCACTGCTGTGTTTCCAGCGTCATTGATTAGTAGCTTGATATTGAGTCTCGCATTTTGTGTGCCAATCTCTCTTTTCTGAGGAGCAGAGCTAGAGGGCCGGGGGAGAGGTGGATAAAGACAGACTGGGGGAGACCAGAGAGAGAAATCATAGGCTCCACGGAGGCCACGGACCCTGGTCATTTTCATGCACCCGGCCCTTTTGCCTTCCCCTTCCCCCATCCATCCATCTATCCACTCTCCACCCACCCATCTCCCCTCTCACCCCTCTCGCCCTGCAGGGCAGGCCCTGCCTTCCATCTGTTGTCTGTCCCAGCTAGGAGCAACCCCATTCCCCCTCCACTTGCATTTACAATTCAATTAAAAGCAACAAGCCCCTTCTTCCTCCTCCCTCTCCTCTTCCTCCTCCTCCTCCTCCTCCTCCTCCTCCTCGTCTCTTTTTTTAGCCGTGCCTGGATGAGCACAGCAGAAAGGCCCATGCCCCATGCGGCGATGCAGTCATGACACACACTTACGGGGGCACTGCTAAGCAATACCGGGCCCACAGATGATGCAAACACACAGTGACACATATATACACAGAGTGTGTGCAAAAGAGCAGGGGAGAGGGACACGGAGATGAACACACTCACGCACACAATGATTTTTTTTTTTTTTTATCCTGATTTTGAATAGAAATAGAACAGAAAACAGGGTTGGTGGGACTAAGCCAATGAACAATACAGCTGAAGAAAGTGGGTCACACTTTGCATTAGAATAACGCATGTAACGATGATGTAACAACAACGGAAAAAGAAAAAAAAATGTTTAATGTGATAAATTACTCAGACTATGAGGCCGCTATCGCTTAAAGAAAACATTTTTGCAAGAGAGAACATACCATGGCTCTCACTACTTACTGACTGGTTTCTAGAGTTAATGATTCTTCCCTAAAAAAAAAAAAAAAAAAGTTTCCTCAGAGGAATGACGGCCCTTCCACCGTCAACACTGTTTATCAGCTCTTTCCGATCATCGCTGCTTTCCCATAAACAGGTTCTCTGGCCTCTCAGATGATATAATCTGTGGGTAAAAACACATTGCAAAAGCTCGGGAGTCAAAATGAAGCCCCGCGTAAATTTCCTCCTCTCTTTTTCTGCTGTAATGTGAAAGCAATATCCACAGGCATCCCTTCTCATTGCAAAAAAAAAAAAAAAAAAAAGAAGGGGGAAAAATGAGAGTCTTTAATATTTAATTATGGTGGTGCCAACATGCAACTTTTATCACTTTCTTGTGTCATTTGCATCTCCGGCAAGCCCAGAAGATATACACAAAGAGCTAGCGAGGGAGACGGAGTGAGACGGGGAGAGGGAAATAAAGAGCCTGATGTGGGGAGAGGAGGAGAGGCAGGCTGAGGAGTAGAAGAAGAAAGAGAAGCGAAGGGAACGCGCCGTCATGGGGGAACCCATATGACAGCGAGGATGAGCTTGGAGAGATAAAGGTGGGAGATAGGGGTGGAAAAACCAAAACGGGAAGGGCAAAAATAAAGATGAAAAACACAGGGAGAAAAAAAAAACGCAAGAAAGGAGAAGAACCGCAGAGACGCCACAATAGATATAAAATCAGACCTCCTAGTCAGTGGGGTCAATGAGGTCTTCCAATATGTTGAATTGCAACTTTCTGCACTGTCTGCAGATTACTGAGTGCGCGTAACCTTTAGCGCAGTGTGCCTATATGTCCCAGTGTCCATAAACCCAGTGCGTCCCCCCTCCCCCCGTTCCCCATCAACTGTCTCCCCCTGCGACGAGGCCCAACTCCCTGCCTGTCTGCAGCAGCGCCGTGGCAGACTGCGTTAATGACTGATAATGTGTGTAATTACCAGCCCAACAGCCACGCGGAGCTGATGAAGAACCAGACCGGGCGCTCCACTCCTCATCTAGGGCCCCTTGTTCCCCCTCATTCACTCTGAATGGCGGTGGGCTCTAAATGAAGCCTTAGTGGATGCCGCTGCCGCACTTACAGGGCTCACGGTCATTAAGACAGCCATCTAAATGAAAAGAAGGAGGGAAAACTGTCATTACCATAAGAATGCATGTCAAAGCAATTTTGACGTGGCTTTAATTTCGACGCACAAGCGCACTCGGAGTATTCAGTTCGCATTATGGCACGTATAGACAGTCAGCATTCTCCACTAATTTACCAGATCATATACCTTGGCAGGGTTCTCATTCAAATCACCGCCTTCAGACTAGAAGCAAATAACAGACTAATGACAGTTATTACTTTGTTCGTCTTCTTTCTCCGAATGTAGCTATTTCTGAACTGTATTTTCCAGCAGTGGAGGATCTAAACTGCAGTAAATATTTAATAACCTGTGCACAAAAAAAAAAAAAAACAAGCCCGGAGTCCAGGACCTCCACCTGTGTAAACTCATAAAGCTTGTGCTAAAACCTCGGCGCTGCGGAATGGTGTTTCTGCTCTTTTCCCTGTTGTGGGGAGAGAGTCCCAGGGCATGTGGGGACACTGGCCAACACCCAGGCCTCTACACTTATGGCGAGAGCATACAGGAGATTTACAGCGCACTGAACGTCCGTGTTTTTCTATCATTCCACTGCTAGGTTTACCTGAGGCCGGCCAATTCGAGTGGACAGAAATAGATGGGTCCAGGCGAGACTAAGGAAGAAGCCCAGCAGTGTTGGGGCAGACAGGAAAAGGGAGAGCGACTCTCGGTGAGCTCTGCACAGGGGTTTTGACTTAAACCGCGGTGATCTGCCCAATGTTCCACATACTCCTCTGCACACTCTTCACCGGCTCTCTGGAATGAATCACTTGCTGAGTTTCCAGTCTTTTTCACGGCCGCGAGTCATGTGACGTGAGCAGCGATATTCTTGTGTGGAGGGAAAGAACACAAACGACTCTAAAGGCAGGCGCAGGGGCGTCACCAGGTTTTAAGGACAGGGGAGGCTTAGCCCCCAGGAGATGCACGGGATGTGAGCGAACGGTTAACACCGACTGAAAATGTATTTTTTCCTACGTCATGTTAATGAGCTCAGCTCCTGTTTCGCGGTGCGCGACCATGCCTGAAGTGAGAAACACAGCTCCAGAGGGAAGTCCCCCCAAAGATAGAAACCAAGAATGCACACTTAACTCTTTAAACAACCACGCATTTCAGGTTAACTAGCGAGCTAAATAGCTGCGTTCTTTTAGAGCTGGAATGTATCTTTTAACACGTTTGTCAAATAGGGATCATTTGGTTCATTAATTACATGGGACTTTCTACTGTGAGCAGGGGGCTGGAGCAAACTAATGGCTAATGCAAGCAGTGATGAAGACTTACTTTCTTAAAAAAAAAATAACGTTCTTATATCCATCCTTATCGGCTCTGTGTGCTTCAAAGGTACACACACACGAGTTCAAGCGAGTTCGCAGGGAAAGCGTGGACTGGACTTTCAGTGGTGTGGATTGGATATCACTGAAGGGGCTCGCTCTATCTTACACTATGAAGTGAAGGGAAACGGACAGGTTTATGATCATATTTAAGTTATCATATATAATTATTTATATAATTGTCTATTTAAACCCATATTCTGGCCACTTTATAGTCAATTTGTCAGCACTTTTTTGCAAAAAATTTAAAAATAAATCATTTATAATGACGCCAGTGAGCTAGTTGAAGGCAGCTCATCATCAAAGTTCTCAACTACAGCAAAGAACAATGTGCATTTACAATTAGGCAGTTTACACACTTTAATGACTCCATATTCTCAGCGAGGATCTGTCGACTATGTCGCTACAGAATTCCAAGAGCCGAGAAAGAAGAGAGTGCTGAGCTGGTGGCTGGTGATCTTAAATCAGGACTCCCACTGGGTGAACCTTGATTAGGCCCAGGCTGTTTTCTTACCTCATAAATTATTCGATCCCTGCTCACCCCAGATCACTTTTAAGCCACGTAGCTTCAGACAAGCGCAGCTTCATTTGAGGGATTTTGTAGTGTGACGGAAAGGGTAGTCAATCTGCGCTAGCAAGACATGGCACTGTGAAGTACGGAATAATGAAAGGGCCCTGTGTTGAAACTCCGTCAGTGATGAATGTGAGCCCCGAGTAGCTCGCCGAGGGGGCTGTTAGTCTGGAGGGAGACCGCCGACACAGCGCCCGGAACCTCCGATCCAGTGTCGGCGCTGCTTGAACGCAGCGTGGCGCGGCAATCAGACCAAAGTGTTTTCACTGTCTGATGATCAAAATGTGCCCGTGAAGAGAAAGGAGCACACTGAGACACACATGAGGATTTAGACATCTAAACACCACTTTGAGCAATTTAACCTTCTGTGGTTTTAACATCAGTTTGCTGCTCCCTTGCAACCTCTCCACCGTGATTAGACGAGTTAAACATACTCTTAGAAAAAACAAGGTTCTAAATAGTCGAGATTTTACCAAAAAGCTCTTTGCATTTGAAGAATCTCTTTGTCGAGTTTGTTTGTCTGGCCCTAAAAAAGAATGCCTTCTCTGGTCAAATTAAACTGTAATCTTAGCAGGGCAAAACAACTGCAGAGGGAAAAATCTCAAAAATGCTCTACTTAACCAAGGGGCCGAGATTAGACCTATCTATGTGTCACAGGCCTTTGAATCACCACCCAAACCTTTGATCTATTAATTGTTTCAAATGATTCCAGTTGTGATTGCTAGCGGTGATGTGGAGAAAAAGAAACAGCGAAGGCTTTGCAGATTTGCAGATTACAATAGTGAATCAAAAGACATTTTTCCACTCTTAATCTCTACAAACAGCACGTGTGTGTGATATGTGCTTATTCATATGCAGATATGTGGGCAAGACACAAGATTTTAGTCCAACAAGTTTTGACAAATCATGTTTGAGCGTGCTCTGGTTGCATGCAGGCAACCAGTCTGTGCAGAAAGCAAAGGAAGAAAAATGCCCCGTCATACCCCGTCTGCAAGCAAGCTAACACATCGCATTTGCCAAGCAAATAACTTAAACAAAGACGGTGCTGTGGTCTTCAGCTGTTAACTGAGCGCAAACTGTCCAGTTGTAAACGTCGTCCCACAGCCTGAAATCCATTCTCGCGCCTCAAGTAGCCGGACTGTAAATGCTGACACACGGATGAGTTAGCCTGTTATCTGGCTACACCTGAAGCCCCTGAAAGCTGTCCGTTGCCCCCCAGAGGTTAAGTCATCCTGCAATTAGCCGTCGGGTTCACAGATTGAGCACCTCTTATCTCTGGAAAGTTGTAAGAGAAAAAATTCCTTTGCTCTAGTGACCGCACACGGCACGCCAGGGGTCCCGTCCTCGCAGCGTCGCAGCGGGGTTCACACAACCTCCTGAGTATTGCAGAGTGTAGGTTTATCAGTCCCTAGCTATGTGTAAAAAAGCTATGTTAGGCCTTCACACACAATAAGCTAAAACTGATGCAACCTAGAGCGGCAATCCTGCAATAAATCAGTTTGCAGTTTTTGTTGTTTGAAAATAATTTATTTAATTTTGCATTGATTGTAGAGAATCATTCTATTTTATTATCTGCACTAAGCAACTTTTACACTATGGTTTTGTCTACCCAGATTGATATGTAAATAGGGCGGCCTTCCATTTACCACATTTGCCACAGGACAGAATTCTGCACTGGGAATGACGTCACACCTGGGTTATCTGTCACTGTGTTTACATGCACGTGAAAAAAACTGAATTATTGCCTTAATCGGACTGTAACAGGGGAACTTAAGTGCATATAAACACGTTACTCCGATTAAAATCGGAGTTCTCATTATCCGATTGAGACACCCAGATAATGCGATTGAATCGGAGTTTTCAATCGAACAATGCGTGTGGCATGAAAAAGAAGAGAAACGGAGCCGTCTGAGAGATAGCGCGGATCTTACCTGCACAAGAAGTAGCGCGAACATTACGTACAAGATTATCCGTCTGGTTGGGCATGAACGACTCTAGTTCATTATATCACGTAGGTCAACCCGGAAATCGGGCCGTATTAATGTGGTATTATCCCGCTGAAAAGACACGTATCGCCACCTAGTGCGAGGAGGAGAACAGTTATTCGATTTTCTTGCGCTGCATGTAAACTGGGACAAGGACTGTAGTGAGAAAGTCGAATTTTGAGCATAGCTCGATTAACCTCTGCATGTAAACGCACTGAATGTTCCAGTCACAGAAGTCGGAAAACTAGATGGACGTGTACATGAAAGTTCTTGCCTTGTCTGAATGTAACTTGGTGTGTTCAATAATTAATTATTTTTTATTTATTTTTATTCTAAAAATTGATATTATTGCTATATGTTAAAAGTTACACAAATTGTAAATTGAACAGATAACTTGAACCAACTCATAAATTGTAAACTAGAATTATTTACAGTGATGAAATCTACATGACCACACGAGGCAGAAATTTATAAAAATATTCAAAAGTTGTAATTGTTTAATGTAAACATAGAAAAAACTACACTATCACAGTTTGCCACGATGGTGTTTTGCACTGTTTTGGTTTTACCAGGCTACTGTTTTTAGCCGTTGTTAGTGCAACATGGGCTTGTAGTTCCCATAAAACACACGAAAAACTTAAATCACACTATAACAGCATTTCAACATATGTATGTGGAAAAATACTGCGTGTACGACTGATCTACTGCAACAGAAACTAATCAGAAGTGCTAATAAACGGAATATTACAAGAGCTTCTAATTACTGTTTAGGATTCCATGACTCTGACTTCGGGGGCGTTCCATTTGAAAATTCCAACTCGGAACTCGGAAATTCCGACTTCTAATAGACTAATAACACCAATCGGTATGAGAAAATACAATCCAAAAGCACTGCAAACTGCAGCTTCCAAAATCATCGCCTCTTTAAAACAACGAAACTGAAAAGATACTGAAGACTTAACCTCAATTCCTGCTCGGCGTTCTAAGTACATGCGCATATTGGATTTAACATTCAGTCAAGCGCTACACATCTGAGAGGGAAGTTTATTTTCCTCCATCCTGCATGTCAGTGGTTTATTAGAGAAAGGAAACAGGCATAGCTGGCAAATCCACAGCTCCCAGCACTGTCTGTTTTCCACTCTTGCTGTACTGAGCCGTAATGCATTTGGCACTCTGAGGAGCATGCTGCTGCAGCTTTAGCATAACAAACACCAGCTCTCCGCCCAGGAACGGACTCATGGAGTTACGCACAGAGAGGGGGCTTGAGAAAGAGCAGACTATCACTCCAAGTAGTGGCAGACAATTTAATAGGTGATTTATGTTACCGCGACAGCCTGGAACCCAACGCCGTAGCCAGAGATGAACTACACGGCACGGCAACACAGACGACAAGAGCTGTGCTCGGTAGTAGCATGTTCCCGCTTTAGTACTCCCAGCTGCTTGTCCATCTCCGCAATTTTCAAGTTGATTGTTTTGGGTCAGTAAAGGTGGAACACACTGACGAAAGATGGAGGTTCGAAGGTGCAAGCATTTGTATGACGCGTTTCTGTGAAATTTTGGCGAAAGTTTCAGCCGCCATTGTTGAAAGTGAAGCAGGAAGTAGAAAAAAAATTAGCCCCTCTGGCAAAAAGGCACAGCACCAGGTAGCATTTCGGCAGCGTTTTCACACAGCGAACCATACTGATGAGCGCACAAGTATAAGTGGCTTACACCGGCGCAGTGCAAAGGTTATGGCGTCGAGTCCCGCAGACGCAGAAACCACACTTAACACCGAACCGGTGCTGAGGGGAAATGTACAACGGCACTGTTTGCTCTTTTCAAATGTGCACAGTGAATATTTTCTCTCCCTAATCAAACTATTTGATTTCTGCTCCTGCTCAGGACACAGTGCAGTGAAGAGTATATCTTTTAAGGAAGGGAAAAGAAGGAAAAGTCAAACCTCATTAATTCTTGTTCCTCTCTGTGACTTTCATTCTCTACTTTTCAATGTGTTTGTTATCATTTGTATACCGTCCAATCAATCGGTCAATAGATCAATACATAACAAATGACACTCTGGGTGTTAATGACAACCCGGGATTAGGACGGATAATGCTGCCTGGGAAGATCAATCGATTAGCGGCAGTCTCCGGTGCAGCGCGCTGCAGAGGCGCAAAACACAGGCACACGTACAACCGGGATCAGCGGAGACAGGTGGATGGAACACTCCCAGTGGGCAGCGCACCATCGCACATCCACCCCGATCCCCCTCCTAACAACTGCGCCATAACACCCTTTCATCCTGCCCAAGACAATCTCTTAGGAGCCTGGAAAAGATTTGCCCGAATGCCAAGATGAGAGACCGGGCTAATGCTGAAATGTCAAAGCACGTTAATTAACACAGGGGGCTATAACTGTGATCAAGGCTCCCTTGAGGAGCAGGAGCAGTGTACAGCCCAATCTCTCTGCCTCAGCTTCGCTCTTCCGGATCGATCGGAATAGATTTTCTGCTTTTGCACACACCTGAATGCTGTCAACGGGGGGACGTAAATTTGGTTCCTCTTGCTCGTCCCCCCTTTTTTTTTTCTTTTTTTTCCCCCCCTCCTCCTTCCTGGACCCTTATACTGTATTCCACCATAATTCCCCCTCACAGCACACGGAAACCTCAGACGCAGTTTTTGGCAGACAGGCTTGTTATAAAACAGCCCTGTGTCTGTTTATGGTGGTCTTGGTTTAAGTCTACTCTTCCTGCCCTCAAATGAAAAGGAGGCCTTGGATGGCTTTGGTAGGATGCTATCATGCAAGTATTCTGCATGCACTTGCACACATGCATGCACGCGACGCACGTACACATTTAGACGTGTTTCTCTCTCTCTCTCTCTCATTACTCAGCGTAAGGCTTTCACGCTTGACCTGCTTTTTAACTTTCTGATCTGGATTAGCAGCAGATAATTTAAGGAGGAGAGGAGCGGGGAATGCGCGTCTGCTTGAGCTGAAGGGCTTACAGGTAGTGCGCTGTTATCGTCCACGGCCGAACCCAAGACGGAGTTGACACAGCTGCCTCTGAGAAGCGCCGCTGCTCTGAGACAGAGAGAGGCAATGTGCGCAGACGAGGACGAGGAGCGGGGAAAAGGCGTTTTGAGGAAAAAAGCCCAGGCCGAGCTCCTGAGGTCTGCGGCCGACTTGCTGAAGGGACTGCCAAGTTAGCGAAGTGCCACCTCGCTCAGGAGAGAGAAGAGGAGAGGGCGGGGTGGAGAATGTAGGGGCGGGGGGGTGAGGGTTCCTGCAGTCGGGTGAGGGGGCTCGGTGATGAATCCATTTACATCCTCCCCTGTTTTATTTGCTCCCATGGACCTTGCTCGCGTCTCCCCATTCAGGCATGTTTACCTGGCAAGCCGAGTGTGACTAAAGAAAATTCCCACAGCCTGAGGTGGGATTGGAGCTGAAGTGGTGAGGGGAGGAAGGAGCGAGGGGGGTGGGGGAGTGGGTCAGGAGGGGAGGGTTAAGGTAGGCTGCGAGGAGAAAGAGGAAGGGTCGGGGGCAGGCGGTGGTGTCGGGGGAGCGAGGAACAGAATTACTCAAAGCTGGAAACCCACCTTCCCTCTCCCAGCCCCCCATGGCTTAATTATCATGTGCAGCCTAGTGGAGATGAAATAACGGAGGCTCTCACACGAACACCCACACACCCAAACAGGGAGGCTTGGAGGACTCTTTATACACACGCACACACACACAAGCAGACACACAAATGTACAAATAGGAGGAGAGAGACAACATGGTCTGCTTTTAATCGAAGCTAATCGGCTAGGAAAATAAACACGCTGGCATGGCAGACATCTATCTTTGGCTGGGGCTGAAGCTGCTAGATAAGGAGAAACAGGCCTCACAGACATGTGTTCCTCTCTTTAAAACACCGCCTGCTTCTCGTTGGCAGAATTAAGCTTTAATATGGGTCTTAGGGGGAAGCGTCTCCAAGGTGAAAAGGTGAAATTATGGGATGGATTTTCTCGAGACACATCAATCATCTTTTTGCTCGGTTCTATTTGTCGGGGTCGGAGTTGCCCTCCTTTTAAAAGCCTCGCCTGAGAATCCACAGCAGGAACAGCTTTTGAAAGGCGTTACGGCATTACTCAGTCCGTCTGCAACTGATCTGTCAAAGTTGCCACATTGCTTTGCATGAATCTTTAATTAGCCGGGAAGAGCCCTGTGAAGATATAGTGCAGTTCTTTTCTTAGCATTTCATCGCCCGCATCATCCCAGCCACGGTCATTGATCAACAACAGCAAAATAAAAAGCAGTTCTCCCACACTCTGAACAGCTCAAGTCTGTGGAGAAAAAAAAAAAAAAAAAAAAACGGGGTAAAACTGCAAAATGCATTGAAAGAAGTGCAGTTTTGAAGCTGTGCAATGGAGATCCAAGGGCACTGCACTTAGTGGATACATTCGCATTCATATTTCAAAGCCTGTATTGAATTCCCCTGGTCTGATGCTGCATAAGAAATAAGTGAATTGATTCTGAGCCACTGAATCCTGCCCGGACGGGAGATTCGACTTCGTTGTTTACTTTAAGGTCACATATGATGACTCTGGAAGCCTTGCGCATGAAGTCATCAAACCACAGATGTCTGAGTTCATGAACTTTTAATGGTTTTGCTGCATTCCTGCCCCAAAATATTTTAATTGTCTGACCAACAGCAAGAGAGAGGAATATATCCCCTCTTCATTTGTCGGCTTTGATGTTTGACCACAAAATCCCGACCGTTTTGCCAACTGACGAGAGCCGTGGAGCAGCAGGGAAGCAGACGTGCCCACATGCACGCACACACACACACACATACACACACTCGAGTCAGATCCGGGGCTAATTTGCGGGGATCACTGCACTGACCCTGACCAGATAAGGTGCCAGTCGACGAAACTTCCTTCATTTCCTCTTGTTGTTGCAGTATGGGAGCCGAGGCAGCCACCAGCTAGCTTAAGGACGACAGGGCTAAAAGGTGAAAGCCATGCTTGGCTGAACTTCGGGGCCTGATCAAAAGGAATGCGACCTGGGTTTGGAGGAGGCAGCAGAGCTTATCGGCCCGGCAGCGAGGCTTTGGAGGAGAAGATCCCAGGCACCAGACAGCTTCAGGTAAAACCAGGTTTCCCCTGGAATGAAGCAAAGTCACCCCCTTTTTTTTTTTTTACCACCACCCCCCCTCCGCTCTTCCTCTTTGTCATTGTCTCTTAACCTCAACTCAAGCAGCTCGTGCTGAAAGGGTCCTAAATCTAATTACGGGACCGGCAGTGACGCTTTACACTTTTAAGTGTTGCCATGTCAGGGACTTAAAATGTAATTATTTCTCTATGTGCGAGCATGTTTTTAATGGATTAAGTGGTGTAGGTATTATCGGAGCGGATTCGTGTTTACATATGCGACGGTCTACGCGTACCACACCGCAGCGCTGCATCTGCGCTAATGCATCATTCATGATTTTAATTGCTAGTAATTAACTTGGGTCCAATTAGCAGGGGAGATAATCAATAATTGTTGATCAACCCACAGGTGCATTATCTTCGGTGAGAGGGGTAGTACATCGGCGGACTTGGCCTGTTTACGGCGGAGCTACACACACGTTAATTTAATCATTTTGACTTTCTTCCAAACGGTTTCCTCTATAACAGATACATATATTGAACTCTCTTTCCCGCTGCAGTTCTCTTACCCGTGTTTACGCCGCATTACTGTGCAATTATCTGCTGACTAAAGACTGCACGGGGACCGGGCTGACGAAGCAGAGCATGTTCAGGCCCACGCAGGGCCGTCTGCCGGCCGCAAATGTGGCAAATCTAGTGAGGACGAGAAAGAAGCGAGTGGACAGAAATTGAAAGCGATGTAAAGAAGATGGAAGTGAGGTGAGGAGAGGTAAGAAGTGAAGACTGCTGAGTCTGAGCTTTTCTCCGAAAAATGGAATGAACTGGGAAAGAAGTTTTTTTTTTTTTTCTTAAAGAAAATCGTTGGATGTTCTTCCTGTGCTAGGCCCACTAACCACACGGTACTCCAGTGCTTCGCTGAGCTGTGATCAATATTGACGTTGTCATTAAGCAGCTCTCTGGTAATGAGGGTGGGGAAGGGTGTCCTGGGAGAGACATTAGACCTGCAAGCCATGTGTCTTGCATGCACGTTCAGTCTACTAAGCATCCACAATAAAACTGACTCTCCTAGTCTGGCACTTCAGAAAAGTTTCTTACTTTTTAAATTACAATCAGCTCACAGCTTGTAATTATGGTGTTTACTCGATGATGCATTCTGTGGTGTTTTTAGTCTTGCATAAACACAAATTGCATGCAAAAATGGAAAGCTGTCAATAGCAGGATAGTCGGTCTGGAACAATTTAAACCACATAACAGGGAGTGAGAAAGAGAGAGAGAGAGAGAGAGAGAGAGAGAGAGAGCGTAGGGGTCAGGAGAGTGTGCAACTCATCCCTCAGAGGGCCTCACTAATAGCCATGCAAACACACATTTAGCTGTGACACAAAAATCCAGGGGCGCAAAAACCGTTCATCATTGCATTTAAGAAGAAAAAGCCTCAAACTGAATAGACACACAGACACAAAAAAAGAGAGACACAATGAAAGAACTGAAGCAAGGCCTGACAGATCTATTTGAAGTCCATAGCTGGTGCAACAGATAAACTGGCTGTGCGTCACAGGCCCGGGACGAGGCGCAAAACGAGACGGCAGTTTGGGGCTGTGTGTTCGCCCTGTCTGCGTCCGCGTAAACACCGCCGCCGCTGCCGCCGCTCGGCCCGGGCAGCGGGAGCAGCTGTGGCAGCCCATGGCCACTGCAGCCGCTGGAAGCTAAGTTTACCGTGACACATGATGGGTTGATGACAAGCAGCCGGAGCAAACAGACAAGCCCAGGGACTTGTAACCTTCTGCGGAACTACACGAGCAGTCCGTCCACTGCGCGGCTGTCTCGGAGATTCGGACAAACTGGCTCAGTTGTTATTGCCCAACGTTTTATTTGATATGCCATAACATAGTGGGAAGTGGAAACTGTGCGAGTGAGCCCGGGGAAAGTACATAAACAGCTCATTAATCTGGTTCTTTACTAAGAGTTACTTTAGATAACGAGCTGGTGCCAATGCCGAGAGAATCCAAAAGCAATAAATATCCTCATAGGATGCTATTTTTCATGCGGCGTGACTTTACAAACCCCTCCGTCCAAGTTTGTGTCTGGAGATATGTCGGACACGTCGATGATATAATGGAAGGAGGAAATGCACTTTTAAATGTTCAGCAACGTTTCCAATAATATCGCTGCTTGTCCCAGAGTCGCAGTCTCATCTCCTAGCAGTGCAGGATTTATATACGCTTACAGAGGAGAGGCTGGGGGAAAAAAAAAAAGTCAACTACTCAACAAGTCTCAGGGATCAAATACTCTGTTTACTGCTTGCCTGCATTGCCTCTGGGTAAGAAGAAAAACAACCCCCTCCTCATTAACACAGGCCACTTGGTAGTGTGTCTTTCTATCAGACAGTTGCCTCAGCCAGTTCTGACAGATGTGACACTTCCTTGTATTTGATGTTTCTTAGTTTGGAGGACACGGCGAGTTTTTTTTTTTTTTTCAAGCATGCAGCGTGTGGTGTACGGAAGTAGCCTATGTGTCCTCTTTAGATTGTTCTCCCCGCTCTGCCTGAAATATTGCCAGTAGATTACAGGCTAGCAAGAATGACAGCGGCTGCATTTCATACAAATGCTGTGAATACATAATGCATAGCATTGTCTGCATGAACCCTTTCACATGCTAATGCCAACCTTTCTGCAGATGTCTCAGAGGTATGTGCCGGTGACTGCAGCGTGGCAGAGAGGGGGTAAAAATAAAAGGGAAATAAATAAGGAATCACATGCACTGAGAATCCGTCAGCGTCACCGAGCCGCCGTCACTTACACGCAACGACTGCGAGACTCGTCCGGTAACCGTTTCATTTCATGCGGCGGTTCCAACGGCGCGGCTCGTCCGTAGACAGCCGCGGGTTTGCTGGAACTTTCCAGAAATCCTTCAGAAGTTATTTATGGCCAGGCTGAGCAGAATCCAGACAGAAGTCCTATAAGAAATGTATGGCGGAGTCATCAGGATCTGTGATTAACATGTCTGAAAGTATAATCACCGCTAAAGGAAGTGCTCTCGGCAGCATTCAAGCCGGGCACTAAATCCTGATCCAGTTAATTGTATGGTGGTACGGTGAAGGCCTACAGGCACTAAATGCTGTTGTGAGATGAATGAAATGTTCATTTGGCATTTTACACAAAGTTCCCCCACACATAATTATGTTTCACTGTTTTCTGCATCCAAAGCAGAGCTGCTTAATGACTTTAGAAAGTATTACTGGATTTAACAACTAAAGCCCTTCTTGTAGATACAGCATTGATCATAGCTGAACTTAAATGCCATAACCCTTACAGATGTTGAAAATTATAGTCCCTGGATCACCAAAGCACTGTTTTTAGGTTTGTGGAGTGCTATTTGCCGGGGGGTGGGTGGCATTAACCCCTTTAGCTGTGTTTTCTTTCCTTCTTTTGTTACTCACACAGGGCTTGAGGTGAATTGTTGCCTCCACTGTTGACAGGGCTCTGGTGACCTTCCTCCCCGTGAGTGCTAAAAACACTGGACAGGCTACCATGGCCGGGCTCCGTGTTTACCATGTCTTTCAGAACGGGGCCACCGAGCCGAGATCAGCCATCCACTCCAATTCTCTGCAGTTTCATTCCCAGAGAGGTGACAAACGAAAATGAGCCCCGGACAGAAATCCAGCACCTAGATGCTTAACATCAGTTTAGGCTTGTGTTCTCGGGTTTCGCTGGTGCTGGTGTGCATTTGCTGTCCTCCTGACTGTTGACTTTCCAGCCTGCTGCTATGTCTAAATAAACACTGGCTGGGTTTAGGCTAGCTCTCTCATCTATCCTGTCACTATTCCTCAACCTTATCTGATGCGAGCCGCAGGGATTATGTGACCCTGCCCCATACACACACTCACAAACTCGTTCACTTGATATAAATGCACAAAGCTCCCCACAATTAAGGTCATTTTCGAAATGTTTTTTTTTTTTGTGCGTGTGTGTAAACTTCACATGGCTATTCAAGGGACATTTTGAAAATAGAATTTTTCTTGAGCAACCCCATGCACTTTGACTTTTAAACCCCCCAGACAGCCAGGACTAATGGAAAACAGATAACCCGAACCCCTGGAAACTATTAAGACTAATTCTTTCATTCAATAAAAAAGGTTTAGTAATGATAACTGGGCTCTGGCATCGGATTTTTGCTTCATATCGTGCTCAAGTCCATTACAAGGCCTCGACCAAAACCATTGAAAATTGGATCTCTGCAGCTATTGATTTAAAATGAATTGTAAAAGAAGTTATTGATCATTCGCAAGAATGCCAATAAAGTTACTAAAGACAAATATTACCATCTAAATTTTCCAATAACAGCGAGTCTGCATTAGTAAATAATTTATTTTTAGAACTAAGTGGCAGTAGGGAGAGAGAGAGAAGAAGAAGAAGAAGAAGCAGGACAGAGGCAAGAGGGCGAAAGGACAAGAGGCAAGGAAGGGAGGGCAAAATGGTTGATCTCAGAGGATTCCTCCAGCGGCTACAGCCAGAGGTTCTAACACACATTTTAGTGACCTATTAAGAGCATTATGGGCCCCTCGTCCACATCGGCCCTCAGCCCTGGTAATCTGGCCTATCCTCTTAAAAGTGGAATTGATTGAAAGAATTGATCCTCTCTGGGTTGGCAGACACAGTCCCAATAATTACCTCACGTAAATCTCTGCAATCACGTATGAAATGTCAGGATCTTCTGCTCCCGCTCCCTCACTCGGCTGCTCCTCTTCAGGAGCTGTTTTGAGGCTCAGGCAACACTTGTCTTGTGATTTGATAAAGGGAGGAATGTGTTGAGAGCATATAAGGTGACTTACCACAAACACTTCAGGCTGACCGCCCCATGGGCTAAAGACCGTCTTGAACCGAAATACGTAAACACCAACTACCGGCATTTTCTGCGTAAACTGGGTGAAACACGGATAAGAGGATGTATATGCACACCGGACAAACTATAACTGATCACGTCACAAACAGCTGTTGACGACAAACATTTGTTTTATAGCATAACATAAACGTGTAGCAATCACAGCAATTTAATACTGATCTAGTGTGATAATATCAGATAAATCTCCTTCCATGTGGTGCATTTAGATGCATCGCTTATCTGCTATCTCTGAGTAAATTCATTAAGTCAGGGCAAGGTATATGCGATGACAGGCTTAGGCTTACATACAAATGCTGCAAACCACCAGCTAACAAGCCGATCAGCCCACTCTGATCGAATGTTATTCATAGGGCCCCTCTCTCTCCCTCTCTCTCTCGGCTAAACAGGCAGCGAATATGCACAGGCGGCCACGGAGCCCTAAAAAGCAGCTGCGAAGATGGGAGGGTGCAGGATTAGGGCCTGAGCCTCACTCAGATGGGGCATTTCCATGACAGTGAGCTGCGCCACGGCTTAACAGCCCGCCCCTGTTTATGCTTTTTGGAGGAGAAGCCGGATTCCCTCCCCGTGACAGATGGCCTTTCAGCCACAAAGTGCAGTGTTTAGACTTAGCCTGCTCTGGGGCAAGACAGCAAAGCTCTGATGACACAGCATTCGGCAAACAACTCCCAAATGCAGAGGTGGTGGCCGCAGAAAGCGCAGAGAACTGGCTGACCCACCGAGCAAGCAACCAAATAAGCAGAGGAGCTGCTCGGCTTCAGCTAAATCTGCCAACGAGGGGGAGGCAAAACAAGGGACACCAGAGATAATGACGGGGCTCGGAAACCAAAGAAGAGGTTGGCCTGAAGATACATGACACGACTCAATTTAGATTCAGCGCAGTCCAATCGAGAGCCTCTGCTTACTTCAGACCAAATGCCCCCGACCGAATCAATACACCCTGAAAAAGCATTGGTTCTGCTTTTAATTAAGAAGATTGTTAAATTTGGTCAGTTGAAGTGTAAAGAGATTTCTTTATAGGCAGCCGGGGCAAAGCAGCAGATTTTGCATTAGAGGGTAAACAGTGAGTGAAAAGGACCAGCTGCTGGAGAGAATTAGCCCAGTCTCATCTGATCCAACACAAACCTAGCGCTGCTTACTCTCAGGAAAAAAAAAAAAAAAAAAAATCTGGCCTGACCCAGACTGACCTCTCATACAAAGCCAGGGAGGCCCTGGAGGCAGTGAATTAATTGCAGCCCACTAAGCCTGATACACCATATCTTAAATAGGAGTGAGTTGCAGACTCATAAGCGCTGCAGTCTGGACCGGGAAAAGGCCTAAAACAGGAATTATGCTTGAATTGAGCACAGTAAACAAACGCTTTAGGAAGGTTTTAGCCCCTCACGCAGACACTAACAGAAAGCAACGGCTGGGTTATACATGCAGGCTTTGGCACTCGCTGACACACAGGTGGAAGCGCGGGGAGGAAAACTTCTCCTCCCCTCTCCTCTACATCGCACACATCTTGGGGAAAAATAGCTGATGAAAAATACCATCCTCTCACATCTCCTCGCGCTGAAATTCATTTAGAGAGCGGAGGCGTTATTCACTATGTTTACCCTGGCTGCTCGATCTTCAAACCCACACTGTTGGAGCCACCTAAATTGGCCTCTCGCACCATATGGATTTTCCATCACAGGCCAGCATCTAAAGAAGACACAGAGAGGAGAGCAAGAGGAGAGGAGCGGCGAGGAGAGGAGAAGCACTGCATTCGCCGGCCTGATCGCTCATCCCATTGTCTTCCTCAAATAAAATACATACTCAGATTAATAGGCTCGATAATGCAGAGCGATGGCTCATTGCAGAGGAGAAAGACTGTTTGATCACTCCGACCGCTGGCTTTTGTTTTCTAGGAATTATGCCGAGTGAAATTAAATATAAGCAGAGGATGGAAACTCGCCAACATTACCAGTGTTCAAAACCCACAGAGGTTAGTTTATTGGCCGTGCAGCAAACTACTTAGCCAGATGCCATAGAATGAGGCCTTTTGAATAGCTCGAACACAGACAGTCATGTAATGGTCCAGGCTACATGGGAAACAAGAAATGTCATGTCTGGGGACTTTTGACGTCAGTGGATCAATAGCCCCTGACAAGGAATTTTAAAAGATACTATCTGTCTGACTGCTGGTGGCAATAAACTGAAGATTAACCTTTACGTCCCTCCCAGTGCTGGGAAGTACCCTGAAGGGCATGCTCCACTGTTTACTAATCAAAAAAAGTTGCTTTTTCGATACCGCACGACCAGGGAACGGCTTAGTGGCTCTGCACTAGGCCCTGAAAGTTATTGACTTCTTCCCCTACCGATATGAGCATCATAAATGTGAAAGATGAACACTCCACCGCCAAGTATTATATATCACTAGCACAGCTCCAGATATGCGTACGGACGCAGCTGGTTTATTAAAAATAAACACCATATATTATCGCCATGCTGCAGCGCAAATGTAATAATTCCTGTTGCTGTTGCATAGGAATACAGATAACATAATCACACGACAAGGGAAACGACGGGGCGGTTGTTGTTTGGATGAGGCTTCTCGGCTGGCTGCATGGCTGTGTCCTTTGTGAGCCGCGGAGAAACAAGAGCTCTTTTTCTCCTCCAGAAGCATGATCCTCTTTCACCCCGCACCTTTGAGCTGGGAGCCACGGTTTTGAATGGCTGTGACCTCTGCGGCCCCTCTTGGCCCCCACTGGCCTCCAACCGTCCAGCTGTTCATCCTTCCAGTCCGGCACATTGTCCAGTACCATTGGTCTGCAGAGGCAGGAGAACCAGCACCCCTCTGGGCCGAAGAATTGACCCCCGGGCCAAGGCCGCGGCACCACAGGCATAATACCGGGGTTCCCACATGAGCGCTAGGGCATGACGGGAAGGATAGAGGAAGACAGAAACTCGGGGCAAATTAACTGGGGTGCGTGAGGCTGAGGCTTTGAGGAGTGGAAGGAAAAAATAAATGAAGTGGAGGAGCGGGAGATGGATGTTCTCCACGCGCGCTAGGAAAACGGAAAGAAGGGCCATGTGTGTGAGGGGTAAATGAAAAGAAAGAGGGGAGTTAAAAAGGGAAAAGGGATGGGACGGGAGAGCTGAGAGTGCGAAGAAGCGTGGTCAGACGGAGTAAGCTGCGACAAGGCAATAAGACGGTGCTGCACAGACACAGACAGACGCCAAGGTGCAATAGAAGAGCTTGCTTCCCCTTCTGCATGGCTGGCTCCGATGACAAGACAGTATTCCCTCAGCACCAGCCGCTAACTGGATGATAGCACCAATCTCTCTCTTCTCGCTACCCCTCTCGCTTCCTGTCTACGTCTGTCTCGCTGTCATTAATTTCCCCTCTTTCTCTCCTTTTCTCTCTGTCTCTCTTTCTTGCCTTCTTTCCGGGCTGTCATGCCTTCTTCCCTTCCCCTCGTAGTTATATTCAATCAGGCGCCCTTTATGCAGCCAGCACAGCGTCCATCTAAAGCAAACATTAGCCTATAGCTTTGTTTGTTTACCTGTGAAAAATCACCGCCTCGGGCCGTCCTCTCATTAGAGTGGCCAAACAAAGGCAGCGGCAACTTGAGAACGCTTTAAAAATGCCTATAATTTGATGATGGGGCGTGCGGGAGGGGCGGTGACGGGGGCGAGTTCCGCGTACTCGCGCGGGGAGGGCGAATGGAAATCGCCTCTGTACAGGATGAAAGCCTCTGAGGACTATCCATTGACTATGAAATGTGATGATCCCCTTCACCCTCAGACACTGAGAGAGTTCAGCTTAACATTGCCCTGGGCACTAAACCTTGGAGCCTGCCGTGTGAAAGGACTTCAGAGTGTGCGGTAGTAAACTGCCATGTTGTTGTTGTTGTTTTTTTTTTTCCATATAAAAACACCTGCCTCATTCTTCGTCCCTTTACATCGTACACAGAATACTTCTAAATTGCATTCTGTCTGTCACAAACTCCGTAAGGGGATGGATGACTCATAGGAGCCGCGAGCGTATATTTCCATACATTTTTGCTGAGGCTCATAACTGAATGATTCACTGGCTTTCTCACTGAATGGGAGTGTATTTGAATATGAATGTGTGTGTGAAATTGTGTTGTGTATGGCTGTGCATATGGTTCTCGTGTCTGCGAGATGTGTCTGTGCGCACGGGTATGTGTGTACGCTTGCGCGTTTCGGCACACACGCGCGCGCGCCCCGGCTGGTTGGTGGGGTGTTGGCAGGGTTGTGGTACCCTGCTGGGACCAACCCTGCCCAAGCAGCCTGGTGGAGAGGACAAGCTGTGGCATGTATACACACACACACACACACACACACACACACACACAGAGGCATATACACCACGCATGCACACACATACAGCAGCTGCTCCTTCTGCAGCTGCTGCTGTCGCCCAACCCAAGACTCCCTGTTCCAAAGGAGGGTGAGAGAGGAGGGGAGGGGAAGGGAAGGGGGTTAGCTGGTGAAAAGAAAAGGAGAGGGAGGGAGGGAGGGAGAAGCAGGGGTGAAGGAAAAGTGGGAAGAGTAGTAAAAATGGGAAGGGAGAGGGGGCTGACGGAATAAATTGGAAAGATATGAGGAAGAGGTGAGGAATGGGGAAAGAGGAAGGCAAGTGAAGTGGAAGGGGAAGGAAAAGAACAAAAAAAAATAAAAATAAAAAAAGGCTACACTCTCCCCCATATGGTATAAAAATATAATAATAATAATGTAACTAAAGATTTCTCCTCAAAAACTATTTAATACTCAGTCCAAACATTTGTCTTGTAAGCAATCGGACACCGATTGAGGCCTATATTCAGCAGCCATTGAAGATAACATATTATTATCTTTTGGTGAGAGAGAGGCACAGTTTGAATCACGCGGATCAATACCGCAGCTGAAATCAATGCGGGATTTTGAACATACGCCGAATGAGGAATGAAAGCGTTCCTTTGCCTTGCAGGGAAGCTCGTGGCGTTCATTTGTCAACGGCTGCCGCCGGGCTTCCGTGAAGACGGCAAATAAGAGGTAGGCTACGGAGGAGGGGGACACGTTGAACGTGTCCAATTAGCAAAGTAATTAGTTAATTAACACAGAGGACCCTAAAGGCCTTGCCGAAGCAGCCTCGCGCAGACCTTCTCCAGACGAGGCAGACCTCGAAGGCTTCACTAAGCGACTAAGCGGAGGAATATAGATAGACCAGCTAACCGGCCCACGGCTTCATCTGTCACGCGAACGCAAGGAGCACTCCTGAACATCCTCCGCATTTCAGACACAATACACATTTCGTATTCGCGCGTAAGCAAGAAACGCGCAGATGGGGCATCAGTGTGACACGGGCTGTCTATCGGCTTTCTGCTGCTTAAAATCACACGTGGCCGCCGGCTGGTCTGAGGACTGTCTTCCCGTGACACACCGTCTTAAGCAGGTGACAGCGCCGCATCCTATGATTATGCACGTTTTAGTGCAACCCATGGCGCAAATGCGCCCACAAACCTACGTCGTCCTTTATAGATGCATCAGCTTTTTTTTACGACGACAGCACCTGATGCGGCTTTCGTTAACCTGACGAAGACTGAAGCGAGAGGGAGAAGAAGGCGAGAGGAGAGCGAGTTAAAAGACTGTCTGCCCTGCATCGCTCCATAGCCACAGGCAGTTGCACAGCACAGGAGAAATGTGCTTACATCATCACATGCAGCCCGGGCCTCCTGCAGAGGGCACTGCTAATAGAAGAAACACAGAGCGGAGGAGGCAACCAACCAACCCAGGAGGAACTCAGCAAGGCACTCCCACGCAACTAGGATATCTGACATTCTTGGCAGCCTTTCAAAGAGGTCAGCAGTAAAATATTTGAGCAGATCTAACCTTCAAGAGGGACTATGTTCGAGCAAGCTGAGACCAGAGGCTTAATTTGACATTAATTAATGTCTGCATGGGGTACAGCGATGAATCTTTCCCAGTGAATCTCTGAAAAAACTATCCAAAGTAATAGTCCTCTGATTTGGACAAGATGTTTTGCCCTTGTGGGCGATATCATTGAGAGTGGGTTGTTTTGTTGAGTATCTTTTTTTTCCCCCCTCCCTCTAAGCACAGACAGAGAGCCAGAAGGACAGATGATTCTGCACCAGTCTCCGCACTGTGACCCAGATAAGGTCCTCGATATAGTTACACATGTGGAATGGATTGTACATGAGAGTTAATGATGTACAGCATATGCAACAGTCAACCTCTCAGATGCAGAGGAGTCAGTGTCAGGTCGCCAGATTATATTGGAAGCGTGCTTTCATCAGCAGAACTACAAGCCACAAACTTGCCCCCGTCTTTCCTCATCCATAGGCACGGCTGCAATGGGACACAGCTGCCTCCCTCGGTGTTGTCGGGCGCTGCTCGCACTCTGCAACATTTTTTTGACTGGATTAACAGCTGGGATCACATATCAAATGCCCGAGCAAAGGATGAGTGCAGCGAACGGCATTCTTCTCGTCATTCTTTTTAACCACAGTTGCAACAGAATCTTTGTGTATGAGCGTGTGTGTGTGTGTGTGTGTGCGTGTGTGTGCCTTCGCAGGTTCCAGAGGCGTGGGTAGCCAGCTGCAGAGCTGTTCTGGATGCTGATTGGAAGTGAGTGTTGAGCGCTCAGGACAATTATGGAATCATTACCGCCGCCGCGCCGCAGGCAAAATATGAACACCGTGCCATTTGTCAACCAACCACAGCTTTCTAATCAAGCTCACATGTGTTTGTATGTCAGATTTAGTGTGTGTGTGTGTGTGCGTGTGTGCGTGCGCGCACGGGGTGCACGAGTGCGCGTGAGATCTGAGTTCTGACGGCCTTGGCATGTTGGCGGAGGAAATGGAATGTCACTGAGTGTGTTTGTGTGCGCATGTTTGTTGGGGTCGGGGTGTGGGGTCCCGATATCTTGCGCCCTATATATTTGTTTAAATTTGTGGCGGCGTCCAAACGGGGGACACGGACAAACGTGTGTGTGAACTGGTAAAGGGCGAGGAATGCCCTGCCCGAGCACAACTGTCTAAACACGTCCCCGTCAGCTGTCCCCCCCCTCCCCGCGCCCTCCGTGGAGAAATAACTTAGCATGAGTTATTTGTTATTTTCACCGCACCCCACACTATCATCTCACACTGGCTGCCGAGAGGCTCTACGTGGGAATGTCCCTCCGTGGCTCCTGTCAGCTCCGAAAAGTGTCTGCCAGGCGTACGAGCAAACCGGTGTGGGAACCTCCGAGAGAGGAGGATGAGAAAGTAGCGACGAGGGGGTGGAGAACTGGAGGAAAACACCTCGCGCTCCTCTTTAATCAGTCTTTTTTTTTTTTGCCTACAGGAAGCACCTGTAATCCATCTCTCCCATTCTGGGATCAGTGCGGTAACGGGTGGCATGAATGTTTTAGGTAGATTTAATTAATTGATTCAACGAGTGGTAATAGCAGGCCGTATTTATCACGGGCGCATTTGTGGTAAAGTCAGTGCAGCGTGCAAATCTGCGATCAACTTTGGGGAGAGAGAAAAAAAAAAGTTGAATAACGTGATTAAAATTTAGACTGTTTCGCTCTACAGATTCCACGGGGTTAAATTTCTCTGCAGCAGTGTTCTTAGCCTTGTGCTTATGCATCAAGTCAGTCAGTGAGATATGAGTGCTGTAAGCGCACAAGGGATTAACAACTCAAACATTGATCACTGATAAGCTACAAAAAGTGGTCATGCGTCTTGTCACTGTCGGTACAATGTTCTTCCTCTGGGCGCTGAACTAAACCAGTCTCTATATGTAAAACAATGAGCAAAAAAAAGAGAAAAAAAGATACATTGCCTGCACTGATGAAATCCCTGTTTGACATAGCTAACCAAGATCCCCCCCAGACAAAAACAAGCCATTACTATTAGTCAAAAGAGATCAAAGACATGCCCCAGTTGAACACAGTGTTGGGGATTGCAGTATCTGACAGCCATCTGCTCGGGTAAGACAGGAACAAGCATTAGACATTCAGAGCGAAGGAAAAAAGTTTCTTCTTGGTGTCAGCGCTGATAAATTTGTGCACTTTTCTCGGCGTGTGGAAAAACTCTGGAAGGATGGAGGGAAGGAAAGAAAAGGTGGGAGAAGTTTATAAGAGGACGCGAGGAGAGACAACCGGGGCCAGAGGAGTAGAGGATTGGCGAGGAAGACAAAAGGGAAAACCGTAAGACCGCCTGTTCCTCGGTGAGATAAATTGGCAAGGAGTTCACAGTGGGTAAACATCTTCATCTCCAAGCCTGTGGAGCAATTGATGCCCAGGACAAATCAACACGTTTCACAGTTTGCCTGCATAAAACGCAAATACCATCCGCTTCAAAAACTATGATCTTCCCCGGAGCATATGAGCAGGGGTTTGCTCCTCTGGGTTTTCTGAATTGGTCTGTGAATCGATCACAAAAACAGCATTTCAAAGGGTTTGAAAAACTATGAGGTCTTTCTTTTTCTCAGACTTTAACAAAACAGACTCCAACATAGACAGCCCTGCAGACACTTGTGGCTGTGGGGTCCCAAAAGGCTTAGAGATGTCTCTAGTCTTTTCACCACCGCTCATAAGAACTTGGTGAAAACAGCAGTATATCAGCCCAGTTGTATGAATCCAACAGAAGGCAGAGACTGAGGAAGTTGGAAGCAAACAAAGGGAAAAAAGAAAAGGACTTGAGCAAAGACAGGGAATGATGGGAGTATAGATGAAAAAAGGTTTTTTGGACTCCGGCCCAAAGCTGAAGAGTGGGACTCGGATCATGTGGAGGACTGGTAGCATATGTGCACCGGTAACACTGACCAAGCTTGAACTTGCATACTGCAGCTAAGTTGGGACATGTGTTTTGGCTATCAGAGCCATTAAAACCCCATTACACAGTGCAACAACACAGCTCCTTTCTGAGTCTTTCTGAAACTTTAACAATCATTTATCATGTAAATTTACCATGAATGATATATTTACATGTGTATAAAGATGCACATTGTTTGACATTTAGTGGTTCTGCTACATTTCATCGCTTTCAGAATTCTCACGTGCGAAGTGCACAACGAAACTTTTAAGATTAATAAGAGACAATTTAACTGGTGGGGAATGGAGCGAATGACACTTTTCCAGACCAGTGAAGCTTTGCCACTTAGAGAAAAACAACAGGAAGAGGTCATCGGCGGCTTGTTTCTCATGTATATTGTTATTGTCAGTTGTTCAGTCATTACAAATGGTGTTGCATTCTTTACAGTGAGGGCTAATGGTGTCCTGACCTACAGGGGAGGAATGCCAACTCTCACCACAGCTGCATGCTAAGGCCAAGAGCCAGAGCTGACACTGGGATCAAAGGTCACCCATGATGTGACTTGATCCTACACAATCAATGGACACCAGGTCCTGGCCTTTGGTAAGCATGTGCTTAATGGGGTATAGTAACCGGACAAATGGTAAACAGAAAGGATCAGAAAGATCCTAAACAACATGACAGTTGCTTAAGTAAAGTACAATAGCATAGCTTAACCTAAAAATAAACATGAATAGGGCTATTATTTATCATTGAAATGGCTGCGCTTAATGATTTTAATAGTGAATAGCTGCATTTATTTGGCTACGTACCATCAGGGAATATTAGAGGTTAAGTGTACTAAGCGCAAATCTCGCTTCAAGTGCTGGTAAAACACAGCAGGAGGATAATGTACTGCAATACAGTTACTGAGTATTAATTGCAATGGTAAAACATAACTAAATGAAGGAATTGACAAAAGTTAAACTATCTATTTTAATTTATTAGGGAAAGCAAAACGTGACTTAAGTACAGTTTATGCCTCTGCGGGACTGGATGCTGTAACCTACGCATGTAACCTACGCATGTAACATACACCAGTACGCTTGTCAGTTTGGCTCGCTTTGTATAGACTAGCATTTGGGTTGGAAACTTTGGCTGAAATTACACCAAAAACTATTCGCACAAATGCTTGTACCATCGAACCTCCCCAGTCAATCTTTCTTCGGTGTGTTCCATCTTTATTGATCCAAAACGATCCATTCGAAAATGAAGGAGATTGAGAAGCAGTCCAGAATACTAAATACGCTACTACCAAGCAGACCAATCACCGCATCAGTAGGTGCGTTTACATGCACCACTTAATCGAGCTATGCTTGAAATTCGACTTTCTGAATGCGTCATTGTCCCAGTTTACATGCATGGAGAAAATCGAATAACTGACTGGAACATGTCCTCTTCCTCCACACTAGGTGGCGATATGTGAGTTGTCAGCACACACACGTTATCCAGTTAAACTCCGATTAAGCGTATACATGTCGGAGAAAATCGATTACCATTATGTGGGTGTCTTAATCGGTCTAGGAGAACTCCAATTTTAGTCAGAGTAATGTGTTTTCATGCACTTAAGTTGTCCAGTTAAAGTCGGATTAAAGCAATAATAATTTTTTTCCCTTACTGACTGTGAGGCATAGTTAAATTCCTGGGGAGATGCACGTCAGGCTATGGTGTTAGGGTCTGCGTAGGGTCTGGGCTGTCAAACTGACACACAAGCATAAACCGTGCATAAGACAACAACTGGAGACAACATAAATACAATAAATATGCAAAAATGAAAGTGAGTGTACACACCACAGTGTGTATACAACACACTACGTGCTGGTGCCATTTAGTAATTTGCAAAACAAAAACTAGGTTTTTAGTAGTAAAGACATACACACTCACATTGAATAGAAATTTGACACCCTTTTATGACATTTTTGATACAGGAAATTAATGCATAATTTAAAGTTATAATTAGTATTATAGCATATGAAATGGAACATTTTCTGTGTCTCAGGCATTACTCAGAGCGAGTCACTGCACTGATGACAAACACAACCAGCCACCTAAACAGATAATGAGCCATTTTGTTAAGAGTCTAGGAGTATTAGGTCATTAGGATTCAGGGTTGTGCGTGTGCAAACCATTTTAATTGCAACCCCTGGACACAGGCATGAGCTCTGTAAATAACCCAGCCACTTCATTAATGTGTTCATCATTATCCCATTCCATCATTTAAATGGAAATAGCGTTTTGGTTTCACTCTAGCCCTTAAGGAGGTGACTATAACAATTTATCTGAATGAACCAACTACGGAAATATTTCTTACTACTAAAAATTTAAGTGCCAATGGACCCATAAATTTGTGTTTCCAAACTGTCGAGATTGGAGGGTGTAAATGCCCATAAATGTGGAGTCACCTCCACAATGAGCAACAGACAGAGCAACACGGGGAGAACCTTTGCTTTGGTCCATTTCACACTTCATAAAGCAGCGACATATTTATTCCATGCATTCATACTTGTATGTCCCCTCAACCAGGTAACGACTATACAACTTGAAATGATTCATTTGCTCAGTCATTTTCCCCACCCATTTCTGGGTTTTAAGTGCAAGTTTTAGAAAGCTGCATTGTGCAGCGAGGCTTTTACCTGATGTTTTTATCTCCCGGCGGGGAATGGGATTGGGAATTACCGCTCGTCGCTAACTACATTCTTTCAAAAAAACAAAAAACAAATACGCACTGCTTAGCGAGAGGCTGTAAAAACGTCCCGTGAAACGGCATGTTAAATATCTCACCTCTGGAAAGAACAATTTACTAAACCTTGTAATTCGCCTAAAAACAGCATATAAACAACTTTCTTTTTTCCCCCCACAAATTAGTCAGCAACATTTTATGATAAAGACATTCAAACTTAATCAGGAATATAATTTGTTCCTTTGAGAGACATGCCGAGCTGAGGTCAAAGGGGTAAGCCTCAGGTAAATGTGAGACAGTGGGGGTACACAGTTCTGCCTCTTATTCCTGTCTGATTTAATAGAATCCATAGGGGGGCTGTGGTAAACACAGCAGGGATGTGAACCTTCAGGAGTTGGAGAATGAGGGGCTGCTGTTCTACTTAGGCTTCATATAATGACCAACAAGCGCCCCCTCCTCCTCCTTCTTCTTCTTCAGTCTCCACATACCACCTCCCACTCCACCATTCCTGCCTCCATTCTATAGGTTTGACCACTAAGACCCTCATTCAACCTGCATATACGAGAAACCTTTCTTTTCTCTTCACTCCTTCCCTTCTCCAGTTCAGTACTCCCTCGATCCAGTTAGAGGCAGGTCCCTTTCAGACGGCTGGCCAAGTTCCCGCTGTTTTATGGGAAGTATTGTGGTCCCGCGAGCTCTCTCAGGGGGGATCAGCACTTACGAGAGCCGATAGAGCTGCTGATTTGATCTTCTCTTCTTTCACAGCCTTTCTCGAGTTTTCATCAAAAACTTCTTGGCCCACTCGCCATGGGAAGCCTCGGCGCGAATGTGATTCTCTGTGTCCGTGAAACAGACATCATCCTTGACAGGGCAGACACTGATGAGGATAAGGATGCTAGGGAGAACAGGGGCCGAACTTCACACCAAACATCAACCCAATCACATGAAAGCAGTGCAACTCTAAATATTCAGCAACCCTCCCCTCAAATACTTCTTCTAGTGTCTTAAAGGCATTTCTTTCACAAAAGTCATCCTCGTTTTAGCGTGCAGCGTGAAGTGAAATGTGTCCTTGCAAGAGTGTAAGCAATTTAAAAGGGAATTAAATCATCTATAATCTAGGACTCTAAATAATCCATGTGTTTAATTGCTCTCTTTTAGCATCTAAAGAGACACAGATCTATGGCATTGTTTACGGAGTAAAACTTTCTTTTGCGACAGTGCAACTTTTCTGCTTTTAGGTTGAGTTGAATATTAATGGAGCATGTCACACACAGTTTGCTATGCATGCTTTACATCGCTACTCACAGCTTTTCATTTGCTTTTATGTCTGATTTCATTATGTCAACACAGTCTGGTTGACTATAGGTTTATCTTTAATAATCTACTTGTAATTTAGACTGGAAAATGTATATTTTGTCCTGTATATAACAAAACCATCTGCTGTTCAATGAAAACAGACAGGAATCCTGCATAGATGGTGTCCAGAAAGTAATAAAACACTGATTGTGGTTTGCTTTTTGACACTGTTCCATTACCTGATTAAGCAAATCACGGCATTTGTGTTTTACTGGTGACCACATACTGAACGTGTAATTGGATAGTTGAGTCACCAGCACAGGCCCATGTGTGAGCGGAGCATTTGTGCACCAATTATTGCTAACTGCATGCAACTTGTGTAACAGACACCTGAGTCACTGTGGATACAGTTCTCACAACTCTGCAGGCAGGGGAGCAGCTCCGCAGGTATTCATTCTACACGCTTTAAGCTTGCAAACTGGTTTCATTACTTGTTAAATTTAAAATCTTGGAACATGGCTCCACGGGTAGTTTTTTTTCCCCGGTACTAAATTGCTGTTTTGAATATGGGTGACAGAAGTTAAAAACCAAATTTAAATATTATAGTTGCTCATGCTTACCCCTGAGGCTGTTTTATGAAACTTCCACTGGAAAAACACCCCAGAATTAGTCAGTAGCAAATGCCATATCATGGTTATCACGCTCAGAGTTATTGTGAGAGACTGCGCAGTGTAAAATGACACGGGAAAACCGCTAAATGCGTACTAACAGCATGTGGCATGACTTGGTCTAGATGGTCAGAGATGATGCCAAACTGAACATGAAGGCCTTTGGTGCTGTGGATAAGAGACATTTTGTAATTTGAAATACAATCAGTGTACTTGATGTGATCACAAGGTAAGGAATTTCTACTGATGAAAGCGGCCTTGTAACAAAGGGTAAGTGACGCTGATGCCATTGCTTCACCACTCATCCGAGCAGCTTCTTCACTTCTGTGACTGGCGGGGAATTGAGATTTAAATAGGAAAATGTGTGGGCATAACCCATCGGAGAAAGGTTCAAATTTAATGAAGCAGAGATAAAGCCCAGCAACGCTACATCCATTTGCATCATAGTAGAAGCAGGCTGTATCTTGAGTGTGCGTGCTATGCTTTGGTAATATTTTAAAATAAATGGCAGTGGTTGCATTTTTTCTAACAGACGCAGTCTGTTACATCCAGGGTGGAAAGAGTTCATGTTTACTTCAGCTGGCAGACACTGGTTAGGTCACACCCAGGTGACTTTAATACCAGTGAATTTTATCATTGGCTTGTAGCATAGACTGTATATAAATTTGGACAATGCATCCCCACTTCCTTGGACTGGCCAAACTGATGCTGTTTTCCCAGGGAAACGGTCGGCGCCATCTTGCAAGTTTGAATCAGTATGGTAATGGTAATGGCTCCACCCCTACCCCCACTAACATGGAGGTGGTGGAGCTTATGACCTATACTGCAGCCAGTCATCAGGGGAAGCTCTATTTGCTTTGGCTTCGCCATCTTTATACTGTCATTGGATTGGATTGTCTTGTGCGCTTAAATGTTGTGGAAAATGTACAGATATCAAAGGGTGTTACTTAACTGATAGAATAAAAGCGAAACAAAAATAAACCCACTGGATTTAGACGTTTCAGCATTTCCACCACCAGTGGAAGGATTTGCTAATGGTAACAATGCTGCTGACAACACAAAGCCTGCTTGTAGCACTACTGCAAATGATCCCTGGTGCGGTGACAGTGAGGAGAGTTTCCTCCAGGGAGCATGATGAGAAGTTTAGAAGCCAGAAAGTAATTGTTAACTCATTAGTCAACTTCTCTGTATACATTGTTCTGAGACAGTAAAAACACTGCTCGCAGCACCTTTGCAGGATTTAGCCTCCCTAATCTGTTTTTTTCTTCTTTTTTTTCAGAACTATTGTTCGATCTTATCACTGAGTGAAGCAACAGAGACTTGTTGCATTGTGTTTTGATATCCCTGTGGATAACAGCAGAATGCAGAAGTTATTGTAAACTGATAGGGAGGGCTTACACAGGGAAATCCCATTGGCACGGCTGGCATTTACTGGTATACCAAAACACAAAGCCAATAATCTCTGTGTCATTAACAGTGATTTTCCTCCACTCAACCTAATGTGATGGCAGAGATAAAATCATGTTGGTCTAACTGTACATGGGAGAATGAGAGGTGCCATTAGTCAGGCTGAGGATGACAGAAACACGAACTGACTTAAAAGTGTATACTGTAATGGCAGCGCTGTAATTGCATTAAAACTTCAACACGCGCGAAGCGCTAATGGGGATAATATAGCTAAAAAATTCCACCATTAAATGTTTAACTGAGAATTTTTAATGCTTTTAGAAAGTTGAATTTTAAACAGTCAGGTACAAAATCAAATATGAAGAATGCTTGACAACACAAATGTCGTGCCCTTGCTATATTTTCCTTGTAGGGAAATTTTATGGTGTCGTCCAAATCATCACGTTAAGTCCATAACGATGTGTTCCAAAGCACATACAGCCAGGGAAAAAGAGCTCTTAGACAGCACTTTTCACAAAGATAGCTTTTAACACGGCAATCAGTGGTTTGCTACATGGAGGGGTGCAGCGCGGGTCATGCATTCATTTTAGAAACAAGCGGAAAGTTGTCACACTTACCAGAGAGAGAAGCCCTAGTGTAATTACCATGCTGGCAGATAACCCCTGCAATCTCCGCAGATACTGAGACTTCCGCTGCACCTCACACAAGCTTGCGCAATTGTCTGCAGTCCTTTGAGGGCCTTGTTAAACATGTTTGCTTTGGTTTTGACAGGTTTCTGTCAGAGACAGACGGAGACAGGGTACAGCGAAGGCCAACTATCTTCCCATTTGTTCCGCGCTTTGTTTAGTTAGTAGCTGCGTTTCAGGAGGTTGATAGCTTCCTCTACCATCCAGTGCTCACATATGAAGCTCCGGCCCTATGTGTCTGTGCAAACATGCGTCCTATGATATCACAAAGCAGTGTTCACAAAAAATCATCTTCTTTCTCCCTGTCATACTTTACTTTGAAGAAGGGGTCTTCAACATTGTTCAGGCCAAGGACCCCACACTGATGGAGAGATTAAGTAGGGACCCCTACCTACTATAAGTGTTCTACATCAAACTCGCCCTAGAGCTATTTATAAATATACCTTATTATTACCATGTTGCATGCAGTATTATGCTATTCAAATAATACACAGGTTCAAATATTCATTCTTATTTCAAACATGTGCAACAGTAGGGTGGCCGTGCAACTGCTGCAAACATAAACATACCTGGCTGGTGTGTTGACAGATAAAGAAAATAATCGACAGATTTGAGTTTTAACTTTAACTTTAAACATAGCTAAATGTAGCAGGGACAGTGAATCACCAGGCCATTTTGGGGACTGAATAGACTCTAAGCCAGCTGCAGCTAACTCACAGAGTCAGTGTAATATGCGGCCTCATGATTGGCTCCATTTCACCCTTTACTACAATATGTTGGATTCATGTTAATTTGTATTTAACGAAATTTAAATTTGTGATGTAAAATTAAAAAAAAATACATATAACAAATGTCTAATCAACCAAAGATTTTGCGACCCCCCCTGCAGTACCTCCGCAGACCTCCTGGGGGTCACAGACCCCCTGTTGAAGACCTATGCTTTAAAGCGCTGGACTGAGCACACCGCTACCCCACAGAACAACAGTCGCTTAATGTTTCACAAACGCCATTTGGAAGTAATTCGGTAAGCACCCTCATGAAAAAGAGATGAAATACAGATTGCCAATGGGTATATTAACACCTGTCACATCAGCCCATATCATATTGCATTGCTGCTGTTACGCGGCTTTCTATTATTTCCTCGACTCCCAAAACGTCACCCTGCCCCTTCACTCAACCGATGTAATTACCTCATCAAATAAACTATCAACAAAGCTCCCTAAAACTGGATTTGTGGGAGTGGGGGTAGCAAAACAAAATAAAAAAAAATAAAAAAAAAGAGAGAAACATATCATCACATCCAACACATGTGAGGTGTGTGACGCTTAGAAGTCATAGGAGCAAAGCCTTGAGGGCACACAATCAATATTACATTTTCCATTGCCACCTTCATAGCTATTGTAAATGGCTTGTGTCAAAAATAATAACAGGTTGTATCAGGAACCTTGGGTTTGCAATTTCGCTCCTAGTGCTCGGAGGCCCCGTCTCCACTCCCTCCCTTACTGCAGCACCACTGGGTGTTAATGACGCCGCGGTGGCAGACACTTCTCACACTACGACTGACTCCCCCCCCCCTCCTTCTGCCTATTCTTTATCTCTTTACTCCCGACAGTACCGAGAACTGGAGGGAAAATGTGTACGAGTAAGACAACCCTTAAAACTAGAGATGATTAGCCCTTTGTGCATGTTTCGGCGCTGCGCCAGTAGCATGGTATTATTAGCAGGGCTGGAGAGATTAAATCTATTCTCACTTCTGTTGTCATAGCACTCTAGGCAGCAATACGCAAGATGAGATGCAGTAATATGCGCACTAGAGGCACAGACTCCTCTTAACTGGAATCAGAGCTACTTTAAGTTCTTCTCAGAGAGGGGTACTTAACTGAATTCTTTCTCCTTTTTTTTAAGAGGAGTTGATTACCTTATCTCATCCAGACATTATCTCATGTGAGGACGGCTCGGTCTTCTGTTCACATGGACACATACACAAAAGTGCTACTGCCACTCAGTTTGAAAACCATCATCGTTTTCAGTGCATTAAGTATTTTTTGTTATGTAACTAGTACGACTCTACCGACGACAGACATTATTATCACAAGTCAAACTGTCTGTTTCCTCAGAGATATGCATCGATAAAGAAAGCTGAGAGCAAACATTGTGAAATCCCTGACAGTATTTATATTCTTAACAAAAAAAAAGCTAGTTTCAACAATATTCTTACGAAAGGGTTAAGGTTAGGGTTAGGACTTCTGACGAGAGATGTGTGTTTTTCTTTTCCAGGGAACACTCATCTTTAACATGGCCTTGCAAACAGGATAAACAGGCGAGAAGCTTTGTGTCAGAATCTGTGTAAATGAGTCCCGCTGAGACACATATCCAGATGTCCAAAGAATACTCCTAAATCCCCAATAGCACTGGCATAACCCACGCATCTTAATCCAGTGACCAATTTGAAAAAAAAAAAAAAGGCCTAATGCACAATGTGTTGTCTAAATGACCAATATTGAATTCTTAATGCTTTCACATTAGTAGAATATTAGAGTGCATACTGACCATGAATCACATCTGTCTTTTTTTTTTTTGTTTTTTTTGTGTTTAGGCTTAATGTATGTCAGGCCCTACAGGAGACTTCTACATTCTATAGTGATCATTTCCGTTGCAGAGACTCAAATAAGCGGCGGCTGCTCCTTTCCAAAACAGTAGGTTGTCACACTTTGAGAAACGTCCCCTGTGATACGTTGTCCATCCCCTGCTATGTGATAAATGAGTTTCTGCAAAGAGCGCTGCCGAGGTGTGCAAAAAACCAAAAGTAATATAGTATGACAGGATGATGCTGTGGCCAATCATCACGTTGACAGACAAGAGCCTGGTAGATTTGACTTTTGGACATGTATGTTTTTTTCTTTTTTTCCTCCCAGAGATGTTTTTTTTTTTATACTAATGTTTCTGTCTGTGCGGGGGCTTTAAAATTGTTCTCCCTTTATCTGGAGAGGGATCTGCAGGAAGTCACAGAATCCCAGCTTATCTCAGTTAATTGTGGCTTTTGTGTGTGTGTGTCTGTGTCTCTCTCTGTGCGCGTGAAGCAAAGCAGGAGGTGACTTGAGAGGGTGCCAAATGCCGCGGGATGCAGCGGAGCACGTCGGGACAGGAGAGGCACAGACACCGGCAAGACTGACAGTCACAACACTAACATCTCTCGGAAACAAACAAAGTGAGCGCTTCCACAATGACATCCACACCTGAGCTGACTGAAAGGCCCGAGGCATGGGTGACATTTAATCTCCCAGACATATTTGAGCCAAAAGGCAGTCTTCAAGGATGTCTAGACCTCGTGTGTGCACTGGTGTAAGTAAATGTAAACGCACGAGTTGAGAGCATCTTAATGTAAGTACATTACCGCCGCTAATGTAATGTTTGTCCTACAGGGAGTCAACAAAATGTACGATATTTGTCGCCACTTTCTGCCAGCAAGCAAGACTGTCTAATGGTCACTAGGAGGACATCCAGTTGTGCAATATGAGAGATGGCTCCAAAGGGTGTCTTAAGGAGGTGATAAAAAGGTCTGTGACCTTCCCCGAATGAAAGCCCCCCTCTCCCCTGATTTGCGAGCCACGGCCATGGAGAGTGTTGTTTGAGCAGGAGAGAGTGGGTGGTCCGTCACAGGGTTCATGCTCCTCTCCCTCTACAAACAGCCCAAATTTACATCGTTTTAATGGCCGCCATGTCCACCGGCGGCTGTAAATCTACAGAGGAGTCTTAACCTCTAGGAGCCTGCATGGGTTAGTGCCGAGGGCAGCGGCTACTGCTGCTATGGCCTAGGAACAAGCAAATGGAAGCCCTTTATGGTCACAGGCATGGCTTTTTTTTGCGTCACCATTGGCTTGCAGGACCATGTAGAAAAAGACATTATTGGATTGTCTTGGTCAAATTTACTAAAGATTTCGATACCAACAGCAGCTTGTGAAGTAGATAATCGGAGTCACTTAATGCTGAAAGGCATGAATGCAACACTGGAAAACAATTGAGATCGTTTCACCCTTTCCTCTCCATATCGATGCAGAGTACTTTTCCCCACTGCCATTTCCCTCTGCCATCACAAAGGGCATTCACACATAACGAGATCTCCCGGGCACAAATGAGCAATCACTGTAAGAGCAACACACCTGGCAGGACTCGGCGCTTCACTGAAAGGCCATCGGCGCACCAGGAGAATTGGCTTCCTCGTAATTGAGATCCTGGCAGATTATTCTCATTTGATTGTCTAATGACCATCTGAATGAGATCCCTGCCACAATAAGAGTCCTATTTGACCAGGCGCTGCAGGTGTGCGAGTGTCAGTCAGATGGTGTCCCTCTGTCTTTGTGTCATTAGAATTTTAAATGTGGCACGAATTCAGGAGGAGCCGGGTTGCTGCGCATGCAAATGCATGCAAAATGATCTGTCCCGACTTGGAACGCCGGTGCGTAATGTGATTAAAAGTAAATACATTATGTACAAAAAGTATCGTCCGCTCTGTAGTGCATAACAAGAGAGATGGTGATTGATTAGTTGATTCCAAGAGGCAATTTTTGACCTGTCAAACCATAATTCCCATTCGTCATTGCTTCATCAATGTTGATGGGGCTATTTCCGAACCAATTGTCTAAGAGGGAAAAAACACGGGCTTGACCCCATGCAACAATATAAAACATCATTTTCCTGACTACCATGATTCTCCATCCGCAATGTAGAGCAGCTCAGATGAAGTTATCAATTATGTTCTTGCAAATATGTTGAGGTAGGGGAATGACACTCCACTTAGAAGCCATTTCACAAATGTACCCTAAATCACAAAAATGGAGGAGGGGTATTTACTGGCATGGACGTCGGCCTCTGCAAGGGTGAGTACCCGTGCATTCACTCAGTGTTTAATCAATGGATAAAACTGTCTATCCATTCAAGTATTGATGTTTCCTATGACAACTGCTTATCCACGTAGAGCAGGGAGACACCAGAGGCCTTTCAATCATCCGCCAGCTCGGGGGAGCACAGTGAAGAGGAGGTGGGCCGAGACACATGAATCTCTGATCCTGAATTCAGGCCGCACGCTCAATTATTCCACTGCCACGGTGCAGGTTAAAGCGGAGGAGGAGTCAATCACTGTACACGGAGCACAGGTTCTGCCACTGAGCGAGAAGTCGGCCCGGTCATTCCCTTACAATGGCAGTTAATCAATATGGATCCACTCCTTCTGATCTGCTGCCTCTGACCAGCAACAATCACTAACAACAGTATAATTGCAATGACCATCATGCTGCCCATTCTTATCGTCCAACAGCGGAGGAGGAGGAGGAGGAGGAGGAGGGGGGAGGATGAGAGATAGCGCTCGGGCTGCAGACTATCTCTATCGCTCTCTCGCGAACGCACACATATGTACGCACTTCTGCATCATCATGCTCTGCGGTGCTGCGGTATGCGCAGCCGGTCTAGTCACCTTATTAACGTCATGTTTAGACACATATCGACCTGACTGCAGTGCTGATCAATCTGTGGTAAGGAAAGGCAATAACGCCGACTCCATCTCCACATTGTCTCTAAGGTACGTAACGTGCGTCTTAAACTGGAACAATAATCATTTCCCGTTCCTATGTCTGCTAACTAAATGATTGAGTCCACTTGCTACTGAGTATTAATGAACTATTTTGGACTTTTTCTTCGCAGGGCATGGTATATCACAAGCGGAAAATGAATGTGGATTTATTGAGTGCTAAAAGGAGTCTTATATGATGATGACAGCCTGCTCCATTCTAATAGGACCAGGATCACTTAGCCTTTGATGACTAATATGGCTTCTTAATCTCTTCGACGCTGTGAACCTTTGACAGATCTATGAGATGATGGAACAGACTGGTAACATAATAAAGGCACCCTTCTTCTCACTCAGCGTCCCCCATATTAATATTTTCATCCTGTAATAACTAAAAGCCATTTCATTACTCATTAATCAGTATCTGAAGCCACCGCCTTCCAGTACACACAGAAATATGATCCCCCGATTTCACAGGAAGACCGATGTATAATGACCCTGCAGCTGGCAGGGTAATAAAGCACAGTATGCATGTTGTCTGTCAAGACACCTTAGCTAGGCATGCCCAAGCAACAGACAGGCCGAAGTGATGTACTAGACTAATTCCGAACAGCAAGATACAGACATTGCATCTTCGCCGCGTTCCTTCCAGGCCTCTGTGACAATCAATACTTAAAACAACAGCGAGAAAATATGTGGAATCAGCATCTGCGAAGTAAAAGGGCGACAAAATTGATTTGCAGAAGGTTCGTCGAAGCATTCAAGGGAATTTAAGCGGCGCACCGTGTTGCCAGTCAGATCAGTCATCAAATCCATATCAACATGTGGGCTTATGAGTTTTTTTGGTGTTTATTAAAGTGAATGACGGTTAAATAAGATGGGTCAGCAGAAAAAACAAAAAAAAACAAAAAACAAAAACAGCACACCCTGAAAATGTAGAGACATCGAGTCTGATTTATGCGTATGGTCATCTGTGTCAGAAGTTGTGTGTGTATGCGTGTGTGTGTGTTCACCCATTTTCTTCGTGTGTTTAAATCAATGGTCATCCCCTGATACAAGATGGCCTCATAAATCATTGTTTGTTGATCACTTGTCAGGAGGCAGGGGCCTTATGGCGTTCTCCTAATTATTCCAGCTCACAGCCCCACTGGATGAGTAAGGACAGGAATGCCAAAGCAAATCAAGGCGGCGGACTTTTCAGAAAAATGGCCGTAAAGGTGGTTTAGTTTGGATGGATGGACGCGGACGTGGACGGCGACGGCGATGGGGGGGCTGAGGATAGAAGTTGCAGGGAAAAAAAAGGGGGACGGTGGATAGTGTGTGTGGGTGGTAGGGTTGGGCAGGTTGGTTTCTAGGGTGCACTGAAGTGAGAAATCTAGTGTATGAGATATCAGTCACGCAATTCCAACGTGCTAGGGGACTCTGTCATGACAGGAACAAGCCGAGCTGCCTGATTGAAATTGGACAAACACAACTAAATCTGTTATTGTGACCGCTCAATCACTCTGATGCCTTGTATCTATCTTTAAACACAATTTGAACAAATCTTTGTAGCCTGTCATTGTCAAGCTGTCAGCGGTATTACCTTTACGGACGCCAATTCCCTTCCTCGGCCTCGCAGACAATAACGTTGGATCTTTTTTGTTTGTTTGTTTGTTTTTTTCAGATTTAGGAGTTATCACTGAAAATGTAAAATCCATCAGTTTTTAAGTAAGGAACTGTGTAATGACAAATTCTGTCAAACGGTAGGGCTAAGTGGTCAGGGTATAGTATTGGCTTTCAGTGTCATTAACTTTTCAGCAGTAAGCAGGTTTCTGTCACCACCGGCCAAATTGCTTTAAATGCACAGCAATTACACGGTTGAGGCTGGCGCTTAAAAGATGAGTATTTCTATAGTAAGGCTTAATGGGATTATTAGTGAGGGTTTTTTTTGGTGTGAGGGGAACTTGCAGCTCACACTAATACTGCAAGCGGGATTATACAATGTGTTTCAGCGATATACTGTACCAGCCAGCTGGTCCTTGGGTTAATTACTGGATTACCCTTTCTAATTAAGAAATATGAAAAGGGGAGTTTAATAATTCATCGAATAACAGTATGGCATCTTTTTGTATTCCTTCCCCCTGTTCTCTTTATACCCATTTTGATTTTCTCTTCTATTTTCATTTTTTCTTTTTTTTTTTTACCTCAGTGGCTCCCATGTGCAGGCATGGAGGCAGTAACACCTCGTTATTCAGAGCTAAAATGTGTTAGCTTGAGGCTTAAACATGGTCTTAGCATGTTTAAATCATGCTGAGAGTATCGCGGAGGCCATGCTGGCTGTTCCCTTTGATATATATTTGCAGCATAATGTGTGGTTTTGAAAATCAATGAGCAGCGCTCTTTTGATCACAGTCGTGTCCCTCATCCTTACCACTCGGCGTACGGCTATCCTGCCGCAGAGGTGAGCCACGTACGGAAGCAGCGCGAGCAGAAGTTGAGCTGCCGGCCCCGGAGTCTGGCGCGAACGGCAAAAACACAACACTTTGAACGGAATGATTAAATGCGGGCCGGTGATGAATTCAAAATATGTCAGATCAGTACGCACACAGAAAACAATAAAAATGATCTAGTGACATTTTAAATATGCTAAATAGACTTGGCCGAGGTGCAGCATGAGTCAGAATAAATACTCCGTCCTGTCATGATGCCATAAGATACAATGTCCACAGAAGGGAAATGTAGGTCATTTAGAACACCATCAAACAGCAGCGCTCAGGTCCACATCTGTCTCCTGTATTTGCGAGGACATTCTCCAACTGCTCGTGGGTATTTTGTAATGACTTGGTGACAGCATTTCTGCACTGGCTGCTGAAGCGCTCAACAAAATGATTAACTCTGACCAGAAGGAGCCTGCGTTTGTGTGTATATACGTGTCAACGGTGTGTGTGTGTGTGTGTGTGTGTGTGTGTAGGTCAGCCATAAGGAGCGGGGCCCTACATGTCACATCTCTTCAGACGTTGGGGCCCTAGCGCCCACCAGCCACAGCAACAACCACGCAGAACTTTGCACAGAGGCCTGCGCCTGCCACGGTTTCCTCCGATTTAGGTCTTGGAGTCTGTGTTGTGATGGGAAAAGAAGCATTAATTCATCCATTATTACACAGGATGAGATGTTACAATCCCTTGTGCCAAGATCCGAGGCAAAACACAGTTGGGAGCCGAGTCCAACTGGAAAAAACGGCCGGTAGGCTAGCAGTCAGCTACCAACTAGCTAACTAGCCTAGCCAACAGCAGTAGGCCCACGTAATCACGTCCCCAACCACCCTGACAGTAGGGTTTTGTTTTTTTTTCAATAAGAAGTAATGGGATATGCAACTACATTTCAACCGACGCTTCTCCCTTGTGCCAAGATCCGGGGCGAAAAAGGTAAAATCAAACTATGAATCCCGTTCAGCGGGGATGGCCGCACCAAACAAGTGTGCTCCACTCTCAGAGGTGCACATTTACTCGGCGGTCCTTCTGCAGCCTTCAAGGTATAGCTTTTGGTGCGCGCTGTATTTTTCATGAATTTCGCCCTGATGTATATAGAGTCAGCGCGATGCATATGAATTGTTCATACGCACGCATATGAATTATTCAACAATGTGATTCCCTTTGCCCCTTTTGGGAAATCAACATGCACTGGAGAGCACTGGGGGAGGGAAGTTTTTGAGTCCCGCTCTGGTCTTGGCACGTTGTCATTTCGCCCCTCCGTCGCTTACACTAACATCTGAAGTTGCATCTATAGTTGCCATTAAAGACTACATGCGGTTAATGGACTTTTTGGCAGGAGTTGTCATTTTATAGGAGCAATTCAACTTTGCCTGAGTGTCTCCTTGATCACAGAGATCGTGCATCCATGAAATACTTCGGATTTGGTAAAATAGGAATTGCTGTTAAAAAAAAACAAAATAAACCCGAAAAAAAAAACAAGACAAATTAAGAGGAATGGAGCTGAAACTGTTGCCAAGAGTTGGAAATAAATGTTTGATGCAACTACTGATCATAAAATGTATAGGTGTGATTTGTCTAACTGAAGAGAAATGCACCGAACTATTGAATATGGACGTTTGGAGACGGAATGAATTGCATTCAGTTCCTCAAAAAATATCTAAAAACATTCAGCTTCTTGGGAGTCCTGCAGACAAAACCTTTAAAAAAAAAAAAAAATCTTAGAATATAAATCAAGTGTGCTCCTTCCACGGTCACATTCAATATTAATTACAAAAGAGTGAGTGTTGTTTTTTGCACGTAGGCTGTCTTGAGGAGGAGCAGGCGAGGGTGTCTGCTATCAGAAACCATGCAGGATAGCAATCATTAGAACCTTAGCCCCCCTGGTAAGCAAGCCCTGCTTCCTGTATAGGGCCCCAGAGGATTCGGTGTGCTAATTATTTACTGAAGCAGCAAAGACTATCAAATGAGACCCTGTGTTGAGTCTAACTGTGAGGGGGGTACCCTGACAGTGTAACCTGGGCAACATGCAAATGGGCGGAGGGAGGGGGGAGGGCGAGAAAGAAAGGGAAGGGAGGAAGCGCGGGGTGTAGAGTGGTCAGAGTGCGCTGGAGGAGTCGAGGTTCACTGGTGAGTCAGGAAAGGTGGGGCCGCCGAGGGGCACAGCAGCAGCAGAGTATTAGGTTTCAGATGCATATGAATGACCAACTGCTGGCTCGCCTCTAGCTTTGAGTAGGAGGGGGTGGGGGTGGGTGGGGGGTTTGCATGGGCTAGCCTTGAGCTGCAGTTTAGAATCTAGATTGCTACCTCACTTAATCCTGGGGTGGGGAGGCAGGGGGTCATGAATGTCTGTTGTTGGTGTCATTAAAATGAAGAGTTCCAGAGGAGCAGGGCACCTTTCTTTTACGGAGTTACTCGAGTGCCATGCTCGGGAGCGCGCTCATTCAGATTATGCGTCAGCAGTTGGAATTAAGCTCTGTCTGAGTTAAGTTAATTCATATCGCTAGCTCAGCAACAACCACCCAAAACTGATCCAGTTGCTCACACGCGATCACACAAGCTCACACCTAGCTTGAAAAATAAAATAAATAAATAAATAAATCAAGCGAAGAGGCAACGCTACAGTCTTAAATCCATGCATTTGGGCAAAAAGCCAAACAGACTTATGGCGGCTCTAGCAATACGCCACTTCGTTTGATTAGAGGGCAGCAACATTATCTGGTGAAAAACAATCTACGCAGTAAACACATATGGACTACCGAATTAACCAAAGCCATAAAAACACATGACTGTGTTAAAAAAACAAAAACAAAACATTAATGCATCCAGATCTGGATTAAAAATTCAAATTACCACCGAAAAAATGCTGCAAACATTATGAGTCTATTGGAGTTGAGGGAGCTTATGACCTTTTTCTTATTGGAAAGTGCAAGGGGCTTCTGCGGCTGCTCTGAAGCTCTAAGATAAATATCTGGCACCGAGTCGCAATTAATTCCAAACAAGGTTATGTAAATCCCAAACTGACCGCAATCAAGCCAACCAACTTATGTGATTGCACTCTAAACAGAGCTAGATGTCATTACAAGTCGGCCGTAATTACGCCGAGTCCATTATTGTGGCACTTTTTGAAATGGAAAGGGCTCCATTTATTTTCCCTCTCTAGCGCACGCACACACACACGCTGAGCGCCGCAAACAAGAACCGTCGCCAAAACCCCCAAATCTGCGAAAAAACCCTGCCGTCCAGGAAGCTCAATTCATTTAATGTAACACAGAGGTTTGAAAAGAGAAGCAGGTGTGCGACTGAGCTCCTGCCCCTCTCACCAGATAATTCGCGTGAGTGATGTGCGACCTCCAGCAGCTCCCCACAAAAAAAAGTGACCTCCTCCCAATGAGATCTTACCACGTGTCAGAACAGATTCAGGGAGGAGTGATTGAACTGTTTGTTTTTGTGTCGGGGAGACAATAGTTCTGCCGGCTTAAACGGCTCACGACAACCTGCTGTGTCTGCCTTTCAGAGCGGCAGCTTCCCCCCCAAACTTCTTCTCAGTGTCTCATTGCCTTTGGTAAATAATGAAAAGCCGCACTGACGTCGCGAATGGAAAATCAGGCCGCGCATCATGCAAGTTACTTATTTCCAGCTATTACCCGTCGCACAGCCTGCTTTGTGTCCGAGCTAGGTTAAACGAGTTTAACTCGGTTTTAAATGAACAGCACTTTTTCCACTTTGCTTCACTCCCTTCCCGTGTGTGCGCGCACATGTGTGCGTCGGCGCTAAAGCACCAAGAGGGAATTGGGCCCTTGCCACCCCCCCACTTCTCGCAAATGCGAAGGGATAGTAAATATCAGTGCGGCAGATGGGGCCGATGCTCCCTCTCTGCCTCCCTCCCATGCGCGGAGGAGGCAGAGCAAATGGACAGCCATCAACAGCAGCAGGAGTCGCCCCAGGCCAAGACTGGAGCAGAGGACACAGGGACCGGACTGTTGCTCAGGCAGGCAAATTTTACAGACAAATTCTCCCTGACTATCAGCAAGGGAGCCGCGCCGCCTAAGAAATGAGCACTTATAAGGTCACTGTATCTTAAGATTTCACGGTATACAGGCATCCGCGTGATAAACATGTGCTTTTCTCATCTGGATTCATAAGATAATAAATTATATTTACGGCCCAAATTGCTTTTTCTTACCTGACGGGATCGCGTTGCGGGACTGTGTTACACGAGGGACCGACTGCCGGTGTGTCATTTCAATAATCTGTCACACACCTTGCAGGATCTGTAAAGTGCTGGCGGTGTGTAACAGCATGACATGCTTGTATAACAGAACAGGAGAGGGGCGTGCTCGGCCAGAACTGGCGTCGACGCCATCGCAGACGGAGGACTGGGAGCTGTAAATCTTCCCCACTCGTCAATTAACGGACAGTAAACGGGTTTAAATTTAGGCAAAGCCGCATTGTCATTGTTGTTATGAATCCCCCCCCCCTCCGCAGCGTGGGGAGCATACATGTGTATTCCCACGGCAATATTAACCGGCCTCCCACCGGGAGAAGAGGAGCACATGTGGATCAGCGATGACACAACATGGAATCTTACTGCGCAGCGGCGTGAGCTAAGGAGTGATGTAATGCATCTGAGCTCACTGGGAGTCAGCGTGGAGGGGGGCGGGAAGGGATGTGGAGAAGTCATAACAGGCCTTATTATTACTGGATTTAACATCAGTAGGCCGAGACAGAGACTGGCCAAAGAGGAATTGAACGCCGAGGTGGCTTTGACGTGTTTTAGATGTCCACTCTCAGACTGGGAGATCAACCCTCAGCCTCCGGGTTCTGCTGCAGGGGTCTTTGTATAGGTGTCACGTACGGCGCTTGACTGTGACATCCTAGGTTATATGAATGATTTAAACGGGATTGGAAATTGCTTTTCTGTCCCCACAACACCCCCCCACCCACCTGGGTTTGGAAGACAGTATCTCGCTCAGTGTCTTCTGAGTATTCTAGATTTCCATTTATTTATTTAAGGAGGAAATAGAAGGAAATTTCAACGGGTCACTAATTTCATTTCAACGTGTACCGGTAGCATTAGCCCAGAGCAGATATTTCAGAGGAACACAAAATCAATGTTGAGATTCTACTGGGAATAGCCCTGGAACCCATTAGCAACTTTGACCAATAGGTCAGGTAAAGTAATAGCTAGATAAATGTTTTATTACAGATTTGCAAACTGACTTAATGGGGGGCCAGTACCTGAGCAGCCATGCATGGCAAATATTCATCATTAGATTCTATTGCTGTAATGAACGCAAATATCTCGGTGGCAGAGGCCTTCGGGTTCTTTATATAAGAAGTGTTAAAGGTGGGTCTCTCTGAGCCGGAGATGAGACAAAAAGCTGCACCTGTGGTTCTCGTGAGACGAACAGACTCGCGGCACCGATGATGAACGATGTAATTACTGTAAATGTGTGTAATGCTGATTGTATTTTATATGACATCACTAGGACTGAGACACTAAGACACAGTAGCAAACACTGGGACAACATCCCTGTATCTCAGTCTGGCTATTTTCAAGAACTTATCTTATCTCCATAGTTTATTTACTTTTATCCATCTTTGATAGTATGTTGCTTCTCTTAGCTTAATTCAGAGGCTGTGAGTCATCTGTCATCCTCGTTTTGTTTTTTTTCCCTAGGAGTGTTTCTTAATTTAAAATCCCAGATGGACTGCAAACATTCAGAAAAGCTGTGGTTTCCAAAGAACTTTTTTTTTTTTTTTTAGACATATTTACCATTACCCTGATCTAGTGCGCCTCACACATGCTCACCAGAGAGTAAATTAACAATTGGTGGACCTAAGTGGCTCTTTGAACTTTAATTTCAACATGAAGATTAAATTTCTGTGAAAGACTCTGCACATTTTGGAGGGATTAAACAATGTCTGCCTTTACTAAGTGCCATTGTTTATCCCCGAGTTGCATATGTCACATTTAGATTTTTTTTTTTTCCTCAGCCCTCTGTTCTTACAGTTCTCAAGCTGTTCTGTGCCGGGCAGAGTGCTAGTTTTTCTGAATGAAAACCAGACAGACTGAGAGCTCCCACACGCTGAGTGGAGCGGCTCCTGTTTCCAGCTCCGTTTCCAAGGGGACCACCAAGCCCACCAATCACATCGCTCAGCGCGGCAGAGCGGGCGATTCAATTTCTTAAAGCCGCAGTGTCCCAATTTTTAAGGAGGTGTTGAGAGGGGAAGTAGAGCGAAAACAAAAAAGCAAAAAACGATGCATTTGGAAAAACAGGCACAGTAAAACACCTCGACACTGCAGTTTAAAAGTTTCCTTTTTTCTCCTTTTTATTAAATGTGAATTCACACGGTAGTTTGAGCCCATCCATTTAAAGTAGCCGCCTACATACAAAATAGGCATCATTCTGTCATCACATCCTTTTCAAACGCAACAAATAACACATTTGTGTACATATATTCACAAACTGAAAGGACAGTCGATGGTGGTAGGTACTTATTTATTAAAAGATGAGTCAAAGACAGATTCACACTTGGAATGTGAAGTAACTACTGCCTAGAACTTCCAACAAAACGTCTCGGCGTATAATTAGGTCATATTCCAAAACCTTTTTTTTTTTTTTTATCAAACGGACTTCATATGTAAGACCCACATAAAAATAAACAATATCTGCTTTTTTTTAAGTGCAAGAACTAAAAAATACAGGTTTGTGGTTAATGTTTTAAAAAAAGAAGGCAGTCTTCAGTTTTAAAATAAAGTTTCATTTCATGAAACAGGACTATGGAATGTTCTTTTTTGCTTGCTTGTTAAAACTAATGCCAGACCACCACTGTATCAGACTATGCCCTTTTCTCTCTCTCTCTGTTTTTTTCTGAACTCTTCTTCCCTAATTTGCAGTCAGCTTTGAGGTGTTTTAGGTGTCAGCTATGTACGCCCACTATCCAATCGTATGTGTCAAATAACATTCAAATTGTGATATCAATCCGTTTCAATAGTATGCATCACACCATGAGGCCATATTAAATTGTTTTGTATCAGTTCCAGCTGATTTGTTTATTATCCTGCCCGGACAGGCTTCAGCATCATAACATGAAATGATGTTGACAGTGCACGAGTCTGTTTTTCCATCACTTGCTACAATTGTTGATGGTCTGTATCTTAGAGAGTATATATTGCACAAAAAAATGAGAAGGGGGGAAAAACAGTATGTGCCATAAAAAATACCAAAATCCAGTTTCACACCTGCGATTGGGACCCATCCACATATCACGAGTATGATATACATAAACTCCTAACTTTACTATATTACAGTACATATACAATCTTGAAACTAGTTCCAGCTCTGAGGTATGTGTTCCCCATGATGCCATTGTATCGTCTACAAATACTCAACAAATCTGCTCTACAACTGTACAAAACCTAGTTTAAAATCACAAGGCATTTTTGATGCAAGTTTTAATTTAACTTAATCCTTAAAACCAGGACTCCCTTGCATGCTAAAAACAAATGATAAAGGGAAGAAGTGCCTGAAACTCACTGAAAGCACAGTAAGAACATTCCCTTTGAACTGTACAAAAATATGCCTGAAAATATCTTACTTTTCTTTTAAAAAGATGAGGTCTGTTATGTATCAAAATGTTTCCTCCACACCTGTATTCTGCAGAGGTTTAGGCTGCGTAATTTGTCCAAACCAGGAGGTAAACGGAATCAGTTACAAAAAAACAAACAAACATTTGCGGCATTTAGAAATTACATAAACCGTTGTAAAGTAACATCCTGAACAATTGTCAGTTCACAGATTTGCTTTGAGACAGTCCACAGTTCGAGTTCAGCTCCCTGCAGTTTTTTTTTTGTTGTTTTTAAGAGGAAAAGATGCATAGAAGTTCACGTTTTTTTCCCTTTGTGGTCCATTTAAGCTGAACAGTAAATGCAGACCTACGGGGGAAAAATCCATAAAACCCTGTCATGCTGCCAGATAAAAAAAAAGTCTGCAGACTTTGCTTTTTTTTTCTTTTTCTTTCTTTTTTTCTTTTTTTTTTTTTGCTACCGGCTTCATAAGCATCTCATTCCTCAAACCTCACCTCGCCTCCTGGTCCTCCACCTCCCTCCAGGACCCTTCAGAAAAAAAAACCCACAGGAGGCAGGGCTAGGGACAAATTGACCGGGACACATATAATTTCATATCTCCCTTCTCTGTTATTACTAGAGGAACTGTTTTTTTTTCTCAGTATGTGAAGACCAGGTCGGAAAAGTTCGCCTCCAGCCAGTCTCCGGCAATCATCTCACTGAGTTCTGGCGTGCAGTAGTCTGGGAATTCAAAGTGAGAGCCCAGGCTGCCCTCACTGAACGAGTCCAGGTCCTTATCCACAAGAGACAGGGAGAGGTTTCCTGAATTGGGGTTGCCCAGCTCTGAGCCTGGGGCGCTGGGAGCGAAATTCAAACTAAAGTCAAACAGCAAATCGTCCGCGTCCTCTCCAGAGGAGGAGCTGCTGCTGCTGCTGCTGGACGAGGAGGAGGAGGAGGACGTGGAGACCGACCTGGAGGATGCTGGTGAGACGGAAGCAGCGTGCAATGTGCTCTGCTTGGTTATGCTTTTGATATTGTAAAACAGTCTGTTGTTGCTCCGCACTTCGTCGTACATGCTCGTCCCCTCGGACTCGGCCGAGGAGCTCAAAGTTGGGCTCGCGGGAACTTTGGCTACGTTGTACGGCCTCAGGCGCTCCTCCTCCCCCGGCTTAATCCCCATCCGGTAGTCCTCCTCGTAGTCGTCATCGTCGTCCTCATCGGTGAGCTCACTTTTTACAGTCTTTGTAACTTTTAGGCTGGGAAACACGCAGTCCTCGCCGTAGCCGTGAGAGGACTTGGAGCCGCTCTTAGTCTTTATCTTTGAACACTTCTTGCTGGGAGTCTTTGCCATTTTGCCGCACTTCTCCGGAGACGGTGCTGATGATTTTGAACTGTCGAGCTTTGGTTTTTTCTTCGGTCTGTACTTGTAGTCGGGATAGTCAGCCATGTGTTTTAGCCGCAGCCTCTCGGCTTCTCTGATAAACGGGATCTTTTCGCTGTCCTTGAGCATCTTCCACCTCTTCCCAAGGCGCTTGGAAATCTCTGCATTGTGCATGTCCGGCGACTGCTCCATTATCTTTCTCCTCTCGATTTTGGACCAGACCATGAATGCATTCATGGGTCTCTTGATGTGACCGGTGGCTGTCTTGCACCAGTCCGGGTTTATCGCTACGGGGCTGCATGCCATAAATTCACTCTCCTCCGAGTCGGTAGCCTCCCTGGACATGCTCCCATCCGTCTCGCTGTTGTCCGTGTGTTGCACCATTGTCCTTCCGTTTCAAGTCACTTTGATTCCGGACGCTGCAGTGTCTAACAGTCCCACACCGCCAAGACGGCTCTGCTCTCTGTGTCTGCGCCGGTTCGTCCACGTCCTCTGCGTAATGTGTCTCAGGCTCTGCACTCTTTTTCCAGAGTTACAAACAGCCTTCTTAACTAGTTATCAGCTTTTTCATGTCCCCTGCGTCACAGACCGGCATCCAATCACGTCCCTTCCACTCCGCCCAGCGGACTCCATCCAAGACTCCCCTTAACCCTTTTATTCCTCCCTCTCATTGGAGTGGAGGTGGGGATTTGTGGTACACAGTGTCTGGGGCAACACGCCGGGCGAGACAGGCATATTAAACACACAGTTAGCGCTCCTGAGATGAACATTACGCACGAAAGCGCACACACGACCAAAGCCTATTTCCTTATATGTCTTAAGAAAATATGTAAAATTGTTCACGTATTTCAGACAGACAAATATTCTATCGCAGATGTGTGTTGAGGAAAAGATGTAGAGTGTGATTGTTTTCTTTTTTTTTCCCAGTCCCCCCCCCCCTCTCCCTTAGGTTGAATACTGAAGGTGGCGCTTGGACACTGTTGCAGGCGCCTGGATGCGTCGGTGCGTCTGCTTGTCTGCAGTAGAGGGACACATTTTAGCAGCTGGTAATGGCTTTAGAGGAAGACTGCGTATTATTAACTTCGGTGTAACCCCGTGTATTTCACACGTATCTCGGAGCGCGTTTTTGTTGTTGTTGTTGTTTGTTTTGTTTTTGGTGTAGTTTCCACGCTGATTTTTTTTCCACGTCTGCATTTGAGCGAAGTAAATAGGTCAGTAGTACATCCTGCTTTGTGGATTTTGTTTATTGTGGGTGTGTAAGCATACAAAACACCTTCAACAGCATAAACCCTTACTAATAAAAGTCCAACTAAAAAAAAAGAATAAAAAAAAAGAATTGATTTTTTTTTTTTTGGACATAAAAACCCAGAATCATAAAGCAGGTAGAAACATGCTACAATCTGAGACCATTTAAATAAATGCTCAAATTGATACAGGATACAACTGAAGCAGCAACTCTCATTCAGATGGTCGCATTTGTCTGTGCAGCTTTGAGTCGAGCCCATACAGCCAGGGATATGGCAGGCTCCCTGCTGAGTTTGCTGTGTCAAGAGGCAGTGTAGCATCTAGCTGGCGTCTCCTGCACCCCTTCCACCCTCCTCTATCCCCCCCCTGGCTCTGGGTGGTAGCCAGCGGTGCTATTGGAAGCTGGGGCGATAAGGCGTCCTGCTTTTTTCTCTCTGCTTCGTCCCCTAGAGGGCAATCACTTACCCTTTTGAAACCATCCCCCCACCCAGCCACCGTATTTTCCCCAGCTGGGGCTTAAGAAGTGTCTCTACTGATACAGAGAGAGAGAGAGGCGGCTAGAAAGGAAAGGCAGAGGGAGCGTGGAAGGGAGGAAAGGAAGCGAAAAAAGGAGGCGCGCGGAGGGGACGGAGAGCGAGGCGGTTGGAGGGAGAGAAATGCTGAGATATGGGGGCTCTTGCCTTTTCCATCCCTGGAACAGGGAGGCAGCCCCCCCTGTCTCTGTGTCTCTTTCCCAGACAGAGATAGGGCTGAAATGCTTTATCATGACCACCCTGTGCTGATTAAGCTTTATCAGATATAGCCTATGTGTCAGAGCCAGAGTCTCAGGAGGCTGGCGCAAGCATATGCATGTTTTGCTGTGAGCGTATTTTATTTATTTATTTTTTTTCCCTTCTGATGGATTCATATGAATGGTATTTGATCTTGTGATCGGCCCGGGCATGGAGGAAGAGCTAGGAGGGGTTATTCCAAGTAAACTGATAGCACGGCATCATGTGCAGTTCTAATTCAGAGTTTTAACTGCGTAGTGGCGATCGGAGGAAACTGTTGCCATTTTGGAGCACCACGCTGTTCTGATTTGAGCAACAGCCTAAAATGTAACAACAGCGTTACCTGCTTAAACCACATCACAAGTCGCCTGTTTTCCGTAGATATCTAACCAGCTCGCTCCAGTTAGCCTTATCTCTTCATATGACGGTTTCATGCTGGACATGAATCACGGCACTGCTTAATGATGAGCATGCAGGGCGGCTGTCCTGCTCATTAGCATGGCTCATTATTGGCTGTGAATGAGGTGTCGGTGTCAGCCCATCCAGCCTATGAGTCATCTCAGGGAGGGTCTCATCGCCATGCCTGCCTCACACACAGATGCACCGGTGATACGCCCCCACCCCCTCCCCTCTCCCTCCCATCCCACTCCCAACTGCCTCGTCCAGTGACTGGGATTGTGATCAGACTGAAGAGGAGAAAGAGAGAGAGAGAGAGAGTTGCATGGTACTGAAACATGCAGTGTTTTCATTTCATTTTCACTCCAGAGATTACATATGATTAAACAGTGAAAATACAGAGAGCCACATTATCACTGTGTGATTTCCAATACACTTTCCGATACCCCAAAGGCAAATGTTTTAATGCTTATTTGCTGTTTTCTTTTTTCTTCGTTTTGTGTGTGCGCGTGTGTGTCAAGGGAGAGGACATTTTATTCCAGAGCGATGGAGTGTTGAATTAAGTGATGGTTTTCATGTACGAACACAGAGAGAGGGTTTCAGGAGAAACAATTCCCTTTGCATTGCTTATCTAAAAGCCCCCCAAAGCAGCTGCTGCTCTCACAAAGGCCCAGTGAAGCGTTAGATCAATACTAACCCTTGCTAGAGGCTATCTGATGCTCAAAATGCATGGATCCATCTCCTCTGCATAGCCCTGAGACAGGTGTGGACTTCTGGAAGCCACTATCTGATGGCTTCACAATGGGTGAAGAAGAGGCAGGGGGGCGAAAAGCAGGGGAGGGGGGCGCTGAGGAAACAGGGGGGTTGTTTTGGTAGCACATGAAAACGCAAATTAACTTTTCACTTGACAGACACATTCTTAAGTACCCTGCGTACTCGGGTTACGATGTTTATTGCCACGCAGCGGCTCCAGCCCATATAGTGGAGCCTCTTCATGGTAATCTGTTGCTATGCACGCAACTTGCGTAACAAGTTGTGGCAGTTTGCGCGTGGTTCGAGACAAATCCGCCCATGTCTGTTTTCGCACGGACCTATGCTGGCGTCTGAAAAGACTTCGGCTGAAGTCGAAATCTAATATCAGCTCTCGAATCTGGAGATTTATAGTTTGTACGTTTACACCAGACGCTGCAACCCATTTTGTTATCTTAACTTGTGAGATGATACCAAAACGAGTTATGTCAGCTGGCCCGGCATTCGCTTCGCTGCCGCCTGCCGCTACGGCCTCATTCCTCAAAGATCATTCTGCCTTCCCATCTCCCTCTCGAGATAAGGAAAGCTTTGACAATGAAGAGGATCTAGCAGCAGTTTGGAGGTTGTTGTTTTACCACTTAAGTGTTTTGTGCCTCTAAGGTCACTTTATGCCCCGCGGTTGCTTTGCATTCTCGACTCAATGCAAATGTATCTCCGGGGTGTCGGGTTCTTTGTTGACCTCCTTGATGTGGCCTCTGTCTCTCAAGGTCTGATGCTTAGCGGATACTTGAGACTGGAGTATCTTGTCGTGAATGTAAACAGCTGATGTTTGAGCACTGTGCTGGAAATGTTTGTCGCAGGGATACGTAAATGCAATCAGAGGCTGAAACGGCTGGTACCCTGTGTACACTTGTACTTGCAACAACCCTCAACTTCTTTCTTTTTTTTTTTTTTGTTTGAGAACAGTTCAGGACAGAATTCAGTGTGTCTGCAAGTGCTGCTGCACACTGTAGGCCATGCTAAATTTCTCACACATTTCCACAATTTTGTACTTTAATTAAACTAGAAGATAAAACCGAGAGCAGAAAATGAGAACTGATTTGAAAAGTAAAAATCACCGCCTCATACCTGGACAATAGTAGAAAGTAAATAAGGAGAACGTTTATTAGACTTGAATATAAGTACTAATGTACTAATTTAGCAAATTATTATTATTATTGTTATGAAATAGCCGAAGTCTGATAAAGGTTCAGTTTAATTCTATGCAACATAAAGAGGAAGAGGAGGAATGCATGAATGATTTCTGATATGTTTTAAGTAGATTATATGCATACTGCGTTCACCACTGATGATACGACCAAATTCAACATCCTCACCCTGGAAACATTCAACCACTCCAGCATACATCAAAACCAGAAGGAGCCTACACCTTCAGAATTGCCCTCAATAGCCCAATAGTCATCAAGTGAGAGACTGATCGGCCTCCCTCATTGCATGACTAAGGCAATTATTGTACTTACTCATATAGGATACATAAATTTGACTTAACTAGCTGGCCACACTATGTATATAGGTTCATATACATATATTTAAATAAAGGCGAGAAACATTTGTCCAATTTTCTGTAAGTCCCATATACAGAAATGACAATAAAAATCTTTGACCATGCATATGACTCTATACAGGTGACTAAAGCGTGAAAGGTTTCCCGTCTCTCTTCTCATCTCTCTCTTCGCTGTGCCGACGTGTCTCAGAAAGCAACGGGAATCCACAGTTGCCTGAAGGAGATGACATCATCCCGGAGCTACTCTGGCTCACACAGTACAGTATGTTCTACAGTAATCATATTGCCATGTCATTCCCTATAAGCTCCAGCCATTTAAATCCTTTAATTATATACCAGCAGCACTGAAGCAGTGTTTACTGTAAGAGTCCGGCGTACCTAGTTTTGTATTGTACATTGTGTCTTGTATTAATAAACTTGCGAGGAGGAAGAGCCCTTCGGGCTCTCACAGCCACTGTAATGAGAGTGTGTTTAGTCTGGAGACTGTGTAGGACTAATGCTGATGGATTGTATGGCTGCAGGTCAGGTCTTGCTCTCTCACACACTGGTGGAGACTATAGAAAGAGCAAGGGGAAGGATTCATTTATATAACTGCAAAAACGCGTAGCGCGACAATCCGGGATAAAATTATCATGTTAAAAAAGGCCACACACCATTCGCACAGAAACAACAAATGAAGACGTCGTTTACCATTGCCGGGCTCTGTGGCGATGTCGTGGCAAAATAATTCAGAAGTGCGTTTTGGTAGCTGAAGTCAAACAGGCAGTCCCCCGGAGAAATGGATCTGTTGATCAGGTTTCACTCAAGGGGTTGATTTCTTTAAGAAGCAGAACTCTTCCACCGCCGACCGGCCCAGACTTGCCCCCCCCGGGAGATAAGATAGTGTTGACTACAGGCCGGCCTGTGTAGAGACCGGTGAGGGGCCTCTGCTGTGCTTAGTCACCCTCATTCGCATCCTGTGCTCTGAAGTTTTACTGGTTTATGATCTTTGCACCGCCAGTCGAATAGTGACAGTTCAAAGCAGCATGACAAATTGAGAATCCATGCCCCGTGGACAAATCTTAGGCATGATGGTGTTAGGTCTTTTAGGTTGTATAATTAGTAGGTAGAATAACCCAAAATTAACGTCAGGGATTGTTAATTTTATTTCTCTTTTGATGGCTTCCTCACATTTATTTCCACTGATATGTGAGGTTAATTAATTATTCTCATCTACACGCAAAATCTGGTGTGTCTGTCACACATTGATCTCTGAGCACAATCACATTTATTTTACAGTCCTTGCCATCTGGAAATGTTACCGAACAACCACAGAGTACATATTATAATTATTATTATTATAAAAAGCACGAATACTTAAGTTTCCTTGCCGAACGGGTTTCACTTTTGTTCGGAAGATGAATGAAAAGGCTTTCGTCTCAAGCCGGACAAAAACAGCGTCGCGAAAGAGAAAAAAATAAATCAGCCACATCAGTCAGGCTTTAACCTTGAAAACAAAAACAAGAAGAAACGGACCCACAGAGACAAACACCTGAAGCAAATCTGAGCATTCCCTCTTGTTTGAACAGCGGCCAGATAAGATAGCTCAAAGTTATCAGCGCAAGATGAATTCCCAGAGGAAGCCCCGGGAGGGGTTTCATCAATGTAGCAGGAGGGAGAAAATCAATCCCTCAAACCGGACTGCGTCCATTGACAAATAACCGCCCAAAACCGAAGCGAAATTAGTTGCAACGGCAACAGCTTCATTCAATCAGAAACCAGGAAGCCTTAAGAGGAAAAAGATGTAAAGGTTCGTCATCCCCTCCTGCGTGGCGATGAGAAACTCTCCGAGTAAACACTGCGCGACTTTGTAAACATCATTATAATCACGCGGGACGGGGTGGGACTTTACTCCCTGGTTTGCGGGGCCGCAGTCCTGAAGTTAGACGGATTAGCCTTTGGCCTTCACTTATTCACCTCTCACTCGTCTTGACGTAAAAAAATGACAGCTGCCATGGATTAGAAAACGAATTGTCTCACGCGCAGATTCTAACTCCTTTAACTAAACTCTGAAGAGAAGGTCATTTCAATATCAACATTAATACGCCGGCTCAGTCACAAGTAAGATTTCCCTCAGACGTATTTGTGCTCTCTAAGTGCACAGACCAACGGGTACCACAGAAAAGGAGAAAACTTCAATGGAGTCCTGTGGCTTCTTCTTCTTCTTCTTTCCTTTTTTTCCTCCCGCCTTTGCATTACATATGCACATATAGACTGGTATTTTCCGTAGCATTCCATCCATATCAGAGTCTCAGTGCGTCCTCTCCATATACTGACTCACTGCCCTTTCCTTCATGTCTCTTAAGGATTTCCAAGACAGGCTTCAAGAAAGATTTTCATAAATGTCCTCTTTTGCAAATCCTCCACATCCCTCCGCGTGCCCCGGGAGCTCTATTTATCGTAACAGTAAAGGTCACCAGAGGAGACTTAGGGGTATGGAAAAGGCTAAGCCACGCGCATGGGAGACTCGCTCCCCAGAAATCTATCATCTATCCATCTACAAATCAATAATAGAAGGTTTGGTAATGACTTTGTCAAATCACAGTCGAAGACCGACTCGGGCGTGGCGCGGCCCCTTACTTTCCTCTGACTTTGGCCTCGCGGCGTCAATACAAGCAGAAATATCTGGCTTTTCAAAGTTCTCAGCGATAATATTCACACTCGAAGTTAAGTGTTAGATATTGTTATAGGTGTCACAGCCTCTCTCTGCTGATTGCATATAGCGCCATGATTAGACACTTGATTATGCTAATGCGTGTGTATGATTTTCTTTACTGATTATGTTAATGCGGGGAAGTAATCTACCTCTTTCTTTAAAAAAAAGAAAAAAAGAGAATCAGGCTTTATCACCGCGTATGAAATATTAATACAAATCCGATACCATCAACACAAAATCTGTAGTTTATTATTCCGCTCTCATTGGGTCTTTTTTTTTTGAGTCGCGGTGTCAATAGAGGAGCTCGGGATTACAAGACGAGAGCCGCGAGACAACTCAGATAATGAACAGGAAAGCAAAGTTTCAGGAAACCACTGGGAGAGCGAATTTAGTCATAAAAGTGTGAGCGGATTAGCGCTTCTCTTATTTCCAACACTTCCTCTTTGATACGTCCCTGCACTAATCTCATTATAAGTGCCTGTCAAGCATTCATGACAATTCATTTTAACAAGGTAGAGCTTCCTGCTTCCTCGAAAACTCACAGGCTTCTTCACAAATGAAAACACATGAGAGGTCCCTGTGAAACGGGCGCGGGCTAACAAGGGAAGGGAGAGCAAGGTTCGACACTTTTGATCACTTCAGACCCGGGGAAACGGAAATGGTTTAATGTGAATGCGTTTCGCTCGGAAATCAGTTCATCTGTGGCCGCTGCAGTGTTTATAGTTTAATGACAAAAAAAAGGGGGTGTTTTAGGTTTCTTTCATACGAGTTGCCGACTTTGAGGCGACACTTCAGGAGCTTTTACTCCTCTTAAGATCAACTGTAGTCAAAAAGACTGAAAGTAATGAAAGAATAAAAAGGGCAGCTCATAAAACATGGTGTTCCAGAAATAACCTGTAGAGGAAGCAACACATAATTATTGTCTTGTTAATTGGGGAGAACCTTTATAGCGTGCTCAGAGTGACGCTAGACTAAACTGTTTGCCAACAGAACATAATGATTTTACACTCAGTAATTGTGTTTTGTATATAAAAAAAGAGCTGCCTCCCTTTACTTTTAACAAGAAATGGGAAAAATATCCCGAGGCATTATTTTTTGAACTAGTTTTACATAACAAGCTGATTGCATAAATATTGCATCGGCTCTCTGTCTGCGGCGCGCGGTGCCGCTCATCTGGTGATCTGTGTGATTTTCAAAGCCGCGCGGCCGGAAGGTGACTGTGACGGGCCTTGAACTAACCGTCGAGATGCATCGCGACCCCCGCGATCTCCATCCGTCCATCATTGGTGTAATCTGACCATTGCGGGTAAATACTGCGAGGGGTCTTGAGGCACTAGGAAGACCAGTGCCTTAATCACGGGTAATCCCTGCTAGCTAGACATGTCTTGGGGGGACACGGGACGTACACATCACCCCAATTAGCAGGAGCTATGGCTTTAAAACCCTATCATTAGGAGCCCATAACCTGCCTGTCACTCAACATGGCCGCTGCCTCTGCTTAGCGCACTGTTACAGTTTGCCACATTCATGCAGCATGCAGGCGTAATAAACACACATGCATGAATATATGCACATAAACCGAAAAAAAAAGTACAGGAAGTCGATGCAAATACGCAATTTCCAGTGAGGGATCCACGCCATGCTGCTTGCGGGTGTATACAGTTAATAAGCAGATTTATGTATGATATTCCTCCACGCATTAATATGAATTGACAGTGACTCGCAGAGTGCCCACAATGGTATGCCATGTCCCATACACTCCGCGGCTGACGCATTAGAATTATACCTGGGAAAGGAACATGCATTACAGATATGTTTCTTTTGGCTAATGAATGATAGGAGACCAAGAACATGCATTTTGAATGTCCATATAAATATCAGCTCAGTATGCAGATAGGGTCCCCGGTGTTTTAGCACGAGATAGACTTTTGCAGGCCTCCGCCGTTAAGACAGTGGAGCATTAACCCTTATCTCGGGAAAAGCGCTAGCATTAAGCTCGCAACAATAAGACCGGGGTCAAGGATGAAATTGAATGACAGCTCAGGATGAATATAATTTCCAAGGAAGCGATAAAGAGAGGGCCTTGTACTCGCACTAAAAAGCCAAATAATAATTTTTTCCTTCGCCAGGTTGTCTGCTCTTACATATTTTCATTCTTCGCTCCATTCTCGAGCGAGGGGGTCAGATATAAAGAAGGACAATGGCCAAGCTAGTGAGATTGATGGCGAGGATGAACGGGCCACGGGAATCTCGCCTAAATCAAAGCCATTCGCCGTTAATGAAAATAAGAGAGAGACCGCACTGTAAATCATCTTATGGTCCAACGTATTAGTGATAATGAATTCACGCTGCCACGTTTAACCTTAGTTTTGCAATTCATTATATTTGAGATTAACAAGGGAGGGAACTTAAGTGAACTGTCTGCAGGGAATTACAGCTGGGGCCTCATTGTCAATCAAGGATTGTGTTCCGATGTCTTTCATTAGGGCTGGAGGAATTAAATAAGACTTTCTTTTAATGGCGAATGGCTCTCCCATTTAACGCTCCTCTTGCTCTCCCAAGATGGTTAACTCTTCATTATCCAAATTAAAGGCATCCATCTCTGTTGGCTCCTGCCACATTGCCATGACCTCTACCTGTCAAAACTTTCATGTAGGCTCTTGAGTGATGGATGATACCCCCGAACCCCATTGTCAAAATTATCCAGTGACTGTCCAACCCTCTCTGATCCATTCAATCCATCTCCCCAGGCTACGTGCCACCAGCCATGATTTAACAATGAAGCCGAGGTGCTAATTTACTCTCATAGAAATTAGAAACTACCTTTTAATTATATGCCTGGGAGTGTTCTAAGAGTTCACAAGGATCACCCCGAAAGCTTTTAACTCCACTTTGTGGGGGCCGATCATTTATATTCTTCAAACGTGTTATTTCTGGGGTCGTTCAGCATACCTGGGAGCGGTGGGAATTTGACAAACCGTCGGGGATAGGAAAGGAGGAAAGTGCTGAAATCAATGTTCACATTTGAAGGTCACCGCTGTAGTTAAAGGATGTGATAAAATGGAATAAATACTTTAATGGTCCAGTGTTTTCGAAGTAATCATGTCCTTCTAAATTAGAAGTCAGCTTTTGGGACATAATTACTTGAAGACTCAACAGGGATTTTAAGAATATACAGAGGTTTGGTTCTGATCAACAGATAGAAAAAAACTGCGGTGGTTACTGGTTCAGCTCTGGGATTGCATCACGCCCAACTGTTTACCCGGCCTCCGTTGACAAAGGTAGCACAGTTCTCTGAACTTCCTCCCTCTTTTTTGCCTCTCTATTTGCATCACCTTCAGACACATGTAAATATTCAAACACATGCCACACGTCATACATAAAACATGATATAAGTGGTCCCATTCTTGTCTGACCTCTTGTCCTCCTGCTTCTCTCCCAGACAGATGTAGATAACGCTCCAGACACACCTCACTTCCTGAGAGGAGAGTTATGGCTTCCTGGGAGAGGCACCGCCGTCCCCTGGAGCCCCGAGGAGTTCGACAGCTACCTATGGAGAGGGCACGTCTCTGACTTGTAGACCTGCTCTGAGGCTTCTCCTCTCACTTTGAGATCCTCCATGTACCTGTCAAAGGGTCAAAAGGGTGCGCTCACTTCAGACAACAGGACTGTGTTTGCGTTTTGGGGATTGCTTGTGTGTATGTGTGGGGCACGTGTGTGTGCACATGCGTCCCCCCACCCCCACCCCCACCCCACCTCCCTATCTGTGACAGATGCCAGGCTGTTTATGTGCAAGGCGTGGGAGTGCTGTGTGGGCAGGTGGGCAGACGTGCATGTGTTCGCGAGTGCATGTGTGACGGGGACCGTGCGTGCGGTTTGCCGCGTGTGGGCCCGGGCGGTGGAATAATGCGAGAGGCCGCGCTTGTCAGAATGCGCAGACATGCGTGTGAGGGCATTTGCATACTCGCGCATATGTGCGTGCACGTGTCTGTACCTGCGCGTGCCTCCTCTCGCTGTAGCAGCAGTCAAACCTGTTACCTGTTACCGGGCTCCGTAAACACCGAACGCCCCAACTTCTGTCGCGGAATCATCAGAACATAACAGATTTCGTGTTCGGGGGGGGGGGTTACGCTGCTCTGGCAGCCGAGCAAATGATGAGCTAATCGCAGCGAAGGAGGTGACCGTAGTTGGGTTACAGCTTATTTAGGATTATGACTCAATCATGGAGGCTTATGGCACTTAGGTAATTATGTAATCAAAGAGTGGACATGTCAATAGAAGAGATTAATTATAAGTCAGGGATGGCTTTAACTCATTGTTTTTACTAGTCCTGTGTCTCGACAGCGGCAGGAAGGAGGGTTGATGGGATCACTGGGAGAGTGAGTGACAGCTCTGGCGGAGCAGGAGTACTCTCAGCGGTATGGTTAATATTAACCGCCCCTTAGCGCGTACTGAGATCCGTACGTCCTCGATCAAAATGTTTCATTAGCTCAGTGAAAATGCGATATGAGGTTAAGGAAAGGAGAAAACATGCTTTCTCCTCTGGGCATGGATCAGTGGGGATCTTTAATATCGGCTCATGGTGTCACGAGCCAACTGTTGCTCCGCGTCCTCTCCAGCCCTGGGAGTCGACGCGAAACAATGCAAAGCTGCACATTCTCATTCTCAGATGTGGTAAATTGTGCATGTGTTAATCTGTATGACGGCCGTAGGACCAGACGCAGGCCGGGGGAAAGGTGCGTGAGTCACTCAGCTTATGCTTAGCAACCTGCCATTATATACAGAAGACGGCAGGAGGATGAAAGGCAGCGGAGAATTCTCCCTTTGTTATCTGCCAACAGCTTTCTACTAATAACTGACGTTTCTAAACGCGGGGCCGCTTTCATGTTGCAGGGTGCGACCTGATGCGCTGTATCTCCACATCTTAGAGATTGCGGTGATGATATACGAAATGGACTGCTCTCAAGTTGAGCCACGGCTCAACTTCAGACACATGGCCTGAGGAAAAGGCTAATTTAAGCAAAAGGTGGAGCTTCTCGAAGACCTTTCTGTTGCTGATATACTGTATGTGAATTTAAGTAATTAGGTGGCTGCCAAACAAACAAAGATAGCGGTTTAATCACTTTCTAGCTCGCTGTATCAGCCATCTCAACACTGCAGTCATCTAAGCGGCCCTGGTTCCAAAAGAGGCGCTGTGCGAAGCGTCATCGATGCAGATTCTAGGGATTTCCCCGCCATGTGTCTTATCCAGCCCCGCTGCTTTATTTGGCTGATTGGGGAGCAGGATGTGAGACTTACACCGGCAGAGACAGACAGGAGCAAGTTGAGACACAAAGATGGACTTGGCGGTTAACTCCCCCGATCGCGTCACCAGAAAAGAGAGATAAATGGTGAAAGGAAAACAAATGAGGGGAAGCGGACTGTTTTCCCTAAAGCTGCACGGAAGTGTCTAATTATATCCACTCGGTGACCTGCAACCTCCGCCGAGACGCTCAGCCACCCACTGACACACATTCGCCGACATACATATATATGTATGTACATATACACGCACACACACTTTGGGAAGACCTAACCTTTGCTGGCCTTGCACTCCCCTCTGAGTAAGAATCAAATTAAAGGGAAGGAAATTCTGCGCTCCCTCTTTTGCTGGTGTTAAAGGTCCGTAATCACCCATTTACACTGACATTAAGGAGAAGGGAGTTTCGCACAAATAGAAGAGAAGAGAAGAGAAGAGAAGAGAAGAGAAGAGAAGAGAAGAGAAGAGAAGAGAAGAGAAGAGAAGAGAAGAGAAGAGAAGAGAAGAGAAGAGAAGGTGTGTTGGTGTGTCTGTGTGTGTGTGTATGAGGTTGATTGAGGGCAGGGCTGTCATGCTTGGTAATATGGAAGCTAAGCCACAGAGCGCCCAGCCCCAGGCGGGCAGATGGTAGGGTGGGCAACGCGGGGCGAGGGTCCGCTATCTCTAATTCTCAGCTGCACTTGTAAGATATGCGCTATGTATGAAATGTGTTGGCAAAGATCCATGTCCTTCAACTCCCTGTGTATCCCTAGCGGCTCCACCCAAGCCAGCTGTGTCTGCGTGAGCTCACTGGGCTCTGACAGCAGGGATCAAAACAACATGTGAACCAGCCGTGACACAGACCACCATCAAAACAAGTGAGCATCCACGACAAGGCTCCCATAGCTACATCACAAGGGGCAAGGTGTGTTACGAGCGGCGGGCGTGCGCACGCCAGTTTGCGTCCGTATCAAACGCGGCGGCGGCGGCTGATGCATTAGTCAGTCGTCGTGTCACACTGTGATGTTGCCGAGCACAATTAGCTCTTTGAGCAGCAGTGGAAGCCAAACGTGAACCAACACGAACCTCTGTATTCAGATCAAGGGGAGGCTCAAAGCTCCAGCAAACTTTGTAACGTTTTTTTTTTTTCGTGAAAGTGAGCACACACAGAAGCATACCTCACAAAGACAGCGAAAATGAAAGATGTGAGTAAGTGGGAAACAGTGAGAGGAAGATTAAAAAAAAAAAAAAACACTTCCAGCAGTGTGCATGTATCTAGATGGCTACCTTTCAGCCCATATGGGCCAAAGGCAGGAAACGTGTGCCTTCCTGTTTGATTTTATTGGAACAGAAGAAGCACAAAGATAGATTTGGGAGGGTAAAAGTATTGGACAGACGTGCTTATTTTAACTGCACAGGTGTTCTCAATGAAGACGCTCAATCATGGACCCATTTAATTCTGTGGCTTTTTAAAGAAAAAAAAAAAGCATGAGAAAAGGATAAAAGAATGATGTGGAAAAAAAGAGTGGGGAAAACATCAAAGCTCTGTCAGATGAAGTCTCAATCAATTCATAAATGCCCCTGGACTCAAGTTGTTCCCAGTTGCAAAAAAAAAAAAAAAAGAAAAAAAAAAGAAAGAAAGAAAGAAAAGAGCTTCATCCTTGAAAATGTTAAGAAGGGATTAAATTCATAGACGAAATATATTCACCACATCAAAATCCATTGTTAACTGGAGTGTAACTAAGCACATGTACTCAAGCTGCTCAAATTAAACTCTTAGCAGGCAAAACATGTGAACAATTTATAAAATATGATTTGTTTGAAATGTCTCAGCAGTCTATACTCGTGTGAAGGCAGAAAATAATCAGACTGATCCATAACGGAGGTAGTCACTAGTGGCATATGGTTGGAAAACTGTTCAAAATGACTTCAAAACTAATCAATTACAAGAGCACAATCCTGCTTTTACAATAATGCATTAGTTACAATAATCTAACAGTGGGACAATTTTCTACATTTTTTATAATTTAAAAAGTGTGAAAACATTTCCTGCCAGACTTTTACCTGTAACTGTGTGTCCTAATGTTTTTTCTTTAAGTAAAGGATCTGAGTATGTCCTGCTATGGATGGGATTTACAGCTCTTAAGAGGGAGCCGCAGCTTGTGAATCAGTTCCATTTAAAGATTTGTTCAAAAGACTTTCTCGTTATTGGATTGATTTATTTTTAAGATGGTAGTCTGGGAATAACTTATTGTATCCAGGAATGAATCACTGGGAGGAATGCTTGGATAAGATTTGGGGTCACACCCCGTTGAGTGGCAAAACCACAGAGAAATGTATCAGTAAACAGTGAGACTGGGAAAAATGTGTATCATCAGATGGAATTGAGGATATTTGGTATGGAGTTGGAAAATTAGATACAAGAAACGTATCCTACAGCCCTCTAGGTCATAACTTAAGAAGTAAGTTAACACATGACTTCATCAAAAAACAACAACAACAACAAAAAAAAAACAGTATAAATTAATATTACCTGGCACAAAATGAGAACCACAACACTGGGTTGCGGTGCAGCTCTTCCACTAAAAACGCGTTGCACCTGCGACTCTGTTCCCAACGTTTGTTTTAACGAGTCGTTCAGTAGATTCAGTTCGTTCGCAAACGACACAATATACCACTTTGCACGCTAAATGAGCCTGATGACGTGAACAGAGTAGGACCTTTAGCACTGCCGCCCTTCACTCGTCTCTCACCCAAGCGCATACATGCACATGCTACTTCTGTCACACGTGGACATCATTCTCTCTTGACAATGAGTAGTATTTGTGGGTGACTGGAACAGATAAACAGTTGTTTAGCTGTCCTCTTCGTCCCACACAAAGGAGCTGACAGCTTTAGGACGTCACTTAGGTCACATATTAGAGGCCTGCTGCATTTCCTTGTTGTCTGCGCGCACACACACACACACACACACACACACACACACATAGACACACACACAAATGCATACAATGTGATGCTCTGTGTAGCAGCCACAGCAGATGGAGCCCTGAGTGACACGTCCTGGCAGAGGAAGGTTACATCATGTAAATAATGTGATACTCTGCCAGACTTTAATGACATGAGATTTTAATTCCACCTCTGTTTTTTATGCCACACACACACACACATACCCCATTCAAGTGTTTACTATGCTCGTTTGCATCTGTAAGCCTCAGCTGGCATCGAAATTATATTTACGGTAATTATGAACCCGATTATGACATTTTAACTTAATGTATTCTTAAGTTCACAATACTCGCTCTCTAACCGGGGCATTTTGGAGATATTCTCCACTTTACAGCGAGTCCCTGCAAACCATATGCTGTTCAAAACTGATTATTAGATTTGATTAATGTGTATCATGCACAATTACTGGAATATAATTGAACACAGTGGTCGTTTTTTGGCACCGCTCCCCGACAGTGGACATGTGCCGACACGACTAAGGGAGTTAAAAAGGCCAAGCAGCTGCCGAGGCAGACGTGTCTTCTGCTGGAGCCAAAAAATTGTTATATGTCGAAAGTATATTTCACTGTATTGTTTACTTAGAAGCCCCCAGATGTTGTGAACATGTGGATGTTTTATGTGGTAGTTAACAGCAGGTCACGGTTGGACTGCCACTCCCTCAGAAACGATTAATAAACCATAAACTGTCTAATGTCCTCTCCACTGAGCATTAGGTCCGTACTGCTTCCTTGCAGAGAAGAAAGGCAGTGAAAATCCGCTTCTGGTTCAGTGGACTTGGGGGGGTTTTCTTTTAACTTTTTACAACTCCACCGGTGCAGAGCTCTGTAGCTGTATAAATAAGGTGGTTCATTTGACCAGCAATGCGAGGAAGGCATGGTGACAGTAAACTGATCGTGGCGCTGAACTCCCTGACTCCGCGACTGTTGTTGTTTGCTGCTGTACACAGACACCTAATCCAAAATGTAAGAGTAGTTTGTTTCAAGTGGGGCTTGTTCTGACATGATATGAGTAAATATAGCTGTTGTCTGGTGGCGTCTGATCTGATTAGTGCGCCATGAAAGGCTCCATTGAGCACAGGAATCTGGTTTATGCAACATGTCCAATTATAATGTAGAAATGGATGACTGGATCTCGGCTTAAAAAGCAGATGGAAAATTCATTACACCAAATATGCCTAAATGGGGAACACGGAAAAGCTTCTGTAAATGGCCACTAACATATTAAATATTTCATTGTGTGTAGTGGCGTAAAGCAAAATACTTTATTATTTTTATCAATACATTTCAAACATGCATAAGCAATGTACTGGGTGAGTTAGGTCATCACAGCCCCAGGAGCTAGCTCGGTTTCATCATCACAGATGGCTTATCCCTTACCCAGGATCCTCTAGCAAAGGTGAGGGGTCACTCAGCCATCAGAGGAAGCCATCACTGAGTAGCTGACCCCTCCTCTGGCCCCCACCTTTCATCTGTCTCTCTGATTAGTTTGCCCATGTGACAGATAGCAACTTAAAATGAAACGCCCCATAGACACCCTCCTGGGAGAATCTCTCAAGCAAGATATATACACACATTTTTGCTGCTCGGCTAGTGAGTGCACTTTCAATTACAAGAGGAGAGGTGGGCCTTTAGATGTTCGCTACTCATGGCTCAGAGCTCTGCTGGGTCCGTTGGCTTCAAGAGAGTAAATCCATCCACTTGCCTTCAGCGGCATATCAGGTGTCCTCTCGCTCTAGTCTCCCATGTGTGAGAGGTGTGTACCTACCCTGCAGCCACAGATGGGGCCTTGCTTGATGTGGTGGCATGCAATATGCATTAAATCTTGACATTATGTAACGGACAGCTAACGGAAGTTCAAACTAAATCTCACAGACATTCAGTACGTTTACATGCATGTGGAAAAAAAGCCTTAATCTGACTTTAAGTGGACAATTTCAGTGCATGATTAAGACACCCAGATGATGTGATTGGAAATTGATTTTCTCAGCCATGTGTAAGCCTTAACCGGACTTTAACTGGACAACGTGTGCGCGCATGCTCCACAACCGCTACGCTGGCATATGACCCCAGAACAAAAACATCCAAAAAAAAGCCGGTCGCAGAAGAAGAAGGGAAACAGAGCCAGTGGAAGAACTATCTGAGGGATAGTGCACATCTTATCTGCACCATAAGAAGCGCGCTCATTATGTACGAGATTAAAAAAGCTGCACTATTATCCATGTTGTTGTTGTTAGAAATGCCGGTCTGCCGCATGTTTATTATCGGGCGACTCTTGTTTTTTTATATGACATAATAGGTCAAGCGTAAACGGGGATTGTATTAACGCGCTGAAAAGACACATATCGCCCCCTAGTGTGGAGGAGGAGGACATGTTCCCGTCAGCTATTTGATTTTCTCCATTGCATGTAAACTGGGACAAGGGCCACATTCAGAAAGTCGAATTGTGAGCGTTGCTAGATTAAGCTGTGCACGTAAATGCACTGAGGATGTGTAACCAGCTGGAAGTGGGATACACTTCCACATAGCTGAACCGCATATCCACTTCCCAGGTTTAACGTGGATATTCTACTCGAAACATCTCCGATAGTCATGAGTTCATGAGCCGAACATTTACGTCCCTCAGTCTTGACCTTTCGTGAAGGAGTTACAAAAAAAAAAAAGAAAAGTGCGTCACGGGTCTAAAGGTGCTCTTCAGGCAACAGGTACTATTGCATGAGCTGATTTCAAGATGTCCGCCCTCCACTTGGACAAGTGTAGGCTGCATGTTGATGCAGTCATCAGGGGGTGATTTGGCTGATATAGAAGGAGACCTATTGCTCATCAGAAAGCTATCCGCCACGCTGATTGAGTCATATGTAGAGCTGCTCAGATAATTTGTCACAGGCCTGCCAGGTCAATGGACTTTGATTGGAACACGGTATGAACTCAAGGATTTCCACTGAGTTGAGTACTCTCACACCCTCACTCGGTCTCAAGAACTTTCCCCATCACGTTCAGATTTTTTATTACTCACACCCTGAATAACACTCCCAGCCTTGCTTCTTCCTTCTAAAAAACTTTAAAAATCACACCCCCTTGGAGTGTTTTTTTTTTTTTTTTTCAAACCCCTTTTCTCTCTGCCTATATTTCCCTGGCCTCTGTCTGGCCTCAGCCTGGGGGCCCGCTCTGTTGAAAGGTAACAGAATCTTCCGGAATGACCCGCTGAAATCGCTGGGTTGATTCACTGATGTTTCTGTCAGGGAGAAGCACAAAGTGCCGGACTGTATCCCCCCCCCCCCCCCCCCACAAACTCCACACAAATCTAGAGGTGTACGTTACAATGAACACTGGGGTAGCCCGGAGTCTGCTGGATCTGTTTTAATGTGACAGAAAGAAGAAGAGGTCAGCGCATATGCAGTACAAACACACATTTCCAAGAAGAACAAAAACTTCGTCTTCAAACACCTGTTCATTTCGCTGTTAAGTCTGAAACTTGGAAACATGTGGCTTAACTGGGGAGCTGGCTGTACGTCTGCCAAACGCTTGAATATACAAGCTCAGCTGTGCGCCGTAACTTTTAACACTTCGCAGTCAGAATCGCAGCCTTGGCACTCCTAAGCCGAGCCACTCCGTTCCCCTTCATTACCTTTCTCCGGGGGGAAAAAAATGAGGGGAAAAAATGAGGGAAAGATAGCAACTTGGAAAGGATGTGAATAACTGAAGAGGCATGGCAAAATACCTGCAGTGGGTTTCAAAAAACCACAAGGCCTTTTCATCTGACTGTTTTGGCATTGCCAGGTGGGAGCCTCAGCACTGACCATAACGCAGGTATGCCTAATCCGCTTTCATCTGCCGTATCGCACAAAGGGAGTATCTGTCCGAAGGAAGAGGGAGATTCACGCAGACATAAAAGGCTGACAGGCTGAGTGTTGCGTGTCTGTACCAACATTGTCCTGGTCCTTATTATTCTTTGCACATAGCTATAAGTCTAAACAAGACCCGCTTCCTGAGGAGGACTGCTGTGCACTCACTGCACTCACGCTGGCCCTGGTGTTGTTCTGCTCCGGCGTGTGTGTCTGTGTGTGAGTGAGTATGTGTTTGTGTGTGCAAGGCTGCTGTGCCGTTGAGATGACCCTGCTTTCTTTCTATAGGGGCTTTCACTCTGCAAGAGCTCAGCCCCTGTAAAGAGGGAGCCTGTGCTGGTACCTCTCTTAGCCTCTCTTTCTTGTGCAGACGTCTCTTCTCTTTCAATCTCTCTCGCTCTCTCTTCCCCTCTCTCTGCAGCAGGAGCAGCAGCAGCGGCAGCAGCAGCAGCAGCTTGAGTACTTCCAGCTGCCGACATTGAATACCACCTCCCACACACGCACACACTCAAAATGGACATACACACAGGTACAAACCAGTCCAGTATAGAACACATGTACAAAGACTGCCCTCTATGTACGTGCACGTACACACATACCTCCCTCATTTACTGCAGAGCTTACAGTAGCTTCTCATTGTTTGTCCTTCTCTCGCTTTTATTTGTGGCACATTTACGCTCCGGGTCTACATGTTTGCGCGGCCCTTTCACCCCTGTCAACCTCCTCGCGTCTGTGTCCACAGACGAGGTTGACACAGGCAATGATGCATTGCCACATTCATAACCGAGCCTGCAGTGTCTCCGCAGAGACTTTGTGACAAGCGCTCGCTGTGCATTAGGTGACTGACCAGAGGAAACTCTAAAAGCAAAGCCGAACAAGCTGAGAAAAGATTCATCTCACCGAGCCACTGTCTGTAGAGGAACGGACACAGTCGCACATGCTTGTACACACCCACACGTAGGAAAAACTAGAGTCCCTCAGAAGCAGCAGTATATCTGTCACTTCTTTCATCGTGTTATGAAATAAGAGGAGAACACCAGAGGAACCTGTTGCTGGGCTATAAGACCGAAGCAGCCCAGGGAAAAAATGGTAATGCAAGAGAGAGCGGCGGCAGGGGTCTGCCGGGGTGTAACCATAGCTGCTAAACTTGCATTCAGGCCTTTTCCAGAGCTGGGCTCAGGGTATGCAGACGACCTAGGGGCTAGAGACTTAGGGAGGACTTTAAGCCTCTTTGTCAAGCTCCTCGGAGCTCAGTCGACCGCTGTGAGGAGGCCGAGGCATGCAGCTGTCTAGCAACAAGAAACCCCTCATACCACAGATACTGGCCTGTGGTTAAGGAGTGTGAGTATGAAAGTGTGTGTGGTGCTCATTGTGTGGCTGAACATGTGGGCTCGAGTTTGTGGAAGCGGGCCGTGGATGAATATCGCGCCAGGTGAGACTGAAGTTGTACTCAGGGCAGAGGAAATAAAAGATTTTTTTTTATTTAACAATTGAATTCATAGCCCTAATAAAAAAAAATTCACTGTAACGTAACTCACGTGTATTTAACGTGAACAGAAAGACCTCTGACCAGATTCTTAAATCAGACTCGTATTAGTTACAGCTGAACTTCGGGAAGCCCTTCTACATAAAATTAAGTGAATTTAGAAAATGCTTTAGGATGTGAACTCTAAACGTCCAGTATATGGGAGGAATAATTACGGCCACCGATAACTCTCCCGCTGTACATGCAGATGGTGACGACTGCTTAAAATTTAACATAAAAAATAAGCAGAGTGATGAATTGGCGGCACAACCAGGAGAAAGCAGTACAGCTACGGCAGTCATTTATCAATGCTTGAGATCTACAATGATTAGGCAGCTCATCTACATGAAGCGCAGCCCTTGCAACAACAGCAGCTACATCAACACGCCGTGGCTCTCATTCTCGAGCACTGTGACATGCGCTGCAGACACAGTAAGAGACACTGGACAACGCGGTAAAACCTAAGTGCCGTCTTTCCATGAAAGTATTATTAGTGAAACTAACACCTTCTTTGGAATGCCACAGACCTGCCTGGAGACATGGAGCAGCTAGTTTTATGAAGCCCGTCCCTGCACTGCCCCAAATGAGCCATGGTGAATTCTTCACCGCCAGTCAATCCCTGGGGAGGCAGTCAAGAAAACCCTATTATATTTGGGGGCAGGCACCGCTCAAACTGACAGCAACTGCTGCGACAGCAAAGCTAGCAGAAAGAGAGAGAAAGAGAAAGAGAGAGAGGTATGTTTGCCATCCCTACGTGACAACAGAGTAAATTGCACACAAGTTGGTCTCATTTGCTTTGGAGGGTGCCGCCGCACAAAGAACAATGCGCGTTGCCGTTGAAATTGGACAAACGGGGGCCTCACTCGTCTTATTAATGCCTCGTTGTTTTTGTCAGTTTCATACAAATCCAAAACAAAAAAAATAAAAGAAAGACTGAAAAACAAACACAAACCACGCATAAAAACACTACAGGATAAGCTGATTAAAGTAAGATATACTGTATGTATGAAGCTACGTTTTCCAGATGTCACTGTATGCTCAAACCATTTGCCATTTCGTACGTCTGCAATTTAAGATTAGTTTCTCATTTTATAGTCCACATAAAACGGCCACACCTGTAATTATAATCTCCTGCCGCTAAAAGTGTACACACGACCGCAAACCTGCCATGGAATGCCACCAGCGCAGGCGAATTACTGCACGCACGCAGCCAGAAGTCCCTTCTCTGTGAAATGTGTTTGAAACATTAAATCTACAGCACGAGAGCTAACGTGAACGGAGCGCAAGGATGGGAGGACTTGAGTCCACAAGTGTTGGTTTCAGTCTCGGGGATAACATGAAAAAGGTCAAGTCTGAGTCGGCAGATCACACATAATCACCTCCCACGCAATGCTGCTGCCCTATTCTGCAGTAGCCACCTGATGAGAGGAGGAGATAGACCGACGAGGAGAGACAGCCCAATACAGAGCAGTGGATGGATAGAGAGAGAGAGAAGGAAAAAGAAAGGCTGAAATAAGAGGAGGCATTATCATTCCAAGCATCAGCCCCGTAGCAGATGGGCTGCTTGTCTTGGGCTGTGAAGGAGTGGCGTGTGACCCTGTTCACCCCAGGCCTAATGAAAGATTGACTGACTGACTCACTTCACTATGCCAGCGAGTGTGTATGCTCGACCAAATATTATTGGATGCAGGGCCTGGAAGTGATCTAGGAGCTAGCAGAGGAAAGAAAAAGGGGACATTCAAAGAACACCGTCTGAATGCCGACCCATAAATTGAACTACTCTGAGAAGGGAGCTGTGGCTCTGTGGCACAGTCAGCGCACGGCACAGCGAAATCAGATGAGATGAGATCAGTTTGCGTCTTGTTATGTCGATTTTTTGACATGGAAGTGGACACAAGGTTTCAGTGAAACCTCGGAGGTTATTTTTAAATCACAGTCTGTGATTTGGGGGGAGCAGAAAAGATCCTGTTTTTTGTTTGAGTTGTAGGTAAGTATCAGAATTAGTGTGAATTGATGGACTGATAAGACCAATAAGAGGACATAGGTGTGAATCTATACTTTCACTGCCCATGTGTACACACTGTGTGGAAACAGACACTTAATATTCAATGTTCTCTGCACAGCGTCACCACTCCGACCCAATACCCTGTTTGTATCTATGCTGTTGGTGTAACAGAAACTCATTTATTAGGTACACCTAGTAAAAGGTTGGACACCCTTTTCCCTTCAGAGCCGCTTTAATTCTTCGTGGCATACTGTCAACAAAGTGTTGGAAACATTCCTCGGAGATATTGACATGATAGCATCGCGCAATTGCTGCAGATTTGCACATCTATGATGCGAATGTCCCATTTCACATCCCAAAGGTGCTCTATTGGATTGAGATCTGGTGACTGCGGAGGCCATTGGAGTACAGTGAGCTCATTGTCATGTTCAAGAAACCAGTCTGAGATTATATGAGCTTTGTGACATGGTGTATTACCCCCGCACCATTGCACCACCACCAGCAGCCTGAACCGTTGATACAAGGCTGGATGGATCCATGCTTTCATGTTGTTTACGCCAAATTCTGACCCTGCCATCCGAATGTCGCAGCTGAAATCGAGGCTCGTCGGACCAGGCGACGTTTTTCCAATCTTCTATTGTCCAGTTTTTGGTGAGCCTGTGTTGACTGTAGTCTCAGGTTCCTGTTCCCGTTGCAGGTGCAGTTTTCAGAGGCTAATGATGTTTGCGCCGACATACATGTAGCCTTGCAGATCTTTATTAAATGAAAGTTTACTTTTAAATGCATTCATTGAATGACGTGTACGGATTTCACGTGGAACACACGCAGAGCAACCTTGGTGTGAGTGTATACAACATTCCTACATGCTACATATTTTGCAGAGCCCGTACAGGCTTGGTACTTCGATGCTAAATGTATCGCACAATTAATGCCATGCTGGAGGTCACAGAGCAAGGATAAGCAACTAATCTCGACTGAATGCAAATAGGCTGCACATATAGGCAGTTAGCTACAGGCATAAAGGATCCATTTAGGGACATATGAAAAGGAAATCACAAGGAGAAA